>NC_142284.1:32911154-33225796 GCF_965620075.1 Prunus avium
TAATTTGTCAATCAATCTAATTAAACAAGAAGTCATTAATTGGATCCCACTTCATGTTTAAACTAGCAATTAAATGATCATGTGATGGGGTAGAGAGTTGGACATGCACAGCTAGCATTTTTTCTCAATTGACACAGACCTAACTACCAAAAAAACAGAGGCACATTGCTGTGAAAAAAAATTACACAAGGTTCATATTAACACAGACCTAACTACCAAAAAAACTGAATTTGTCAACCAATCTAACTAGATAACAAGGTAATTACTATCCAATAAAAGAAACAATAAAAGTAAAGATATGCCAAAACCTTTTGGTTATTTTTCAAAATACCTTTACTTGCTGAAGTATAATAGAATCATTTCTTCTCTTTTTTAATGGGAAAAATGACATTACAAGAGGAAGCTGTATTCAGATTTCTCAAACTTGAAGTACCAAAGCAATGATGAGCATACAATAGTAAATATAATATATGTTCAATCTTAAGAAGTTAACCCATCTTGAACAACATAGAGAAAAAATTAGGTCATTATCTAGATTTGGTATCCTCTTCCTGTTTTTGAGTCTGGGCAACTTCAACAAAAATCAGCCTCCCATCAACCATCTGGACAAATTTTAACAAAAACTTCGAAAGAGAAAAACAAGACTGAAGGTGTTCACAAAAAAATACAATTTAAAAACATATGACAAAAACAAAGACTAGGAAATTTGATCAACGAAAAACACATATTCAGTACATAAAAGATTAGAATGCGCAAGTATAAGGGCTATATGATCTGCAATTTGGCACAAAAACAATTATAATGAGTCAATTTACCAAATCAGAACAAAGATGTGTTAGTTGAATGCCAAAATAGTACGATGCCAAAATATTCAATGAGTTTTTGATGTTTGACGAGTCTTTTAATATTTCTTTTAGGTTTAGGTGAAATTAACTTTGGAAGCTAAACCTTCTGTACTTAACCTTAGAAAGTAGCCTCACTTATGTTCAAGGAAACACACTACACAGAAATCAGATTGATAATGAAGCTGTGTTTCCCTGTTTGTGTCATCTTCAAATTGCAAGATGTTTTTTTCATAAGAAACCAGACCTGTAACCAAATAAAGAGGGACTCAACCAACTACTTGCTGATCTTCAGCGTACAACTCATCATAAATAAACATGAACCAAAGATCAAATCTAAAACTACAAACTAAACAGCAAATAATATGAAACATATACAGAATTGAAATTCTCATTTAGTTAGTTTAAAAAACCTAAATTTCTGCCAAATACCAAGATAGATTTGACCCCAAACACCAAAACAAATTAAAATTGAATTGAAAAATAAAGAATTCTTACCAAAATGTGGAGCAGTTAGTGGTCATGGGGTAGTGGCGTTGATCCTTGGCAGCAGAGGAAGAGGATTAAAAAAATATAAACGGAAAATTAAAATGAGAAAGGAAAAAAATTCTGAATCATAATCAAAACAAAGCACCTGCCTCAAACGCTGTGTTCAGACCTTTCATCGAACACTTGGGCGGCACCATTTTCAGGCAGATCCACACGATCAGTCGAACACCTGCTATCTACCGCACACTCTTGTAGTGAAAAAAATCAAAAGTAAAACAATAATGAAACATGAAAAAGAAATTAGAGCAGATAATTGCAGTTCTTAAATCAAATTCAATTAGAAGAATCTTCAGATTGAACATACTAGCCAACAATTTCTTTTTTTCTAAAAGGGTATAAGAAGCTGACTTTTACCTCTTTCCCACCGTCCTCTCACCCAGCTTTTTCTCTAACTTCAACCAATCACATGGCACCTCTTCTAAAAACAAACCAAAGCACCATTAGATTCTGCAAAATGAATGATAAAAAATCTAAATATAAATTAAACTCTTGAAAGAATTTGAAACTTTGTAGTATCTGGTAGAACATAAATTGAAATAATTGAAAGAATTTGAAACTTCGTAGCCAGTGAGGTTCTACAAAATTTAGTAAAACCAATTGAGGGTGCAACCGTGAGGTTCTGCAAGGCTAAATTGGAAAATAAAAGAGCGATAAAGAGAGTTAGGGTTACCTTGCGATTGCAGTCGTGAGAGGGTTTGGGAACGAAGAGGATGTCTAGATGAGAAAGAATGAGCTCGTTTGGGGTTAAAGAGAATAAAAGGGATTTGGAATCAGATATAGAGCCAGAGAGGGTTTTGGGTTAGAGAGAGAGTGAGTGAGTTTAGGGTCAGAGAGGACTCTGGCTGCTACACGAAAAATTAGGGGTAGAGTATTCTGGGAATATGAACATTCTAAGAGGGAAAGGGGGAGGATTTTCGCAAGAATGGGGCAGTGATGAAGGAGAGAGAAGAAAGAGAGAGTTTCAGAGGGACTGAAAAAAATTTAGAGGGTGAGGCGAGATTTTTCCAGGAGATGGAGTTTTAGGGTGACAGTTTGAGAGGGAGTGAAAAAATTGAGAGGGAGCTGGAAGTAATTGGGGCAAGAGTTTCAGAGGGAAATGAAGTTTCAGGCAGAATTTGCGAGGGAGAGCGTGAAAATTTTGGGTTAGTTTCAGAGTGAGTGAAAAAATTGAGAGGGAGTTAGAAGAATTGGGGGTACAGTTTGAGAGGGAGCAGAAGTTTCAGAGAGAGTTTGCGAGGGAGAGTAAAACTTTTGGGTTAGGGCGTTGACTCAGACTTTAGGCATCAGAGCTAGATTACCAAAAAATGACCCTCTTAAAAATAAAATAAAAACTAATCACTTTAGGCATCTATATTTTTGTAGATGATGCTAAAGGGGAATAAAGCCATCGTTATAAATAAACAAAAATGCGCGCTGATGTCTTTATACCTGTTTAGTATCGTTATTTTCGAAATTGATGCCTAATCTGCTAATAGCATCGATTTCACTCTCTACCGATGCCTATCTAGTGTTGCTGTAAGTGAAATTTGACATAGTGTCAGTTTTGAGTGAAATCCAATCGCTAGAAGTATGGAATACACCAACCACTCCAATTAGAAACGAACTGCCGTTGAACTTGAATTGTCCAATTTGGAACACCTATTGATTTCGGATCGAGCCCCAAACTTGGGCAACATCATAATATGGTGGGAGGAGTCATTTGGTGAGTTTTGAGTGAAATCCAATCGCTAGAAGTATGGAATACACCAACCACTCCAATTAGGAACGAACTGCCGTTGAACTTGAATTGTCCAATTTCTCACACCTATTGATTTCGGCTCGAGCCCAAAACTTGGGCAACATCATACTATGGAGGGAGTAGTCATTTGGTGAGTTTTGAGTGAAATCCAATCGCTAGAAGTATGGAATACACCAACCACTCCAATTAGGAACGAACTGCCGTTGAACTTGAATTGTCCAATTTGGAACACCTATTGATTTCGGATCGAGCCCCAAACTTGGGCAACATCATAATATGGTGGGAGGAGTCATTTGGTGAGTTTTGACTGAAATCCAATCGCTAGAAGTATGGAATACACCAACCACTCCAATTAGGAACGAACTGCCGTTGAACTTGAATTGTCCAATTTCTCACACCTATTGATTTCGGATCGAACCCCAAACTTGTGCAACATCATAATATGGTGGGAGGAGTCATTTGGTGAGTTTTGAGTGAAATCCGATCGCTAGAAGTATGGAATACACCAACCACTCCAATTAGGAACGAACTGCCGTTGAACTTGAATTGTCCAATTTCTCACAGCTATTGATTTTGGATCGAGCCCAAAACTTGGGCAACATCATAATACGGTGGGAGGAGTCATTTGGTGAGTTTTGAGTGAAATCCAATCGCTAGAAGTATGGAATACACTAACCACTCCAATTAGAAACGAACAGCCGTTGAACTTGAATTGTCCAATTTGGAACACCTATCGATTTCGGATCGAGCCCAAAACTTGGGCAACATCATAATATGGTGGGAGGAGTCATTTGGTGAGTTTTGAGTGAAATCCAATCGCTAGAAATATGGAATACACCAACCACTCCAATTAGGAACGAACTGCCGTTGAACTTGAATTGTCCAATTTCTCACACCTATTGATTTCGGATCAAGCCCAAAACTTGGGCAACATCATAATACGGTGGGAGGAGTCATTTGGTGAGTTTTGAGTGAAATCCAATCGCTAGAAATATGGAATACACCAACCACTCCAATTAGGAACGAACTGCCGTTGAACTTGAATTGTCCAATTTCGCACATCTATTGATTTCGGATAAAGCCCAAAACTTGGGCAACATCATAATACGGTGGGAGGAGTCATTTGGTGAGTTTTGAGTGAAATCCAATCGCTAGAAGTATGGAATACACCAACCACTCCAATTATGAACGAATTGCCGTTGAACTTGAATTGTCCAATTTCTCACACCTATTGATTTCTGATCGAGCCCAAAACTTGGGCAACATCATAATATGGTGGGAGGAGTCATTTGGTGAGTTTTGAGTGAAATCCAATGGCTAGAAGTATGCAATACACCAACCACTCCAATGAGGAACGAACTGCCGTTGAACTTGAATTGTCCAATTTCTCACACCTATTGATTTCGGATCGAGCCCAAAACTTGGGCAACATCATAATATGGTGGGAGGAGTCATTTGGTGAGTTTTGAGTGAAATCCAATCGCTAGAAGTATGGAATACACCAACCACTCCAATTAGGAACGAACTGCCGTTGATCTTGAATTGTCCAATTTCTCACACCTATTGATTTCGGATCAAGCCCGAAACTTGGGCAACATCATAATACGGTGGGAGGAGTCATTTGGTGAGTTTTGAGTGAAATCCAATCGCTAGAAATATGGAATACACCAACCACTCCAATTAGGAACGAACTGCCGTTGAACTTGAATTGTCCAATTTCTCACAGCTATTGATTTCTGATCGAGCCCAAAACTTGGGCAACATCATAATATGGTGGGAGGAGTCATTTGGTGGGTTTTGAGTGAAATCCAATCACTAGAAGTATGGAATACACCAACCACTCCAAGGAGGAACGAACTGCCGTTGAACTTGAATTGTCCAATTTCTCACACCTATTGATTTCGGATCAAGCCCAAAACTTGGGCAACATCATAATACGGTGGGAGGAGTCATTTGGTGAGTTTTGAGTGAAATCCAATCTCTAGAAGTATGGAATACACCAACCACTCCAATTGGGAACGAACTGTTGTTGAACTTGAATTCTTCAATTTGGAACACCTATTGATTTTGGATCGGGCCCAAAACTTGGGCAACATCATAATATGGTGGGAGGAGTCATTTGGTGAGTTTTGAGTGAAATGCAATCGCTAGAAGTATGGAATACACCAACCACTCCAATTATGAACGAACTGCCGTTGAAATTGAATTGCCCAATTTCTCACACATATTGATTTCTGATCGAGCCCAAAACTTGGGCAACATCATAATATGGTGGGAGGAGTCATTTGGTGAGTTTTGAGTGAAATCCAATCGCTAGAAGTATGGAATACACCAACCACTCCAATTAGGAACAAACTGAAGTTGAACTTGAATTATCCAATTTCTCACACCTATTGATTTCGGATTGAGCCCCAAACTTGGGCAACATCATAATTTGGTGGGAGGAGTCATTTGGTGGGTTTTGAGTGAAATCCAATCGCTAGAAGTATGGAATACACCAACCACTCCAATTAGGAACGAACTGCCGTTGAACTTGAATTGTCCAATTTCGCACATCTATTGATTTCGGATCAAGCCCAAAACTTGGGCAACATCATAATACGGTGGGAGGAGTCATTTGGTGAGTTTTGAGTGAAATCCAACCACTAGAAGTATGGAATACACCAACCACTCCAATTAGAAACGAACTGCCGTTGAACTTGAATTGTCCAATTTGGAACACCTATTGATTTCGGATCGGGCCCAAAACTTGGAAAACATCATAATACGGTGGGAGGAGTCATTTGGTGAGTTTTGACTGAAATCCAATCGCTAGAAGTATGGAATACACCAACCACTCCAATTAGGAACGAAGTGCCGTTGAACTTGAATTGTCCAATTTGGAACACCTATTGATTTCGGATCGGGCCCAAAACTTGGGCAACATCATAATATGGTGGGAGGAGTCATTTGGTGAGTTTTGAGTGAAATCCAATCGCTAGAAGTATGGAATACACCAACAACTCCAATTAGGAACGAACTGCCGTTGAACTTGAATTGTCCAATTTCGAACACCTATTGATTTCGGATCGGGCCCAAATCTTGGGCAACATCGTAATATGGTGGGAGGAGTCATTTGGTGAGTTTTGAGTGAAATCCAATCGCTAGAAGTATGGAATACACCAACCACTCCAATGAGGAACGAACTGCCGTTGAACTTGAATTGCCAATTTCTCCCACCTATTGATTTCGGATCGAGCCCCAAACTTGGGCAACATCATAATACGGTGGGAGGAGTCATTTGGTGAGTTTTTAGTGAAATCCAATCGCTAGAAGTATGGAATACACCAGCCACTCCAATTAGGAACGAACTGCCGTTGAATTTGAATTGTCCAATTTGGAACACCAATTGATTCCGGATCGAGCCCAAAACTTGGGCAACATCATAATATGGTGGGAGGAGTCATTTGGTGAGTTTTGAGTGCAATCCAATCGCTAGAAGTATGGAATACACCAACCACTCCAGTTAGGAACGAACTGAAGTTGAACTTGAATTATCCAATTTCTCACACCTATTGATTTCGGATTGAGCTCCAAACTTGGGGAACGTCATAATATGGTGGGAGGAGTCATTTGGTGAGTTTTGAGTGAAATCCAATCGCTAGAAGTATGGAATACACCAACCACTCCAATTAGGAACGAACTGCCGTTGAACTTGAATTGTCCAATTTCTCACACCTATTAATTTCGGATCGAGCCCAAAACTTGGGCAACATCATAATATGGTATGAGGAGTCATTTGTTTAGTTTTGAGTGAAATCCAACCGCTAGAAGTATGGGATACACTAACCACCCCAATTAGGAACGAACCGCCGTTGAGCTTGAATTGTCCAATTTGGAACACCTATTGATTTCGGATCAGGCCCAAAACATGGGCAACATCATAATATGGTGGGAGGAGTCATTTGGTGAGTTTTGAGTGAAATCCAATCGCTAGAAGTATGGAATACACCAACCACTCCATTTAGGAACGAACTGCCGTTGAACTTGAATTGTCCAATTTCGAACACATATTGATTTCGGATCGAGCCCAAATCTTGGGCAACATCATAATATGGTGGGAGGAGTCATTTGGTGAGTTTTGAGTGAAATCCAATCACTAGAAGTATGGAATACACCAACTACTCCAATGAGGAACGAACTGCCGTTGAACTTGAATTGTCCAATTTCTCACACCTATTGATTTCGGATCGAGCCCCAAACTTGGGCAACATCATAATATGGTGGGAGGAGTCATTTGGTGAGTTTTGAGTGAAATCCAAACGCTAGAAGTATGGAATACACCAACCACTCCAATTAGGAACGAACTGCCGTTGAACTTGAATTGTCCAATTTCTCACACCTATTGATTTCGGATCGAGCCCAAAACTTGGGCAACATCATAATATGGTTGGAGGAGTCATTTGGTGAATTTTGAGTGAAATCCAGTCGCTAGAAGTATGGAATACACCAACCACTCCAATTAGGAACGACATGCCGTTGAAATTGAATTGACCAATTTCTCACACCTATTGATTTCGGATCGATCCCAAAACTTGGGCAACATCAAAATCTGGTGGGAGGAGTCATTTGGTGAGTTTTGAGTGAAATCCAAACGCTAGAAGTATGGAATACACCAACCACTCCAATTAGGAACGAACTACCGTTGAACTTGAATTGTCCAATTTGGAACACCTATTGATTTCGGATCGAGCCCAAAACTTGGGCAACATCAGAATATGGTGGGAGGAGTCATTTGGTGAGTTTTGAGTGAAATCCAATCGCTAGAAGTATGGAATACACCAACCACTCCAATTAGGAACGAACTGCCGTTGAACTTGAATTGTCCAATTTCTCACACCTATTGAATTCGGATCGGGCCCAAAACTTGGGCAACATCATAATATGGTGGGAGGAGTCATTTGGTGAGTTTTGAGTGAAATCCAATCGCTAGAAGTATGGAATACACCAACCACTCCAATTAGGAACGAACTGCCGTTGAACTTGAATTCCCCAATTTGGAACACCTATTGATTTCGGATCGAGCCCAAAACTTGGGCAACATCATAATATGGTGGGAGGAGTCATTTGGTGAGTTTTCAGTGAAATCCAATCGCTAGAAGTATGGAATACACCAACCACTCCAATTGGGAACGAACTGCCGTTGAACTTGAATTGTCCAATTTCTCACACCTATTGATTTCGGATCGAACCCCAAACTTGTGCAACATCATAATATGGTGGGAGGAGTCATTTGGTGAGTTTTGAGTGAAATCCAATCGCTAGAAGTATGGAATACACCAACCACTCCAATTAGGAACGAACTGCCGTTGAACTGGAATTGTCCAATTTCTCACACCTATTGATTTCAGCTCGAGGCCAAAACTTGGGCAACTTCATAATATGGTGGGAGGAGTCATTTGGTTAGTTTTGAGTGAAATCCAACCGCTAGAAGTATGGAATACACCATCCACTCCAATTAGGAACGAACTGCCGTTGAACTTGAATTGTCCAATTTCTCACACCTATTGATTTCGGCTCGAGCCCAAAACTTGGGCAACATCATAATATGGTGGGAGGAGTCGTTTGGTTAGTTTTGAGTGAAATCCAATCGCTAGAAGTATGGAATGCACCAACTGACAGGACCCGACCCAAATTCCACTTTGGAATCCGAGCCGAACCCTGTGCGTGTCCGACACCTGGCAGGTGCTGGACAAAATTGACCTTATTGCCCTTTTACTCAAAAGTGCTACTAAAAATGGAGTTTGACTTCTCCCGAAATTTCAGCAGAGTCTCCCCTGTAATTAGACCAAACCCAAAATTACACCTATCAGAAAAGCATGGAAAACTGTACACCAACTGCCAGCATGCAAAATAAATACATTCCAACAGTTAAGTATACTTCAAGGGCAATATCAGAGCTCTATACAGAAAACTACAAGTATAAAATAATTATACAAGTCCCTACGTCGTCAAGGAGTGTGGCAGAAGCTGGACTCGGCCCAATGGTGGCTCACTATGCACGCCTACTGCCTGGGGGCGCAAAACACGGAAAGGGTGAGTGGACCAAAAACAAAGCTTTAGAAACATAGTAGAGAAACATACTAACCCCCACTGTAAAAAAACTCAGTTATAAAACTAAACCATTTCTTATCATACTTGTACTGAAATCAAAGCGTACATATTTATATCTATAGATTTAATCACATACTTAAACAAACATTAAATTCTTAAAAGCATAGAAATCACTTTAATCTACCACCTAGGTGTACCCATTTATTAATCCGTCAATTCCGTTAGTTTCCGTCAATTCCATCCTCGTGCCACCGGAGCGACACGTCCTAGCAGACCTCGGGAAACACAAAGTCACCCGAGCCGCAATCCTCGCGGCATTCAGGGGACACTTGGTCCATCTGAGCCGCGTTCCTCACACCCACGGTTTGGGCGTCCCCGAAACTCGTGGGGCGGTGTCTAGCATGCTGACCTACCCGAAGGCAACTGGATGTCCGTCGACATCAATATAACCGAAGACAACCTTTTTATATCGAAGGCAACATATAACTGAAGGCAACCTTTAATATGCTTGGGTACCTAGGGTGGCTTTTAAGAAAATATAAAGTTCTGAAAAGTAAATAAGAATTTAATTTAATTATTATCAGCCCTTGAACTCTGCTGCCAATTTATCTGTTAATTATCTAACAATTCGGCTATGCCAAAAATCTCTAGGCACTCTCAACTCGGCAGCATATAAAATAAACATATAAAAACAACAATAAATCAAGTTGTTAAAACTCTGGGCAATGAATAACTTATTCAAGATCAAGAAATAAGATTAAATTGCATAAATTCATTTATGAAAACAAAAAGGTCCATTCACTGGTGATCTGAGCTAGCTGGACCTTTCGAAGGTCCCTCCTGCGGGTCACCTGGTGCCCGGGTGCCTGTATAGTCATCATAATATTCTATTAATAAATCTGCTCAATAAAATAATAATAAGTTAAAAACCCTCACCCCCGGCTCCTAAAGGTGCGTGCATCCTAATAAAGATTGTTCCTTTGCCCACACTAACTTTCCTCTCAGTGGATATGGTTTAGAAGTAGCTCGGGACTTAAAACGATAAAGTCCCTAAAAGTCAACTCAGGACCCCTTGGGGTCCACGGCCTCAAAACCCGCTCTGAAAATTGCTAGAGGTTCCCACATACCTAGGACACACGTCCCGAGAGTTTGGTCTCGATCGGACGGTAGGATTTCTCACGATCGCACGATCGGATAACGAATGGTTTTGCGTACTCCTAACCTTAGGGTTGGCCTTTTCAGAGTAACCGGGACTCCGATTAACGATCCGTCGAATCCTACACGACCCTGAAACTACCTAGATCAACATACTCCAGTTTGACTAAAATCCAACGGTCTGAACGTATTGAACCCAGAAATCGCACATTATGCGAGATCCGTTCGGGGTTCAAACGTTATCCGAATTAAGATCCGCGATTTGCTACGCGCTCGTGAGGATACGAGGATCATCCTAGAACCAAGAGTGGTCCCCAATACCTGGCTCGCGTGCCGTCCACGCGCCGGCAGCGCGTGGGTGTGCATAACAATTTCCGGCGGCCGGAAAATCTCCAAACCGCCGGCCCAAACTCCTAGTCCAGGTAAAACACCTAATTTGGAACTACTTTTGTTCTTGGACTATGGCCAAAAAGTGGCTGGAAGTTACTAAAATCGACGACGCAAACCGGCAGAAACTTAACTCGTAAATCGTCCTGTCAAACTTTAAAATCTCTGAAAACCTACCCAACCAGCAGCTAGAGCACGAAAATCAGTCGAAAAACCATACCTAATTCTTCCGATTTGGTGGTCGGAGGAGGGAGAACGAGAGGCTTGAAATTCGGAGAAAAACCAGCCAATTCCGGGCTGTTTCCGGTGGCTGTGGCGTCGGCGGAGGCAGGAGGAAGGTCGGAGCGGCTGTGGGTGCGACGCCGGTCAGGTCTTGGCTGGTCCGGTGCGGTTTGGTGGAGGTGGGTGGTGGCTGGGCTGGTTTGAATGAACAGTAACGGGTAGGGGGTTTTGCGCGAGGAAGAAGAGAATGAGGAGAGAGAGAGGTAATCTGATTTTAAAAAAAATCTGATTATTCGAAAATTACTTTTTTGTCCTTTTTCAGTATTTTGCTCGTAATTTCTTCGTTACCAGTCCAATTCGAGTCCACTACGTGTCTACGGACTCGTTTCGTCGTGCTCTACACAACGGTATAAGTAGTTTTCCCAAATTCTTCCCCAGTGAACAAGTCAATTTAAAACCTAATAAAATATTCTAAGGGTAGTTTAGTCTTTTTCCTTGTTAAAATATTAGTTAAATAATAATTAAGAATTGGGTTGTTACAATCTACCCCCCTTATGAAAATTTCGTCCTCGAAATTACATACCTGTCACTCGAAGAGGTAAGGATACCGGGCCCGCATCTGCTCTTCGGGTTCCCAAGTGGCCTCCTCCACGGTGTGACTCCTCCACAACACCTTTACTAGTGGAATCTCTCTGGACCGAAGGACCTGCATCTTCCAGTCCAGGATTTGAACAGGCTGCTATACGTAATTCAAATCATCCTTCAACTCTATAGGCTGATCCTCCAGTACATGGGATGGGTCTGGAATATATTTCCGGAGCATAGACACGTGGAACACATCAAGTAAACGGGAAAGATCTGCTGGCAAGGCAAGTCTGTAAGCTACTGGGCCCACACACTCCACAATCTCGTATGGTCCAATATAGCGAGGGCTTAGTTTTCCCCTAATCCCATTGAGTGAAATCCAACCGCTAGAAGTATGGAATACACCAACCACTCCAATTAGGAACGAACTGCCGTTGAACTTGAATTGTCCAATTTCTCACACCTATTGATTTCGGATCGAGCCCAAAACTTGGGCAACATCATAATATGGTGGGAGGAGTCATTTGGTGAGTTTTGAGTGAAATCCAATCGCTAGAAGTATGTAATACACCAACCACTCCAATTAGGAACGACGTGCCGTTGAAATTGAATTGACCAATTTCTCAAACCTATTGATTTCGGATCGATCCCAAAACTTGGAAAACATCAAAATATGGTGGGAGGAGTCATTTGGTGAGTTTTGAGTGAAATCCAATCGCTAGAAGTATGGAATACACCAACCACTCCAATTAGGAACGAACTGCCGTTGAACTTGAATTGTCCAATTTGGAACACCTATTGATTTCGGATCGAGCCCAGAACTTGGGCAACATCATAATAAGGTGGGAGGAGTCGTTTGGTTAGTTTTGAGTGAAATCCAATCGCTAGAAGTATGGAATACACCAACCACTCCAATTAGGAACGAACTGCCGTTGTACTTGAATTGTCCAATTTCTCACACCTATTGATTTCGGATCGGTCCCAAAACTTGGGCAACATCATAATATGGTGGGAGGAGTCATTTGGTGAGTTTTGAGTGAAATCCAATCGCTAGAAGTATGGAATACACCAACCACTCCAATTAGGAACGAACTGCCGTTGAACTTGAATTGTCCAATTTCTCACACCTATTGATTTCGGCTCGAGCCCAAAACTTGGGCAACATCATAATATGGTGGGAGGAGTCGTTTGGTTAGTTTTGAGTGAAATCCAATCGCTAGAAGTATGTAATACACCAACCACTCCAATTAGGAACGACGTGCCGTTGAAATTGAATTGACCAATTTCTCAAACCTATTGATTTCGGATTGATCCCAAAACTTGGGCAACATCAAAATATGGTGGGAGGAGTCATTTGGTGAGTTTTGAGTGAAATCCAATCGCTAGAAGTATGGAATACACCAACCACTCCAATTAGGAACGAACTGCCGTTGAACTTGAATTGTCCAATTTGAAACACCTATTGATTTCGGATCGGGCCCAAAACTTGGGTAACATTATAATATGGTGGGAGGAGTCATTTGGTGAGTTTTGAGTGAAATCCAATCGCTAGAAGTAGGGAATACACCAACCACTCCAATTAGGAACGAACTGCCGTTGAACTTGAATTGTCCAATTTGGAACACCTATTGATTTCGGATCGAGCCCAAAACTTGGGCAACAGCATAATATGGAGGGAGTAGTCATTTGGTGAGTTTTGAGTGAAATCCAATCGCTAGAAGTATGGAATACACCAACCACTCCAGTTAGGAACGAACTGCCGTTGAACTTGAATTGTCCAATTTCTCACACCTGTTGATTTCGGATCGAGCCCAAAACTTGGGCAACATCATAATATGGTGGGAGGAGTCGTTTGGTTAGTTTTGAGTGAAATCCAATCGCTAGAAGTATGGAATACACCAACCATTCCAATTAGGAACGAACTGCCGTTGAACTTGAATTGTCCAATTTCTCACACCTATTGATTTCGGCTCGAGCCCAAAACTTGGGCAACAGCATAATATGGTGGGATTAGTCATTTGGTGAGTTTTGAGTGAAATCCAATCGCTAGAAGTATGGAATACACCAACCACTCCAATTAGGAACGAACTGCCGTTGAACTTGAATTGTCCAATTTGGAACACCTATTGATTTCGGATCGGGCCCAAAACTTGGATAACATTATAATATGGTGGGAGGAGTCATTTGGTGAGTTTTGAGTGAAATCCAATCGCTAGAAGTATGGAATACACCAACCACTCCAATTAGGAACGAACTGCCGTTGAACTTGAATTGTCCAATTTCTCAGACCTATTGATTTCGGATCGAGCCCAAAACTTGGGCAACATCATAATATGGTGGGAGGAGTCGTTTGGTTAGTTTTGAGTGAAATCCAATCGCTAGTAGTATGGAATACACCAACCACTCCAATTAGGAACGAACTGCCGTTGAACTTGAATTGTCCAATTTGGAACGCCTATTGACTTCGGATCGAGCCCAAAACTTGGGCGGCATCATAATATGGTGGGAGGAGTCATTTGGTGAGTTTTGAGTGAAATCCAATCGCTAGAAGTGTGGAATACACCAACCACTCCATTTAGGAACGAACTGCCGTTGAACTTGAATTGTCCAATTTCTCACACCTATTGATTTCGGATCGAGCCCAAAACTTGGGCAACATCATAATATGGTGGGAGGAGTCATTTGGTCAGTTTTGAGTGAAATCCAATCGCTAGAAGTATGGAATACACCAACCACTCCAATTAGGAACGACATGCTGTTGAAATTGAATTGACCAATTTCTCACACCAATTGATTTCGGATCGATCCCAAAACTTGGGCAACATCAAAATATGGTGGGAGGAGTCATTTGGTGAGTTTTGAGTGAAATCCAATCGCTAGAAGTGTGGAATACACCAACCACTCCAATTAGGAACGAATTGCTGTTGAACTTGAATTGTCCAATTTGGAACACCTATTGATTTCTGATCGAGCCCAAAACTTGGGCATCATCATAATATGGTGGGAGGAGTCGTTTGGTTAGTTTTGAGTAAAATCCAATCGCTAGAAGTATGGAATACACCAACCACTCCAATTAGGAACGAACTGCCGTTGAACTTGAATTGTCCAATTTGGAACACCTATTGATTACGGATCGAGCCCAAAACTTGGGAAACATCATAATATGGTGGGAGGAGTCATTTGGTGAGTTTTGAGTAAAATCCAATCGCTAGAAGTATGGAATACACCAACCACTCCAATTAGGAACGACATGCCGTTGAAATTGAATTGACCAATTTCTCAAACCTATTGATTTCGGATCGATCCCAAAACTTGGGCAACATCAAAATATGGTGGGAGGAGTCATTTGGTGAGTTTTGAGTGAAATCCAATCGCTAGAAGTATGGAATACACCAACCACTCCAATTAGGAACGAACTGCCGTTGAACTTGAATTGTCCAATTTGGAACACCTATTGATTTCGGATCGAGCCCAAAACTTAGGCAACATCATAATATGGTGGGAGGAGTCGTTTGGTTAGTTTTGAGTGAAATCCAATCGCTAGAAGTATGGAATACACCAACCACTCCAATTAGGAACGAACTGGCGTTGAATTTGAATTGTCCAATTTCTCACACCTATCGATTTCGGATCGGGCCCAAAACATGGGCAACATCATAATGTTTTGGGAGCAGTCATTTGGTGAGTTTTGTGTGAAATACAATCGCTAGAAGTATGGAATACACCAACCACTCCAGTTAGGAACGAACTGCCGTTGAACTTGAATTGTCCAATTTCTCACACCTGTTGATTTCGGATCGAGCCCAAAACTTGGGCAACATCATAATATGGTGGGAGGAGTCGTTTTGGTTAGTTTTGAGTGAAATCCAATCGCTAGAAGTATGGAATACACCAACCACTCCAATTCGGAACGAACTGCCGTTGAACTTGAATTGTCCAATTTCTCACACCTATTGATTTCGGATCGAGCCCAAAACTTGGGCAACATCATAATATGGTGGGAGGAGTCGTTTTGGTTAGTTTTGAGTGAAATCCAATCGCTAGAAGTATGGAATACACCAACCACTCCAATTCGGAACGAACTGCCGTTGAACTTGAATTGTCCAATTTCTCACACCTATTGATTTCGGATCGAGCCCAAAACTTGGGCAACAGCATAATATGGTGGGAGGAGTCATTTGGTGAGTTTTGAGTGAAATCCAATCCCTAGAAGTATGGAATACACCAACCACTCCAATTAGGAACGAACTGCCGTTGAACTTGAATTGTCCAATTTGGAACACCTATTGATTTCGGATCGAGCCCAAATCATGGGGAACATCATAATATGGTGGGAGGGGATATTCGGTGAGTTTTGAGTGAAATCCAATCGCTAGAAGTATGGAATACACCAACCACTCCAATTAGGAACGAACTGCCGTTGAACTTGAATTGTCCAATTTGGAACACCTATTGATTTCGGATCGAGCCCAAAACTTGGGCAACATCATAATATGGAGGGAGGAGTCATTTGGTGAGTTTTGAGTGAAATCCAATCGCTAGAAGTTTGGAATACACCAACCACTCCAATTAGGAAAGAACTGCCGTTGAACTTGAATTGTCCAATTTCTCACACCTGTTGATTTCGGATCGAGCCCAAAACTTGGGCAACATCATAATATGGTGGGAGGAGTCGTTTGGTTAGTTTTGAGTGAAATCCAATCGCTAGAAGTATGGAATACACCAACCACTCCAATTAGGAACGAACTGCCGTTGAACTTGAATTGTCCAATTTGGAACGCCTATTGACTTCGGATCGAGCCCACAACTTGGTCGGCATCATAATATGGTGGGAGGATTCATTTGGTTAGTTTTGAGTGAAATCCAATCGCTAGAAGTATGGAATATACCAACCACTCCATTTAGGAACGAACTGCCGTTGAACTTGAATTGTCCAATTTCTCACGCCTATTGATTTCGGATCGGGCCCAAAACTTGGGCAACATCATAATATGGTGGGAGGAGTCATTTGGTGAGTTTTGAGTGAAATCCAATCGCTAGAAGTATGGAATACACCAACCACTCCAATTAGGAACGAACTGCCGTTGAACTTGAATTGTCCAATTTGGAATGCCTATTGATTTCGGATCGAGCCCAAAACTTGGGCGACGTCATAATATGGTGGGAGGAGTCATTTGGTGAGTTTTGAGTGAAATCCAATCGCTAGAAGTATGGAATACACTAACCACTCCAATTAGGAACGAACAGCCGTTGAACTTGAATTGTCCAATTTATCACACCTATTGATTTCGGACCGAGCCCCAAACTTGGGCAACATCATAATACGGTGGGAGGAGTCATTTGGTGAGTTTTGAGTGAAATCCAATCACTAGAAGTATGGAATACACCAACCACTCCAATTAGGAACGAACTGCCGTTGAACTTGAATTGTCCAATTTCTCACACCTATTGATTTCGGATCGAGCCCAAAACTTGGGCAACATCATAATATGGTGGGAGGAGTCATTTGGTTAGATTTGAGTGAAATCCAATCGCTAGAAGTATGGAATACAACAACCGCTCCCATTAGGAACGAACTGCCGTTGAACTTGAATTGTCCAATTTCTCACACCTATTGATTTCGGAACGAGCCCGAAACTTGGGCTACATCATAATATGGTGGGAGGAGTTATTTGGTGAGTTTTGAGTGAAATTCAATCGCTAGAAGTATGGAATACACCAACCACTCCAATTAGGAACGAACTTCCGTTGAACTTGAATTGTCCAATTTGTCACTCCTATTGATTTCGGATCAAGCCCAAGACTTGGGCAACATCATAATATGGTGGGAGGAGTCATTTGGTTAGATTTGAGTGAAATCCAATCGCTAGAAGTATGGAATACACTAACCACTCCAATTAGGAACGAACAGCCGTTGAACTTGAATTGTCCAATTTATCACACCTATTGATTTCGGACCGAGCCCCAAACTTGGGCAACATCATAATACGGTGGGAGGAGTCATTTGGTGAGTTTTGAGTGAAATCCAATCACTAGAAGTATGGAATACACCAACCACTCCAATTAGGAACGAACTTCCGTTGAACTTGAATTGTCCAATTTGTCACTCCTATTGATTTCGGATCAAGCCCAAGACTTGGGCAACATCATAATATGATGGGAGGGGTCATTTGGTGAGTTTTGAGTGAAATCCAATCGCCACCAACCACTCCAATTAGGAACGAACTGCCGTTGAACTTGAATTGTCCAATTTCTCACACCTATTGATTTCGGATCGAGCCCAAAACTTGGGCAACATCATAATATGGTGGGAGGAGTCATTTGGTTAGTTTTGAGTGAAATCCAATCGCTAGAAGTATGGAATACAACAACCGCTCCCATTAGGAACGAACTGCAGTTGAACTTGAATTGTCCAATTTCTCACACCTATTGATTTCGGAACGAGCCCGAAACTTGGGCTACATCATAATATGGTGGGAGGAGTTATTTGGTGAGTTTTGAGTGAAATTCAATCGCTAGAAGTATGGAATACACCAACCTCTCCAATTTGGAACGAACTGCCGTTGAACTTGAATTGTCCAATTTGGAACACCTATTGATTTCGGATCGAGCCCAAAACTTGGGCAACATCATAATATGGTGGGAGGAGTCATTTGGTGAGTTTTGAGTGAAATCCAATCGCTAGAAGTATGGAATACACCAACCAATCCAATTAGGAACGAACTGCCGTTGAACTTGAATTGACCAATTTGGAACACCTATTGATTTCGGATCGAGCCCAAAACTTGGGCAACATCATAATATGGAGGGAGGAGTCATTTGGTGAGTTTTGAGTGAAATCCAATCGCTAGAAGTATGGAATACACCAACCACTCCAATTAGGAAAGAACTGCCGTTGAACTTGAATTGTCCAATTTGGAACACCTATTGATTTCGGATCGAGCCCAAAACTTGCTCAACATCATAATATGGTGGGTGGAGTCATTTGGTGAGTTTTGAGTGAAATCCAATCGCTAGAAGTATGGAATACACCAACCACTCCAATTTGGAACGAACTGCCGTTGAACTTGAATTGTCCAATTTGGATCACCTATTGATTTCGGATCGAGCCCAAAACTTGGACAACATTATAATTTGGTGGGAGGAGTCATTTGGTGAGTTTTGAGTGAAATCCAATCGCTAGAAGTATGGAATACACCAACCACTCCAATTAGGAACGAACTGCCGTTGAACTTGAATTGTCCAATTTCTCACACCTATTGATTTCGGATCGAGCCCAAAACTTGGGCAACATCATAATATGGTGGGAGGTGTCATTTGGTTAATTTTGAGTGAAATCCAATCGCTAGAAGTATGGAAAACACCAACCATTCCAATTAGGAACGAACTTCCGTTGAACTTGAATTGTCCAATTTCTCACACCTATTGATTTCGGATCGAGCCCAAAACTTGGGCAACATCATAATATGGTGGGAGAAGTCATTTGGGGAGTTTTTAGTGAAATCCAATCACTAGAAGTATGGAATACACCAACCACAACAATTAGGAACGAACTGCCGTTGAACTTGAATTGTCCAATTTCTCTCACCTATTGATTTCGGATCGCGGCCAAAACTTGGACAACATCATAATTTGGTGAGAGGAGTCATTTGGTGAGTTTTGAGTGAAATCCAATCGCCAGAAGTATGGAATACACCAACCACTCCAATTAGGAACGAACTGCCGTTGAACTTGAATTGTCCAATTTGGAACACCTATTGATTTCGGATCGAGCCCAAAACTTGGGCAACATCAGATTATGGTGGGAGGAGTCATTTGGTGAGTTTTGAGTGAAATCCAATAGCTAGAAGTACGGAATACACCAACCACTCCAATTAGGAACGAACTGCCGTTGAACTTGAATTGTCCAATTTCTCACACCTATTGAGTTCAGATCGAGCCCAAAACTTGGACAACATCGTAATTTGGTGGGAGGAGACATTTGGTGAGTTTTGAGTGAAATCCAATCGCTAGAAGTATGGAATACACCAACCACTCCAATTAGGAACGAACTGCCGTTGAACTTGAATTGTCCAATTTGGAACACCAATTGATATTTGATCGAGCCCAAAACTTGGGCAACATCATAATTTGGTGGGAGGAGTCATTTGGTGAGTTTTGAGTGAAATCCAATTGCTAGAAGTATGGAATACACCAACCCCTCCAATTAGGAACGAACTGCCGTTGAACTTGAATTGTCCAATTTGGAACACCTATTGATTTCGGATCGAGCCCAAAACTTGGGCAACATCATAATATGGTGGGAGGAGTTATTTGGTGACTTTTGAGTAAAATCCAATCTCTAGAAGTTATGAATACACCAACCACTCCAGTTAGGAACGAACTGCCGTTATACTTGAATTTTCCAATTTCGAACACCTATTGATTTCGGATCGAGCCCAAAACTTGGGCAACATCATAATATGGTGGGAGGAGTCATTGGGTGAGTTTTGAGTGAAATCCAATAGCTAGAAGTAAGGAATACACCAACCACTCAAGTTAGGAACGAACTGCCGTTGAACTTGAATTGTCCAATATGGAACACCTACAGATTTCGGATCGACACCAAACTTGGGCAACATCATAATATGGTTGGAGGAGTCATTTGGTGAGTTTTGAGTGAAATCCAACCGCTAGAAGTGTGGAATACACCAACCACTCCAATTAGGAACGAACTGCCGTTGAACTTGAATTGTCCAATTTCTCACACCTATTGATTTCGGATCGAGCCCAAAACTTGGGCAACATCATAATATGGTGGGTGGAGTTATTTGGTGAGTTTTGAGTCAAATCCAATTTCTAGAAGTATGGAATACACCAACCACTCCAATTAGGAACGAACTTTCGTTGAAATTGAATTGACCAATTTCTCACACCTATTGATTTCGGATCGAGCCCAAAACTTGGGCAACATCATAATACGGTGGGAGGAGTCATTTGGTGAGTTTTGAGTGAAATCCAATCGCTAGAAATATGGAATACACCAACCACTCCAATTAGGAACGAACTTTCGTTGAAATTGAATTGACCAATTTCTCGCACCTATTGATTTCGGATCGAGCCCAAAACTTGGGCAACATCATAACATGGTGGGAGGAGTCGTTTGGTTAGTTTTGAGTGAAATCCAATCGCTAGAAGTATTGAATACACCAACCACTCCAATTAGGAACGAACTGCCGTTGAACTTGAATTGTCCAATTTGGAACACCTATTGATTTCGGATCGAGCCCAAAACTTGGGCAACATCAGATTATGGTGGGAGGAGTCATTTGGTGAATTTTGAGTGAAATCCAATAGCTAGAAGTACGGAATACACCAAACACTCCAATTAGGAACGAACTGCCGTTGAACTTGAATTGTCCAATTTCTCACACCTATTGAGTTCAGATCGAGCCCAAAACTTGGACAACATCGTAATTTGGTGGGAGGAGACATTTGGTGAGTTTTGAGTGAAATCCAATCGCTAGAAGTATGGAATACACCAACCACTCCAATTAGGAACGAACTGCCGTTGAACTTGAATTGTCCAATTTGGAACACCAATTGATATTTGATCGAGCCCAAAACTTGGGCAACATCATAATATGGTGGGAGGAGTCATTTGGTGAGTTTTAAGTGAAATCCAATTGCTAGAAGTATGGAATACACCAACCCCTCCAATTAGGAACGAACTGCCGTTGAACTTGAATTGTCCAATTTGGAACACCTATTGATTTCGGATCGAGCCCAAAACTTGGGCAACATCATAATATGGTGGGAGGAGTTATTTGGTGACTTTTGAGTGAAATCCAATCTCTAGAAGTTATGAATACACCAACCACTCCAGTTAGGAACGAACTGCCGTTATACTTGAATTTTCCAATTTCGAACACCTATTGATTTCGGATCGAGCCCAAAACTTGGGCAACATCATAATATGGTGGGAGGAGTCATTGGGTGGGTTTTGAGTGAAATCCAATAGCTAGAAGTAAGGAATACACCAACCACTCAAGTTAGGAACGAACTGCCGTTGAACTTGAATTGTCCAATTTGGAACACCTACAGATTTCGGATCGAGACCAAACTTGGGCAACATCATAATATGGTTGGAGGAGTCATTTGGTGAGTTTTGAGTGAAATCCAACCGCTAGAAGTGTGGAATACACCAACCACTCCAATTAGGAACGAACTGCCGTTGAACTTGAATTGTCCAATTTCTCACACCTATTGATTTCGGATCGAGCCCAAAACTTGGGCAACATCATAATATGGTGGGTGGAGTTATTTGGTGAGTTTTGAGTCAAATCCAATTTCTAGAAGTATGGAATACACCAACCACTCCAATTAGGAACGAACTTTCGTTGAAATTGAATTGACCAATTTCTCACACCTATTGATTTCGGATCGAGACCAAAACTTGGGCAACATCATAATACGGTGGGAGGAGTCATTTGGTGAGTTTTGAGTGAAATCCAATCGCTAGAAATATGGAATACACCAACCACTCCAATTAGGAACGAACTTTCGTTGAAATTGAATTGACCAATTTCTCGCACCTATTGATTTCGGATCGAGCCCAAAACTTGGGCAACATCATAATATGGTGGGAGGAGTCGTTTGGTTAGTTTTGAGTGAAATCCAATCGCTAGAAGTATTGAATACACCAACCACTCCAATTAGGAACGAACTGCCGTTGAACTTGAATTGTCCAATTTGGAACACCTATTGATTTCGGATCGAGCCCAAATCTTGGGGAACATCATAATACGGTGGGAGGAGTCATTTGGTGAGTTTTGAGTGAAATCCAATCGCTAGAAGTATGGAATACACCAACAACTCTAATTAGGAACGAACTGCCGTTGAACTTGAATTGTCCAATTTGGAACACCTATTGATTTCGGATCGAGCCCAAAACTTGGGCAACATCATAATATGGTGGGAGGAGTCATTTGGTGAGTTTTGAGTGAAATCCAGTCGCTAGAAGTATGGAATACACCAACCACTCCATTTTGGAACGAACTACCGTTGAACTTGAATTGTCCAATTTCTCACACCTATTGATTTCGGATCGAGCCCCAAACTTGGGCAACATCATAATATGGTGGGAGGAGTCATTTGGTGAGTTTTGAGTGAAATCCAATCGCTAGAAGTATGGAATACACCAACCACTCCAATTAGGAACGACATGCCGTTGAAATTGAATTGACCAATTTCTCACACCTATTGATTTCGGTTCGATCCCAAAACTTGGGCAACATTAAAATATGGTGGGAGGAGTCATTTGGTGAGTTTTGTGTGAAATCCAATCGCTACAAGTATGGAATACACCAACCACTCCAATTAGGAACGAACTGTCGTCGAACTTGAATTGTCCAATTTGGAACACCTATTGATTTCGGATCGAGCCCAAAACTTGGGCAACATCATAACATGGTGGGAGGAGTCGTTTGGTTAGTTTTGAGTGAAATCCAATCGCTAGAAGTATGGAATACACCAACCACTCCAATTAGGAACGAGCTGCCGTTGAACTTGAATTGTCCAATTTGGAACCCCTGTTGATTTCGGATCGAGCCCAAATCTTGGGGAACATCATAATATGGTGGGAGGAGTCATTTGGTGAGTTTTGAGTGAAATCCAATCGCTAGAAGTATGGAATACACCAACAACTCTAATTAGGAACGAACTGCCGTTGAACTTGAATTGTCTAATTTCTCAAACCTATTGATTTCGGATCGGGCCCAAAACTTGGGCAACATCATAATATGGTGGGAGGAGTCATTTGGTGAGTTTTGAGTGAAATCCAAACGCTAGAAGTATGGAATACACCAACCACTCCAATTAGGAACGAACTGCCGTTGAACTTGAATTGTCCAATTTGGAACACCTATTGATTTCGGATCGGGCCCAAAACATGGGCAACATCATAATATGGTGGGAGCAGTCATTTGGTGAGTTTTGAGTGAAATCCAATCGCTAGAAGTATGGAATACACCAACCATTCCAATTAGGGACGAACTGCTGTTGAACTTGAATTGTCCAATTTCTCACACCTATTGATTTCGGATCGAGCCCCAAACTTGGGCAACATCATAATATGTTGGGAGGAGTCATTTGGTGAGTTTTGAGTGAAATCCAATCGCTAGAAGTATGGAATACACCAACAACTCTAATTAGGAACGAACTGCCGTTGAACTTGAATTGTCCAATTTGGAACACCTATTGATTTCGGATCGAGCCCAAAACTTGGGCAACATCATAATATGGTGGGAGGAGTCATTTGGTGAGTTTTGAGTGAAATCCAGTCGCTAGAAGTATGGAATACACCAACCACTCCATTTTGGAACGAACTACCGTTGAACTTGAATTGTCCAATTTCTCACACCTATTGATTTCGGATCGAGCCCCAAACTTGGGCAACATCATAATATGGTGGGAGGAGTCATTTGGTGAGTTTTGAGTGAAATCCAATCGCTAGAAGTATGGAATACACCAACCACTCCAATTAGGAACGACATGCCGTTGAAATTGATTTGACCAATTTCTCACACCTATTGATTTCGGTTCGATCCCAAAACTTGGGCAACATTAAAATATGGTGGGAGGAGTCATTTGGTGAGTTTTGTGTGAAATCCAATCGCTACAAGTATGGAATACACCAACCACTCCAATTAGGAACGAACTGTCGTCGAACTTGAATTGTCCAATTTGGAACACCTATTGATTTCGGATCGAGCCCAAAACTTGGGCAACATCATAACATGGTGGGAGGAGTCGTTTGGTTAGTTTTGAGTGAAATCCAATCGCTAGAAGTATGGAATACACCAACCACTCCAATTGGGAACGAGCTGCCGTTGAACTTGAATTGTCCAATTTGGAACCCCTGTTGATTTCGGATCGAGCCCAAATCTTGGGGAACATCATAATATGGTGGGAGGAGTCATTTGGTGAGTTTTGAGTGAAATCCAATCGCTAGAAGTATGGAATACACCAACAACTCTAATTAGGAACGAACTGCCGTTGAACTTGAATTGTCCAATTTGGAACACCTATTGATTTCGGATCGAGCCCCAAACTTGGGCAACATCATAATATGGTGGGAGGAGTCATTTGGTGAGTTTTGAGAGAAATCCAATCGCTAGAAGTATGGAATACACCAACCACTCCAATTAGGAACGAACTGCCGTTGAACTTGAATTGTCCAATTTCTCACACCTATTGATTTCGGATCGAGCCCCAAACTTGGGCAACATCATAATATGGTGGGAGGAGTCAGTTGGGGAGTTTTGAGTGAAATACAATCGCTAGAAGTATGGAATACACCAACAACTCTAATTAGGAACGAATTGCCGTTGAACTTGAATTGTCCAATTTGGAACACCTATTGATTTTGGATCGAGCCCAAAACTTGGGCAACATCATAATATGGTGGGAGGAGTCATTTGGTGAGTTTTGAGTGAAATCCAGTCGGTCGAAGTATGGAATACACCAACCACTCCATTTTGGAACGAACTACCGTTGAACTTGAATTGTCCAATTTCTCACACCTATTGATTTCGGATCGAGCCCCAAACTTGGGCAACATCATAATATGGTGGGAGGAGTCATTTGGTGAGTTTTGAGTGAAATCCAATCGCTAGAAGTA
Source organism: Prunus avium (assembly GCF_965620075.1). NCBI lineage: Eukaryota > Viridiplantae > Streptophyta > Magnoliopsida > Rosales > Rosaceae > Prunus > Prunus avium. The sequence goes on from NC_142284.1 coordinate 32,936,386, forward strand.
TGGAATACACCAACCACTCCAATTAGGAACGAACTGCCATTGAACTTGAATTGTCCAATTTCTCACACCTATTGATTTCAGATCGAGCCCAAAACTTGGGCAACATCATAATATGTTGGGAGGAGTCATTTGGTGAATTTTGAGTGAAATCCAATCGCTAGAAGTATGGAATACACCAACCATTCCAATTAGGAACGAACTGCCGTTGAACTTGAATTGTCCATTTTCTCACACCTATTGATTTCGGATCGAGCCCAAAACTTGGGCAACATCATAATATGGTGGGAGGAGTCATTTGGTGAGTTTTGAGTGAAATCCAATCGCTAGAAGTACGGAATACTCCAACCACTCCAATTAGGAACGTACTGCCGTTGAACTTCAATTGTCCAATTTCTCACACCTATTGATTTCGGATCGAGCCCAAAACTTGGGCAACATCATAATATGGTGGTAGGAGTCATTTGGTGGGTTTTGAGTGAAATCCAATCGCTAGAAGTATGGAATACACCAACCACTCCAATTATGAACGAACTGTCGTTGAAATTGAATTGTCCAATTTGGAACACCTATTGATTTCGGATCGAGTCCAAAATTTGGGCAACATCATAATATGGTGGGAGGTGTCATTTGGTGAGTTTTGAGTGAAATCCAATCGCTAGAAGTATGGAATACACCAACCACTCCAATTGGGAACGAACTGCCATCGAACTTGAATTGTCCAATTTCTCACACCTATTGATTACGGATCGAGCCCAAAACTTGGGCAACATCATAATATGGTGGGAGGAGTCATTTGGTGAGTTTTGAGTGAAATCCAATTGCTAGAAGTATGGAATACACCAACCACTCCAATTAGGAACGAACTGCCGTTGAACTTGAATTGTCCAATTTCTCACACCTATTGATTTCGGATCGAGCCCAAAACTTGGGCAACATCATAATGTGGTGGGAGGAGTCATTTGGTGAGTTTTGAGTGAAATCCAATCGCTAGAAGTATGGAATACACCAACCACTCCAATTGGGAACGAACTGCCGTCGAACTTGAATTGTCCAATTTCTCACACCTATTGATTACGGATCGAGCCCAAAACTTGGGCAACACCATAATATGGTGGGAGGAGTCATTTGGTGAGTTTTGAGTGAAATCCAATCGCTAGAAGTATGGAATACACCAACCACTCCAATTGGGAACGAACTGCCGTCGAACTTGAATTGTCCAATTTCTCACACCTATTGATTACGGATCGAGCCCAAAACTTGGGCAACATCATAATATGGTGGGAGGAGTCATTTGGTGAGTTTTGAGTGAAGCCCAATCGCTAGAAGCATGGAATACACCAACCACTCCAATTAGGAACGAACTGCGTTGAACTTGAATTGTCCAATTTGGAACACCTATTGATTTTGGATCGAGTCCAAAACTTGGGCAACATCATAATGTGGTGGGAGGAGTCATTTGGTGAGTTTTGAGTGAAATCCAATCGCTAGAAGTATGGAATACACCAACCACTCCAATTATGAACGAACTGCCGTTGAAATTGAATTGTCCAATTTCTCACACATATTGATTTCTGATCGAGCCCAAAACTTGGGCAACATCATAATATGGTGGCAGGAGTCATTTGGTGAGTTTTGAGTGAAATCCAATCGCTAGAAGTATGGAATACACCAACCACTCCAATTAGGAACGAATTGTCGTTGAAATTGAATTGACCAATTTCTCACACCAATTGATTTCGGATCGAGCCCAAAACTTGGGCAACATCATAATATGGTGGGAGGAGTCATTTGGTGAGTTTTGAGTGAAATCCAATGGCTAGAAGTATGGAATACACCAACCAATCCAATTAGGAACGAACTGCCGTTGAACTTGAATTGTCCAATTTCTCACACCTATTGATTTCGGATCAAGCCCAAAACTTGGGCAACATCTTAATATGGTGGGAGGAGTCATTTGGTGAGTTTTGAGTGAAATCCAATCGCTAGAAGTATGGAATACACCAACCACTCCAATTAGGAACGAACTGCCGTTGAACTTGAATTGTCCAATTTGGAACACCTATTGATTTCGGATCGAGTCCAAAACTTGGGCAACATCACAATGTGGTGGGAGGAGTCATTTGGTGAGTTTTGAGTGAAATCTAATCGCTAGAAGTATGGAATACACCAACCACTCCAATTATGAACGAACTGCCGTTGAAATTGAATTGTCCAATTTCTCACACATATTGATTTCTGATCGAGCCCAAAACTTGGGCAACATCATAATATGGTGGGAGGAGTCATTTGGAGAGTTTTGAGTGAAATCCAATTGCTAGAAGTATGGAATACACCAACCACTCCAATTAGGAACGAACTGCCGTTGAACTTGAATTGTCCAATTTCTCACACCTATTGATTTCGGATCGAGCCCAAAACTTGGGCAACAACATAATGTGGTGGGAGGAGTCATTTGGTGAGTTTTGAGTGAAATCCAATCGCTAGAAGTATGGAATACACCAACCACTCCAATTGGGAACGAACTGCCGTCGAACTTGAATTGTCCAATTTCTCACAACTATTGATTACGGATCGAGCCCAAAACTTGGGCAACATCATAATATGGTGGGAGGAGTCATTTGGTGAGTTTTGAGTGAAATCCAATCGCTAGAAGTATGGAATACACCAACCACTCCAATTGGGAACGAACTGCCGTCGAACTTGAATTGTCCAATTTCTCACACCTATTGATTACGGATCGATCCCAAAACTTGGGCAACATCATAATATGGTGGGAGGAGTCATTTGGTGAGTTTTGAGTGAAATCCAATCGCTAGAAGTGTGGAATACACCAACCACTCCAATTAGGAACGAACTGCGTTGAACTTGAATTGTCCAATTTGGAACACCTATTGATTTCGGATCGAGCCCAAAACTTGGGCAGCATCATAATATGGTGGGAGGAGTCATTTGGTGAGTTTTGAGTGAAATCCAATCGCTAGAAGTATTGATTACACCAACCACTCCAATTAGGAAGGAACTGCCGTTGAACTTGAATTGTCCATCTTGGAACACCTATTGAGTTCGGATCGAGTCCAAAACTTGGGCAACATCATAATGTGGTGGGAGGAGTCATTTGGTGAGTTTTGAGTGAAATCCAATCGCTGGAAGTATGGAATACACCAACCACTCCAATTGGGAACGAACTGCCGTCGATATTGAATTGTCCAATTTCTCACACCTATTGATTTCGGATCAAGCCCAAAACTTGGGCAACATCATAATATGGTGGGAGGAGTCATTTGGTGAGTTTTGAGTGAAATCCAATCGCTAGAAGTACGGAATACTCCAACCACTCCAATTAGGAACGTACTGCCGTTGAACTTCAATTGTCCAATTTCTCACACCTATTGATTTCGGATCGAGCCCAAAACTTGGGCAACATCATAATATGGTGGTAGGAGTCATTTGGTGGGTTTTGAGGGAAATCCAATCGCTAGAAGTATGGAATACACCAACCACTCCAATTATGAACGAACTGTCGTTGAAATTGAATTGTCCAATTTGGAACACCTATTGATTTCGGATCGAGTCCAAAACTTGGGCAACATCATAATATGGTGGGAGGTGTCATTTGGTGAGTTTTGAGTGAAATCCAATCGCTAGAAGTATGGAATACACCAACCACTCCAATTGGGAACGAACTGCCGTCGAACTTGAATTGTCCAATTTCTCACACCTATTGATTACGGATCGAGCCCAAAACTTGGGCAACATCATAATATGGTGGGAGGAGTCATTTGGAGAGTTTTGAGTGAAATCCAATCGCTAGAAGTATGGAATACACCAACCACTCCAATTAGGAACGAACTGCCGTTGAACCTGAATTGTCCAATTTCTCACACCTATTGATTTCGGATCGAGTCCAAAACTTGGGCAACATCATAATGTGGTGGGAGGAGTCATTTGGTGAGTTTTGAGTGAAATCCAATCGCTAGAAGTATGGAATACACCAACCACTCCAATTATGAACGAACTGCCGTTGAAATTGAATTGTCCAATTTCTCACACATATTGATTTCTGATCGAGCCCAAAACTTGGGGAACGTCATAATATGGTGGGAGGAGTCATTTGGTGAGTTTTGAGTGAAATCCAATCGCTAGAAGTATGGAATACACCAACCACTCCAATTAGGAACGAATTGTCGTTGAAATTGAATTGACCAATTTCTCACACCTATTGATTTCGGATCGAGCCCAAAACTTGGGCAACATCATAATATGGTGGGAGGAGTCATTTGGGGAGTTTTGAGTGAAATCCAATCGCTGGAAGTATGGAATACACCAACCACTCCAATTAGGAACGAACTGCCGTTGAACTTGAATTGTCCAATTTGGAACACCTATTGATTTCAGATCGAGCCCAAAACTTGGGCAACATCACAATATGGTGGGAGGAGTCATTTGGTGTGTTTTGAGTGAAATCCAATCGCTACAAGTGTGGAATACACCAACCACTCCAATTTGGAACGAACTGCCGTTGAACTTGAATTGTCCAATTTGGAACACCTATTGATTTCGGCTCGAGCCCAAAACTTGGGCAACATCATGATATGGTGGGAGGAGTCATTTGGTTAGTTTTGAGTGAAATCCAATCGCTAGAAGTATGGAATACACCAACCACTCCAATTAGGAAGGAACTGCCATTGAGCTTGAATTGTCCAATTTCTCACACCTATTGATTTCGGATCGAGCCCAAAACTTGGGCAACATCATAATATGGTGGGAGGAGTCATTTGGTGAGTTTTGAGTGAAATCCAATCGCGATTTAATCAAAGTTCCAAAGTTCCAAAACATTTTTCCAAAGTTCCAAAACATTTTTCCAAAGTTCATTTGAATATTAAACATGCATTTAATCAAATTAATCGCAGCGGAAGTCTAAGGTGGTTGTTTAAATCCAAAAACAAAACTTCTTCCAAGTATCTTAAGCCATGAACATTGATATGTTTTTCATAAATGAAAATTCAAGAGAAAGGATAAGATCTAATTACCCTTGAAGCAATTATATGAACCAATTTGTGTTTGGTCTTCTCTTGATGATTTCCTCTTTGTTGATCTCCTCCTTGATCTTTGATCTTTGCTCCTTGATCTTTCTCCTCCATGTGAGCCACAAAAGTATATGGCCTCTAAGTCTCCACACCAATGGAACCTTGAGATGAGAATAAGTATCTTGAGAATACTTGGATGCTAGTGCAAGATTCTCAAGATTGGTTTCAATCTAAACCACTTTTAAAGTTGAAAGTGTTTCACTCTTGAAAACTCTCTTTTATCTCTCTTTGATCTCCCAAACCCATTTGGTTGATGTTGGATTGTGTTTTTGTGTTAATGAGCTTATGGGAACAATTCCCATACATACTTACTTAAGCATTTTCGGCCAAAACCCATTGGGCTTCCAAAATTGGGCCTTATGACACTTAAACCATAATCTTTAGGTGTCTTAAGCCCTTGGGCTTGATACCCAACCATTTGGGCTTCCCGTTAACTATTACCGAGGCCCAAATACATTTTTACACGTAGTAAATCATCCACATCAAATCAATCAAATTGATTTCCTCATTCTCATTTGTATTACTCAAAGTTAACCATTTAAGGTGTGCGATCCATTAGGTTCTAATTAGCAAGGCAGTGGGAAAATATTAGAACTCTTTCTAACCAACTGGAATTAAAACCCCTTTTTAATTCTTCCTTTATTTGGATCGATCACAATCAATCCTAGGACTTCCACAAGCCAAGAGTGACATCTAGCAATATATCAAGGCTACCCAAGCTAACCAGAATAGATGAAGAACCTATTTAGTTGGAATTGCAATGCAATACGGTCCTTCTCTTATACAATGTTTCAAATCATATTATTAGGGTACGGATTGATTATGTCAAACCCCTAATATGATTTATAACCTCATGTGATTCAAAAGAACATGATTAAGAACAACTTTCTAAATCAAGCTCAAAATACTTTGGCCAAAGATTTACTGAATCACATCTTGAAACATTCTCCTTCTTTATCGAAAGTAGAGATTCCTTATTGTACATTCACATGCCCCTATGATGAATTAAGAGATCCCAACAACACTTAAGACAAATCTTTTACGGCTTGCCTTTAAGAGCTATCAAAGATCAATAACGCATCACAGGACAACCATGATGCCTCAGGTCTAAGGACTAATTTGCATTATTGCAACTATGAGTTCTCGTTTGACATATAGATAAATACTCCATACGAGAACTACGGTTGATCGCGTTCAGTGTACTCATTTACTAATGAGCACCCACATACTTGTATTAGTGTCAACTACACAAATGGTTTGAGACTAACCATCCTCCCAGTTGAGCATACATAATATGCGCTAATCTTGACGGTTTATCAATGCCCATTTGATAACCTATGATTAGGAACATTTTGGGATACTACAATTAGAGATTAAAGGTCTCATGAATCTAATCTTCTTTAGATTACTTTATCTCTTATTTAGCATACCTTGGACATTTGTTTCTTTACACGATGTAAAAGATAACAAAATAAATTTGTCCTTTATATATCATATACGAAATGTATTCTAAGGAGATCACATCAAATGTATTGGCTCTTAGGGCACATTTCTAACAATCTCCCACTTGCACTAGAGCCACATAACCATGTATGTCATACCCATTATCTCTGTATGTCTATCCAGTTGTGACTGTGACATAGGCTTAGTGCGTGGATCTGTTACGTTGTTTGCAGATGCCCCATCTAATGGTAACATTTTTCTATGTGTTTGGATCTCTGATGAGACCTAGGTTCCTTGGCTTGAGCTATCGCCCCATTGTCATCACATAGTAAAGGTACTTGTGACATTATGGTTAGAACCACATTTAGTTCGGTAATGAACCCTTTTATCCAAACAGATTTTATTGTAGCTTCTAAAGCGACAATGTAACCAACTTCAGTTGTTCTCTAACTAACTACGTGTCCATTCAAAATGAAGACGTACCCTTAGGTGGATTTGCAATTGTTGATATTAGATACATTATCCAAATCAGTAAATGCTTCCACTTGCTACTCTAATGTTCCTCCCAGATGAGGAACATGTCCTTAGTCCTTCTTAAGTATTTAAGAACATACTTGACTGCTCCCAATTGATCCAATCATGGGCTTGATTTATATCTTCTAGTTATACTCGTATAACCAATATCATGTCTTGTACATGATATGACATATATGAGAATCCCTATTGCATATGCATAAGAGATTTTACTCAACTGCTGTATCTCATAATGAGTTTTTGGACACATACTCTTAGAAAAGTGAAGTCCATGTCGTACTGGAAGTAAACTTTTCTTAGACTATTCCATATGAAATCTCCTTAGCATCTTATCAGCATACAAGGATTGAGATAATCCAATTATACTCTTAGATCTATCAGGATAAATCTTTATTCCTAGTATGTAAGATGCTTCTCTAAAATCTTTCATTGAGAATGATTTAATGAGTCACAACTTCACTGAAGATATCATTCCTATATCGTTTCCGATAAGTAGTATGTCATATACATACATTACTAGGAATACTACCAAACTCCCACTGACCTTTTGTACACTCATTGGTCATCCATGTTTTGTATGAAGTCAAACGATTTGACAACTTCATCAAATAGGATGTTTCAACTCCAAGAACCTTGCATCAACCCATAAATGGATCTATGTAGCTTGCATACCTTATGCTTATCAACTTTAGAAATGAAGCCTTCAGGTCGATCTATGTATAGTTCTTCCTGAAGGTGGCCATTCAGAAAAGCCGCCTTCACATCCATTTTGACAAATCCCATAATCATGGTATGCAGCTATTGCAAGTCAAATCCGAATAGACTTAGTCATAGTGACATGAGAGAAGGTTTCTTCATAGTCAATCCCTTCTCTTTGCTTGTAGCACTTTGCCACTAGCCTTGCTTTGTAGGTTTCTACTATTCCATAGCCTATCTTCCTCTTAAAGATCCATTTATTCTCTATTGGTACAATACCAGGAGGAGGATCACTAGAGTCCACACTTAGTTGGTATACATAGAATCCATTTCGGATTTCATGGCTCCAAGCCATTTCTATGAGTCAATGTCTGACATTGCCTCATTGTAGTCCGAAGGGTCTTCGATATCCTTACAATCACTTAGGAGATTCAACTTTCCTTTGTTGTCATGAAGGAAACCATAATACCTTTTAGGCATTCTGCTAACCCTTCTTGAACTACGTGGAGTCTGTGTTACAACAGGTTTGTGGATCTGGGATTGCACTTAGTTCAGTGTTGATTTCTAGCTCATTGGACAATTCCTTGAGTTCTATCTCATGTCCCCTTTTTCCCATCAAGAGTGTATTCTCTTTTTAGGAAGGTAGCTGACCTTGCGACAAACAACTTTTGCTTGTTGATGTGATAGAAGTAATATCCCATAGTTTCCTTGGGATACCCTATAAATCTACACTTCACTAACCTTGCATTTAGTTTATCCACATATTGCCTTTTGACATATGCCGGACAACCCCAAATCTTGATCTAATCAAGACTTGGTTTATTCCCAAATCACATTTCGAATGGAGTTTGTGGAACGGATTTTGGAAGGCACTCTATTTAGCAAATGAATTGCAGTTTCAAGTGCATATCCCTAAAAAGGATATAAGTAAATCAGTACAGCTCATGGAACTCATTTTAGAAACTCTGTTATGTTGTGGAGTTCCTAGTGGAGTCCATTGTGATAAGATGCCATGTTCCTTGAGGTAATCAAGAAACTCTGTGCTTAAGTATTCACATCCTCGATCGAATCTAAGGATTTTAATACTCTTGCCTGTTTGGTTTTCAACTTCATTTTTGAATTCCTGAAACTTTTTCAAAATTCAGATTTAAGAACAACTTTCTAAATCAAGCTCAAAATACTTTGGCCAAAGATTTACTGAATCACATCTTGAAACATTCTCCTTCTTTATCGAAAGTAGAGATGCCTTATTGTACATTCACATGCCCCTATGATGAATTAAGAGATCCCAACAACACTTAAGACAAATCTTTTACGGCTTGCCTTTAAGAGCTATCAAAGATCAATAACGCATCACAAGACAACCATGATGCCTCAGGTCTAAGGACTAATTTGCATTATTGCAACTATGAGTTCTCGTTTGACATATAGATAAATACTCCATACGAGAACTACGGTTGATCGCGTTCAGTGTACTCATTTACTAATTAGCACCCACATACTTGTATTAGTGTCAACTACACAAATGGTTTGAGACTAACCATCCTCCCAATTGAGCATACATAATATGCGCTAATCTTGACGGTTTATCAATGCCCATTTGATAACCTATGATTAGGAACATTTTGGCATACTACAATTAGAGATTAAAGGTCTCAAGAATCTAATCTTCTTTAGATTACTTTATCTCTTATTTAGCATACCTTGGACATTTGTTTCTTTACACAATGTAAAAGATAACAAAATAAATTTGCCCTTTATATATCATATACGAAATGTATTCCAAGGAGATCACATCAAATGTATTGGCTCTTAGGGCACATTTCTAACATGGGCAACATCATAATATGGTGGGAGGAGTCATTTGGTTAGTTTTGAGTGAAATCCAATCGCTAGAAGTATGGAATACACCAACCACTCCAATTAGGAACGAACTGCCGTTGAACTTGAATTGTCCAATTTCTCACACCTATTGATTTCGGCTCGAGCCCAAAACTTGGGCAACATCATAATATGGTGGGAGGAGTCATTTGGTTAGTTTTGAGTGAAATCCAATCGCTAGAAGTATGGAATACACCAACCACTCCAATTAGGAACGAACTGCCGTTGAACTTGAATTGTCCATTTTGGAACACCTATTGATTTCGGATCGAGCCCAAATCTTGGGCAACATCATAATATGGTGGGAGGAGTCATTTGGTGAGTTTTGAGTGAAATCCAATCGCTAGAAGTATGGAATACACCAACCACTCCAATTAGGAACGAACTGCCGTTGAACTTGAATTGTCTAATTTGGAACACCTATTGATTTCGGATCGAGCCCAAAACTTGGGCAATATCATAATATGGTGGGAGGAGTCATTTGGTGGGTTTTGAGTGAAATCCAATCACTAGAAGTATGGAATACACCAACCACTCCAACGAGGAACGAACTGCCGTTGAACTTGAATTGTCCAATTTGGAACACCTATTGATTTCGGATCGAGCCCAAAACTTGGACGACATCATAATATGGTGGGAGGAGTCATTTGGTGAGTTTTGAGTGAAATCCAATCGCTAGAAGTATGGAATACACCAACCACTCCAATTAGGAACGAACTGCCGTTGAACTTGAATTGTCCAATTTCTCACACCTATTGATTTCGGATCGAGCCCCAAACTTGGGCAACATCATAATATGGTGGGAGGAGTCATTTGGTGAGTTTTGAGTGAAATCCAATCGCTAGAAGTATGGAACACACCAACCACTCCAATTAGGAACGAACTGCCGTTGAACTTGAATTGTCCAATTTCTCACACCTATTGATTTCGGATCGAACCCCAAACTTGTGCAACATCATAATGTGGTGGGAGGAGTCATTTGGTGAGTTTTGAGTGAAATCCAACCGCTAGAAGTATGGAATACACCAACCACTCCAATTAGGAACGAACTGCCGTTGAACTTGAATTGTCCAATTTGGAACACCTATTGATTTGGGATCGGGCCCAAAACTTGGGCAACATCATAATATGGTGGGAGGAGTCATTCCGTGCGTTTTGAGTGAAATCCAATCGCTAGAAGTATGGAATACACCAACCACTCCAATTAGGAACGAACTGCCGTTGAAACTTGAATTGTCCAATTTCTCACACCTATTGATTTCGGATCGAGCCCAAAACTTGGGCAACAACATAATGTGGTGGGAGGTGTCATTTGGTGAGTTTTGAGTGAAATCCAATCGCTAGAAGTATGGAATACACCAACCACTCCAATTAGGAACGAACTGCCGTTGAACTTGAATTGTCCAATTTGGAACACCTATTGATTTCGGATCGAGCCCCAAACTTGGGCAACATCATAATATGGTGGGAGGAGTCATTTGGTGTGTTTTGAGTGAAATCCAATCGCTAGAAGTACGGAATACACCAACCACTCCAATTAGGAACGAACTGCCGTTGAACATGAATTGTCCAATTTCTCACACCTAATGATTTCGGATCGGGCCCAAAACTTGGGCAACATCATAATATGGTGGGAGGCGTCATTTGGTGAGTTTTGAGTGAAATCCAATCGCTAGAAGTATGGAATACACCAACCACTCCAATTAGGAACGAACTGCCGTTGAACTTCAATTGTCCAATTTCGAACACCTATTGATTTCGGATAGAGCCCAAATCTTGGGCAACATCTTAATATGGTGGGAGGAGTCATTTTGTGAGTTTTGAGTGAAATCCAATCGCTAGAAGTATGTAATACACCAACCACTCCAATTAGGAACGAACTGCCGTTGAACTTGAATTGTCCAATTTCTCACACCTATTGACTTCGGATCGGGCCCAAAACTTGGGCAACATCATAATATGGTGGGAGGAGTCATTTGGTGAGTTTTGAGTGAAATCCAATCGCTAGAAGTATGGAATACACCAACCACTCCAATTAGGAACGAACTGCCGTCGAACTTCAATTGTCCAATTTGGAACACCTATTGATTTCAGATCGATCCCAAAACTTGGGCAACATCATAATATGGAGGGAGTAGTCATTTGGTGAGTTTTGAGTGAAATCCAATCCCTAGAAGTATGGAATACACCAACCACTCCAATTAGGAACGAACTGCCGTTGAACTTCAATTGTCCAATTTCGAACACCTATTGATTTCGGATCGAGCCCAAATCTTGGGCAACATCGTAATATGGTGGGAGGAGTCATTTTGTGAGTTTTGAGTGAAATCCAATCGCTAGAAGTATGGAATACACCAACCACTCCAATTAGGAACGAACTGCCGTTGAACTTGAATTGTCCAATTTCTCACACCTATTGATTTCGGATCGAACCCCAAACTTGTGCAACATTATAATATGGTGGGTGGATTCATTTGGTGAGTTTTGAGTGAAATCCAACCGCTAGAAGTATGGAATACACCACCCACTCCAATTAGGAACGAACTGCCGTTGAACTCGAATTGTCCAATTTGGAACACCTATTGATTTCGGATAGAGCCCAAAACCTGGGCAACATCATAATATGGTGGGAGGAGTCATTTTGTGAGTTTTGAGTGAAATCCAATCGCTAGAAGTATGGAATACACCAACCACTCCAATTAGGAACGAACTGCTGTTGAACTTCAATTGTCCAATTTCGAACACCTATTGATTTGGGATCGAGCCCCAAACTTGGGCAACATCATAATATGGTGGGAGGAGTCATTTGATGAGTTTTGAGTGAAATCCAATCGCTCGAAGTATGGAATACACTAAACACTCCAATTAGGAACGAACTGCCGTTGAACTTGAATTGTCCAATTTCTCACACCTATTGATTTCGGCTCGAGCCCAAAACTTGGGCAACATCATAATACGGTGGGAGGAGTCATTTGGTGAGTTTTGAGTGAAATCCAATCGCTAGAAGTATGGAATACACCAACAACTCCAATTAGGAACGAACTGCCGTTGAACTTGAATTGTCCAATTTCTCACACCTATTGATTTCGGATCGAGCCCCAAACTTGGGCAACATCATAATATGGTGGGAGGAGTCATTTGTTGAGTTCTGAGTGAAATCCAATCGCTAGAAGTATGGAATACACCCACCACTCCAATTAGGAACGAACTGCCGTTGAACTTGAATTGTCCAATTTGGAACACCTATTGATTTCGGATCGAGCCCAAATCTTGGGCAACATCATAATATGGTGGGAGGAGTCATTTGGTGAGTTTTGAGTGAAATCCAATCGCTAGAAGTATGGAATACACCAGCCACTCCAATTAGGAATGAACTGCCGTTGAACTTGAATTGTCCAATTTGGAACACCTATTGATTTTGGATCGAGCCCAAAACTTGGGCAACATCATAATATCGTGGGAGGAGTCATTTGGTGAGTTTTGAGTGAAATCCAATCGCTAGAAGTATGGAATACACCAACCACTCCAATTAGGAACGAACTGCCGTTGAACTTGAATTGTCCAATTTGGAACACATATTGATTTCGCCTCGAGCCCAAAACTTGGGCAACAACATAATATGGTGGGAGGAGTCATTTGGTTAGTTTTGAGTGAAATCCAATCGCAAGAAGTATGGAATACACCAACCACTCCAATTAGGAACGAACTGCCGTTGAACTTGAATTGTCCAATTTGGAACACCTATTTATTTCGGATCGAGCCCAAAACTTGGGCAACATCATAATGTGGTGGGAGGAGTCATTTGGTGAGTTTTGAGTGAAATCCAATAGCTAGAAGTATGGAATACACCAACCACTCCAATTAGGAACGAACTGCCGTCGAACTTCAATTGTCCAATTTGGAACACCTATTGATTTCGGATCGAGCCCCAAACTTGGGCAACATCATAATATGGTGGGAGGAGTCATTTGGTGTGTTTTGAGTGAAATCCAATCGCTAGAAGTACGGAATACACCAACCACTCCAATTAGGAACGAACTGCCGTTGAACTTGAATTGTCCAATTTCTCACACCTATTGATTTCGGATCGGGCCCAAAACTTGGGCAACATCATAATATGGTGGGAGGAGTCATTTGGTGAGTTTTGAGTGAAATCCAATCGCTAGAAGTATGGAATACACCAACCACTCCAATTAGGAACGAACTGCCGTTGAACTTCAATTGTCCAATTTCGAACACCTATTGATTTCGGATCGAGCCCAAATCTTGGGCAACATCGTAATATGGTGGGAGGAGTCATTTTGTGAGTTTTGAGTGAAATCCAATCGCTAGAAGTATGGAATACACCAACCACTCCAATTAGGAACGAACTGCCGTTGAACTTGAATTGTCCAATTTGGAACACCTATTGATTTCAGATCGGGCCCAAAACTTGGGCAACATCATAATATGGTGGGAGGAGTCATTTGGTGAGTTTTGAGTGAAATCCAATCGCTAAAAGTATGGAATACACCCACCACTCCAATTAGGAACGAACTGCCGTTGACCTTGAATTGTCCAATTTCGAACACCTATTGACTTCGGATCGAGCCCAAAACTTGGGCAACATCATAATATGGTGGGAGGAGTCATTTGGTGTGTTTTGAGTGAAATTCAATTGCTAGAAGTATGGAATACACCAACCACTCCAATTAGGAACGAACTGCCGTTGAACTTGAATTGTCCAATTTCTCACACCTATTGATTTCGGATCGGGCCCAAAACTTGGGCAACATCATAATATGGTGGGAGGAGTCATTTTGTGAGTTTTGAGTGAAATCCAATCGCTAGAAGTATGGAATACACCAACCACTCCAATTAGGAACGAACTGCCGTTGAACTTGAATTGTCCAATTTCTCACACCTATTGATTTCGGATCGAACCCCAAACTTGTGCAACATCATAATATGGTGGGAGGAGTCCTTTGGTGAGTTTTGAGTGAAATCCAACCGCTAGAAGTGTGGAATACACCAACCACTCCAATTAGGAACGAACTGCCGTTGAAGTTGAATTGTTCAATTTGGAACACCTATTGATTTCGGATCGGGCCCAAAACTTGGGCAACATCATAATATGGTGGGAGGAGTCATTTGGTGAGTTTTGAGTGAAATCCAATCGCTGGAAGTATGGAATACACCAACCACTCCAATTAGGAACGAACTGCCGTTGAACTTGAATTGTCCAATTTCTCACACCTATTGATTTCGGATCGAACCCCAAACTTGTGCAACATCAGAATATTGTGGGAGGAGTCATTTGGTGAGTTTTGAGTGAAATCCAACCGCTAAAAATATGGAATACACCAACCACTCCAATTAGGAACGAACTGCCGTTGAACTTGAATTGTCCAATTTGGAACACCTATTGATTTCGGATCGAGCCCAAAACTTGGGCAACATCATAATATGGTGGGAGGAGTCATTTGGTGAGTTTTGAGTGAAATCCAATCGCTAAAAGTATGGAATACACCAACCACTCCAATTAGGAACAAACTGCCGTTGAACTTGAATTGTCCAATTTCTCACACCTATTGATTTCGGATCGAGCCCCAAGCTTGGGCAACATCATAATATGGTGGGAGGAGTCATTTGGTGAGTTTTGAGTGAAATCCAATCGCTAGAAGTATGGAATACACTAACCACTCCAATTAGGAACGAACTGCCGTTGAACTTTAATTGTCCAAGTTCTCACACCTATTGATTTCGGACCGAGCCCCAAACTTGGGCAACATCATAATATGGTGGGAGGAGTCATTTGGTGAGTTTTGAGTGAAATCCAATCGCTAGAAGTATGGAATACACCAACCACTCCAATTAGGAACGAACTGCCGTTGAACTTGAATTGTCCGATTTCTCACACCTATTGATTTAGGATCGAGCCCAAAACTTGGGCAACATCATAATATGGTGGGAGGAGTCAATTGGTGAGTTTTGAGTGAAATCCAATAGCTAGAAGTATGGAATACAGCAACCACTCTAATTAGGAACGAACTGCCATTGAACTTGAATTGTCCAATTTCTCACACCTATTGATTTCGGATGGAGCCCAAAACTTGGGCAACATCATAATATGGTGGGAGGAGTCATTTGGTGAGTTTTGAGTGGAATCCAATCGCTAGAAGTATGGAATACACCAACGAGTCCAATTAGGAACGAACTGCCGTTGAACTATAATTGTCAAATTTGGAAGACTTATTGATTTCGGATCGAGCCCAAAACTTGGGCAACATCATAATATGGTGGGAGGAGTCATTTGGTGAGTTTTGAGAGAAATCCAATCACTAGAAGTATGGAATACACCAACCACTCCAATTAGGAACGAACTGCTGTTGAACTTGAATAGTCCAATTTCGAACACCAATTGATTTCGGATCGAGCCCAAAACTTGGGAAACATCATAATATGGTGGGAGGAGTCATTTAGTGAGTTTTGAGTGAAATCCAATCGCTAGAAGTATGGAATACACCAACCACTCCAATTAGGAACGATCTGCCGTTGAACTTGAATTGTCCAATTTCTCACACCTATTGATTTCGGATCGAGCCCAAACTTGGGCAACATCCAAATATGGTGGGAGGAGTCATTTGGTGAGTTTTGAGAGAAATCCAATCGCTAGAAGCATGGAATACACCAACTACTCCAATTAGGAACGAACTGCCGTTGAACTTGAATTGTCCAATTTCTCACACCTATTGATTTCGGATCAAGCCCCAAACCTGGGCAACATCATAATATGGTGTGAGGAGTCATTTGGTGAGTTTTGAGTGAAATCCAATCGCTAGAAGTATGGGATACACCAACCACTCCAATTAGGAATGAACTGCCGTTGAACTTGAATTGTTCAATTTGGAACACCTATTGATTTCGGATCGAGCCCAAAACTTGGGTGATCAGTTCATAATTGTATATCATTTTGTACCCCTCTAGCTTATGATTTGGTTATGTTGTTGTGTTAAACTTGTGCTTTTAATCCCTTTTCTGTTTATCATTCAGTTCATTGGGCCTTAGATAGCAATGGTGGCTTTGGATAGGAAAAGATGCAAAATGGTGTAAAAACGGGCAGACTGAGTTAGTAATTTGCTTCGGCCTTAACTTCGTCCTCCCAACATGTATTGGCCCAATTAATATGTGGTTGGAATGAAGAGATTCTGAGCTGCAAGATGGACTGCTAAAACGTATCAATTGAGGAAGTCAAGCCCAATCCATGGGCCCATCAAAATGCACACCATACATTCCAGTCTATTTTCGGCAGTCAACTTGCAAGGCCCAAAACGTACACTTATACTACTCAGATGGGAATGCATTCTTCATCAAAGTTGTTCCAATGGGTGTCTATTATGAGATATCCAAATTTGAGCCCCATTGCATACATATTGAAATCTCAGGCCTTCATACACCAAGCCTGGTTCAGCAGCATCTTTTATTTCCAGCAACCAAAAGAAAACCCACATGGGTTGGCAGCAAAAGGCAGCCACAATTGAACACCCATGTGAAGAAAGCTTGAGGTGCAGCAAAAGAAGTATGGGATGGGATTGATTCCAACCACACTAATATAGACAAGATGAAGTGGGAGTTATGGGTTGTATTAAATGAGGAATGGTGGTGTTGGATTTCATCATGATGTTTCTCCCTCTTAGCCCTATAAATAGAGGAGTCTTCAAGCTACAAACTCAATTCAGCCATCCTCCACACTTCCATCATTCCATCAACACATCCAGAAATCATCCTCATACATTTCCACAACCCCAAACACTCAAGCAATCAACCCAATACTCTAAACTACCCCAAAATCACCAAAACAGCTCCAGAAAACCTCCCTTCCATTTCCCTACGAATTTCCTCTTTCTCAGCCATCACCACTCACTCAAACTCACCCCAAATCACCTCCATATCCTTCATACATCCTTCTAGACGTGGAGAAGCTCTTGGAGAAGCATTGGACACCACAAGAACTTCAGAAAAGGGTTTTTCTACTCTTATGGCATTCATTATGTTTTCCCATTTCTGTTTTAGTTTCTTTTCCATTATGAGTAGCTAAATCCATAACTAGGGCTTCGATGTAACCTAACATGAATATTCTGGGTTTATAAGTTTGAAGTTTGGAGTTTCAAGTTTGATTCATGATTCATGTTCTTATTCATTATGCTTATAAGTTAACATGCTTGTTTGAATGATTGATCACCATTAGAACTTGTTTGTTAACTATCTTGGTTTGAATTAAGAGTAGACACCATGCTTTAATTCGAATTGAACTATGAATAGGAAGAGTATGTATGGACATTCGACAACAGGGATTAGATACATGCTTGGTTGTTTAAATTGTTCTTCTATGCTTAATGGGTTCCTAATGCTTAATTTTAGGTTAGACAACAAATGATCAAATTAGGGAATTAGGAATACAAGATTAGGACCAAACACCATGGCCTAATCATACTTTAGCTAGAATCAATCTTTGAATCTGAATTAGACTTGTAACTTGACTCCTTATAACCCAGAATTGAATTGTTATGGTGATTCGAATGCCCTAGTCTCCAAATCTGTTTTCCATCTCTTAAAACCACTCTTTGTTACATTTGTTTACTTGTTTTTGTTTGCAATTTCATTTTGCTTATTTTGTTCAACAATCACAACCACTCTTTCTTTAAATTCTGTTTTAGACATAACCTCCTACTTTCTTGAATTTGGTAAGCTAAGTACATAACTAGTTTTAACTTCTCAGTCTTCGTGGGTACAACCTCGTACTTGTCTTGCTATACTACTAATTGCCCCGTACAATTGCGAATTAACATAATAATTAACAACATTGGGCAACATCATAATATGGTGGGAGGAGTCATTTGGTGAGTTTTGAGTGAAATCCATTCGCTAGAAGTATGGAAGACACCAACCACTCCAATTAGGAACGAACTGCCGTTGAACTTGAATTGTCCAATTTCTCACACCTATTGATTTCGGATCGAGCCCCAAACTTGGGCAACATCATTGATCGGTGCATATTTCCATATTATTTTGTACCCTTTTAACTTATGATTTGGTTATGTTTTTGAGTTAAACTTGTGCTTTTAATAAGTTTTGTGTTTGTTTCAGTGTTATAAGCTTGAGACTCACTAATTGCATTTTGGAGACAAATTAGCTCAAAACGGTGTCTGCAGATCAGTCAACTTCACGGATTGGACTGTACTTGCTCAAGAAGAACCAGATGATGAGCCATACATCATTGGAAAGATACGGAAGTCTAGTTTCTGTCGAATTTTACGGTTCATGATTCCAAGTCTTCTAGAGAAAGTTATACATGTTTTGGCAACTTAAGGTCAAATTCGGCAGCATCTGCGTTACTGGGCCAAAAATCACATTTGAAGGCCTTCCAGATTTTTCCTTGAGTTGGGCTGCATATTCTTGGAAAGATAATTCAAAGAGCTTCAAGATCCATATTTTTCCAGATTTTTCAGATTGGAGCCACAAGCCCAAAACGAGCCCACAAGCTGGCTGCAATGCATTGTCATGCATGACATATGCATGATGAAGTGTTGTTGATTGTGGGAAAGTTTGGTGAAGCATATTCAATACCTATTTTTGAGTGGAATTTTGCAGCAGCCAAATGAATTAATTGAAGTTGAAGTGGGGGTGCAACACTAAGCCTAAAGACAAGAGGAATTATTTTCAAATGCAATTGTGTGTTAGGTTAAGTTGGTGAATTAAGTGTAGTGTGTTAGGTGAAGTTAGTGTGTTTAGATAATTCAATTGTATAATTCAGATTTTCAACTTCCTTAGGCCTATAAATAGTGAGGTTTCCTAAGCTTGTAAACACACCCCAAGGGGGGGAGCTCTCAAACACTTCTCTAGAGCTCCCTTCCCTTCTCTCCCTCAAATTCTCTTAATTTCATTTTCTAGTTTTCAATTGTTGTAATGAAATATTTGTGCTGAAATTCTCCTTAAGTTTTTCTTAGTTCCACTTTACTTTTCATTATGTAAATTCTTTTCTTAAGTTTTCAAGTTGAATTAGTTTCCAAATTTCAATTATGGTTTTTGTTCTTATTCATTATGCTTATAAGTTAATATGCTAGTTTGAACGATTGATCACCATTTCGGCTTGCATGTTAGCTATCTTGGTTTGAATTAAGAGTATACACCATGCTTTAATTCGAATTGAACTATGAATAGGAAGAGTATGTATGGACATTCGACAACAGGGATTAGATACATACTTGGTTGTTTAAAATGTTCTTCTATGCTTAATGGGTTCCTAATGCTTAATTTTAGGTTAGACAACAAATGATCAAATTAGGGAATTAGGAACACAAGGTTATGACCACACACCATGGCTTAATCATACTTTAGCTAGAATCAATCCATTAATCTAAATTGAACTTGGGAACTTATTTGCTTGAGTTATTTCTTTCTTCCTAGAAGTATGGAATCCATTAATATGGTGGGAGGAGTCATTTGGTGAGTTTTGAGTGAAATCCAATCGCTAGAAGTATGGAATACACCAACCACTCCAATTAGGAACGAACTGCCGTTGAACTTGAATTGTCCAATTTGGAACACCTATTGATTTCGGATCGAGCCCAAAACTTGGGCAACATCATAATATGGTGGGAGGAGTCATTTGGTGAGTTTTGAGTAAAATCCAATCGCCACCAACCACTCCAATTAGGAACGAACTGCCGTTAAACTTGAATTGTCCAATTTCTCACACCTATTGATTTCGGATCGAGCCCAAAACTTCGGAAACATCATAATATGGTGGGAGGAGTCGTTTGGTGAGTTTTGAGTGAAATCCAATCGCTAGAAGTATGGAATACACCAACCACTGCAATTAGGAACGAACTGCCGTTGAACTTGAATTGTCCAATTTGGAACACCTATTGATTTCGGATCGAGCCCAAAACTTGGGCAACATCATAATATGGTGGGATGAGTCATTTTGTGAGTTTTGAGTGAAATCCAATCGCTAGAAGTATGGAATACACCAACCACTCCAATTAGGAACGAACTGCCGTTGAAATTGAATTGTCCAATTTCTCACACGTATTAATTTCTGATCGAGCCCAAAACTTGGGCAACATCATAATATGGTGGGAGGAGTCATTTGGTGAGTTTTGAGTGAAATCCAATCACTAGAAGTATGGAATACACCAACCACTCCAATTAGGAACGAACTGCCGTTGAACTTGAATTGTCCAATTTCTCACACCTATTGATTTCGGATCGAGTCCCAAACTTGGGCAACATCATAATATGGTGGGAGGAGTCATTTGGTGAGTTTTGAGTGAAATCCAATCGTTAGAAGTATGGAATACACCAACCACTCCAATTAGGAACGAACTGCCGTTAAACTTGAATTGTCCAATTTCTCACACCTATTGATTTCGGAACGAGCCCAAAACTTGGGCAACATCATAATATGGTGGGAGTGGTCATTTGGTGAGTTTTGAGTGAAATCCAATCGCTAGAAGTATGGAAAACACCAACCAGTCCAATTAGGAACGAATTGCCGTTGAACTTGAATTGTCCAATTTCTCACACCTATTGATTTCAGATCGAGCCCAAAACTTGGGAAACATCAGAATACGGTGGGAGGAGTCATTTGGTGAGTTTTGAGTGAAATCCAATCGCTAGAAGTACGGAATACACCAACCACTCCAATTAGGAACGAACAGCCGTTGAACTTGAATTGTCCAATTTGGAACACCTATTGATTTCGGATCGAGCCCAAAACTTGGGCAACATCATAATATGGTGGGAGGAGTCATTTGGTGAGTTTTGAGTGAAATCCAATCGCCACCAACCACTCCAATTAGGAACGAAATGCCGTTGAACTTGAATTGTCCAATTTCTCACACCTATTGATTTCGGATCGAGCCCCAAACTTGGACAACATCAAAATATGGCGGGAGGAGTCATTTGGTGAGTTTTGAGTGAAATCCAATCGCTAGAAGTGTGGAATCCACCAACCACTCCAATTAGGAACGAACTGCCGTTGAACTTGAATTGTCCAATTTCTCACACCTATTGATTTCGTATCGAGCCCCAAACTTGGGCAACATCATAATATGGTGGGAGGAGTCATTTGGTGAGTTTTGAGTGAAATCCAATCGCTAGAAGTATGTAATACACCAACCACTCCCATTAGGAACGAACTGCCGTTCAACTTGAATTGTCCAATTTCTCACACCTACTGATTTCGGATCGAACCCCAAACTTGTGCAACATCATAATATGGTGGGAGGAGTCATTTGGTGAGTTTTGAATGAAATCCAATCGCTAGAAGTATAGAATACACCAACCACTCCAATTAGGAACGAACTGCCATTGAAATTGTATTGTCAAATTTCTCACACGTATTACTTTCTGATCGAGCCCAAAACTTGGGCAACATCATAATATGGTGGGAGGAGTCATTTGGTGAGTTTTGAGTGAAATCCAATCGCTAGAAGTGTGGAATATACCAACCACTCCAATTAGGAACGAACTGCCGTTGAACTTTAATTGTCCAATTTCTCACACCTATTGATTTCGGATCGAGCCCAAAACTTGGGCAACATCATAATATGGTGGGAGGAGTCATTTGGTTAGTTTTGAGTGAAATCCAATCGCTAGAAGTATGGAATACACCAACCACTCCAATTAGGAACGAACTGCCGTTGAACTCTAACTGTCAAATTTGGAAGACCTATTGATTTCGGATCGATCCCCAAACTTGGGCCACTTCATAATATGGTGGGAGGAGTCGTTTGGTGAGTTTTGAGTGAAATCCAATCGCTAGAAATAGGGAATACAGCAACCACTCCAATTAGGAACGAACTGCCGCTGAACTTGAATTGTCCAATTTCTCACACCTAGTGATTTCGGATCGAGCCCAAAACATGGGCAACATCATAATATGGTGGGAGGAGTCATTTGGTGAGTTTTGAGTGAAATCCAATCGCTAGAAGTATGGAATATACCAACCACTCCAATTAGGAACGAACTGCCGTTGAACTTGAATTGTCCAATTTCTCACACCTATTGATTTCGGATCGAGCCCAAAACTTGGGCAACATCATAATATGGTGTGAGGAGTCATTTGGTGAGTTTTGAGGGAAATCGAATCGCTAAACGTATTTAATACACCAACCACTCCTATTAGGAACGAACTGCGGTTGAACTTGAATTGTCCAATTTGGAACACCTATTGATTTCGGATCGAGCCCAAAACTTGGGCAACATCATGATATGGGTGGAGGAGTCATTTGGCGAGTTTTGAGTGAAATCGAATCGCTAGAAGTATTTAATACACCAACCACTCCAATTAGGAACGAACTGCCGTTGAACTTGAATTGTCCAATTTGGAACACCTATTGATTTCGGATTGAGCCCCAAACTTGGGCAACATCATAATATGGTGAGAGGAGTCATTTGGTTAGTTTTGAGTGAAATCCAATCCCTAGAAGTATGGAAAACACCAACAACTCCAATTAGGAATGAACTGCCGTTGAACTTGAATTGTCCAATTTCTCACACCTGTTGATTTTGGATCGAGCCCAAAACTTGGGCAACATCATAATATGGTGGGAGGAGTCATTTGGTGAGTTTTGAGTGAAATCCAATCGCTAGAAGTGTGGAATATACCAACCACTCCAATTAGGAACGAACTGTCGTTGAACTTTAATTGTCCAATTTCTCACACCTATTGATTTCGGATCGAGCCCAAAACTTGGGCAACATCATAATATGTTGGGAGGAGTCATTTGGTTAGTTTTGAGTGAAATCCAATCGATAGAAGTATGGAATACACCAACCACTCCAATTAGGAACGAACTGCCGTTGAACTCTAATTGTCAAATTTGGAAGACCTATTGATTTCGGACCGATCCCCAAACTTGGGCCACTTCATAATATGGTGGGAGGAGTCGTTTGGTGAGTTTTGAGTGAAATCCAATCGCTAGAAATAGGGAATACAGCAACCACTCCAATTAGGAACGAACTGCCGCTGAACTTGAATTGTCCAATTTCTCACACCTAGTGATTTCGGATTGAGCCCCAAACTTGGGCAACATTATAATATGGTGGGAGGAGTGATTTGGTGAGTTTTGAGTGAAATCCAATCGCTAGAAATATGGAATACACCAACCACTCCAATTAGGAACGAACTGCCGTTGAACTTGAATTGTCCAATTTCTCACACCTATTGATTTCGGATCGAGCCCAAAACTTGGGCAACATCATAATATGATGGGAGGAGTCATTTGGTGAGTTTTGAGTGAAATCGAATCGCAAGACGTATTTAATACACCAACCACTCCTATTAGGAACGAACTGCGGTTGAACTTGAATTGTCCAATTTGGAACACCTATTGATTTCGGATCGAGCCCCAAACTTGGGCAACATTATAATATGGTGGGAGGAGTCATTTGGTGAGTTTTGACTGAAATCCAATCGCTAGAAGTATGGAATACACCAACCACTCCAATTAGGAACGAACTGCCGTTGAACTTGAATTGTCCAATTTGGAACACCTATTGATTTCGGATCGAGCCCAAAACTTGGGCAACATCATAATATGGTGGGAGGAGTCATTTTGCGAGTTTTGAGTGAACTCGAATCGCTAGAAGTATTTAATACACCAACCACTCCAATTAGGAACGAACTGCCGTTGAACTTGAATTGTCCCATTTGGAACACCTATTGATTTCGGATTGAGCCCCAAACTTGGGCAACACCATGATATGGTGGGAGGAGTCATTTGCTGAGTTTTGGGTGAAATCCAATCGCTAGAAGTATGGAATACACCTACCACTCCAATTAGGAACGAACTGCCGTTGAACTTGAATTGTCCAATTTCTCACACCTATTGATTTCGGATCGAGCCAAAAACTTGGGCAACATCATAATATGGTGGGAGTAGTCATTTGGTTAGTTTTGAGTGAAATCCAATCGCTAGAAGTACGGAATACACCAACCACTCCAATTAGGAACGAACTGCCGTTGAACTCTAATTGTCAAATTTGGAAGACCTATTGATTTCGGATCGAGCCCAAAACTTTGGCAACATCATAATATGGTGCGAGGAGTTATTTGGTGAGTTTTGAGTGAAATCCAATCGCTAGAAGTATGGAATACACCAACCACTCCAATTAGAAATGAACTGCTGTTGAACTTGAATTGTCCAATTTGGAACACCTATTGATTTCGGATCGAGCACAAAACTTGGGCAACATCATAATATGGTGGGAGTAGTCATTTGGTGAGTTTTGAGTGAGTCCAATCGCTAGAAGTATGGAATACACCAACCACTCCAATTAGGAACGAACTGCCGTTGAACTTGAATTATCTAATTTCTCACACCTATTGATTTCGGATAGAGCCCAAAACTTGGGCAACATCATAATATGGTGGGAGGAGTCATTTGGTCAGTTTTGAGTGAAATCCAATCGCTAGAAGTATGGAATACACCAACCACTCCAATTAGGAACGAACTGCCGTTGAACTTGAATTGTCCAATTTGGAACACCTATTGATTTCGGATCGAGCCCAAAACTTGGGCCACATCATAATATGGTGGGAGGAGTCATTTGGTGAGTTTTGAGTGAAATCCAATCGCTAGAAGTGTGGAATACACCAACCACTCCAATTAGGAACGAACTGCCGTTGAACTTGAATTGTCGAATTTGGAACACCTATTTATTTCGGATCGAGCCCAAAACTTGGGCAACATCATAATATGGTGGGAGGAGTCATTTGGCGAGTTTTGAGTGAACTCGAATCGCTAGAAGTATTTAATACACCAACCACTCCAGTTAGGAACGAACTGCCGTTGAACTTGAATTGTCCCATTTGGAACACCTATTGATTTCGGATTGAGCCCCAAACTTGGGCAACACCATAATATGGTGGGAGGAGTCATTTGGTGAGTTTTGGGTGAAATCCAATCGCTAGAAGTATGGAATACACCAACCACTCTAATTCGGAACGAACTGCCGTTGAACTTGAATTGTCCAATTTCTCACACGTATTGATTTCGGATCGAGCCAAAAACTTGGGCAACATCATAATATGGTGGGAGGAGTCATTTGGAACGTTTTGAGTGAAATCCAATCGCTAGAAGTACGGAATACACCAACCAC
Organism: Prunus avium; assembly: GCF_965620075.1. Lineage (NCBI taxonomy): Eukaryota > Viridiplantae > Streptophyta > Magnoliopsida > Rosales > Rosaceae > Prunus > Prunus avium. The sequence continues at coordinate 32,962,176 of NC_142284.1, forward strand.
TCCAATTAGGAACGAACTGCCGTTGAACTCTAATTGTCAAATTTGGAAGACCTATTGATTTCGGATCGAGCCCAAAACTTTGGCAGCATCATAATATGGTGGGAGGAGTTATTTGGTGAGTTTTGAGTGAAATCCAATCGCTAGAAGTATGGAATACACCAACCACTCCAATTAGGAACGAACTGCTGTTGAACTTGAATTGTCCAATTTGGAACACCTATTGATTTCGGATCGAGCACAAAACTTGGGCAACATCATAATATGGTGGGAGGAGTCATTTGGTGAGTTTTGAGTGAGTCCAATCGCTAGAAGTATGGAATACACCAACCACTCCAATTAGGAACGAACTGCCATTGAACTTGAATTATCTAATTTCTCACACCTATTGATTTCGGATAGAGCCCAAAACTTGGGCAACATCATAATATGGTGGGAGGAGTCATTTGCTCAGTTTTGAGTGAAATCCAATCGCTAGAAGTATGGAATACACCAACCACTCCAATTAGGAACGAACTGCCGTTGAACTTGAATTGTCCAATTTGGAACACCTATTGATTTCGGATCGAGCCCAAAACTTGGGCAACATCATAATATGGTGGGAGGAGTCATTTGGTGAGTTTTGAGTGAAATCCAATCGCTTGAAGTATGGAATACACCAACCACTCCAATTAGGAAATAACTGCCGTTGAACTTGAATTGTCCAATTTCTCACACCTATTGATTTCGGATCGAGCCCAAAACTTGGGCAACATCATAATATGGTGGGAGGAGTCGTTTGGTGAGTTTTGAGTGAAATCCAATCGCAAGAAGTGTGGAATACACCAACCACTCCAATTAGGAACGAACTGCCGTTGAACTTGAATTGTCCAATTTCTCACACCTATTGATTTCGGATCGAGCCCAAAACTTGGGCCACATCATAATATGGTGGGAGGAGTCATTTGGTGAGTTTTGAGTGAAATCCAATCGCTAGAAGTGTGGAATACACCAACCACTCCAATTAGGAACGAACTGCCGTTGAACTTGAATTGTCCAATTTGGAACACCTATTGATTTCGGATCGAGCCCAAAACTTGGGCAACATCATAGTATGGTGGGAGGAGTCATTTGGCGAGTTTTGAGTGAACTCGAATCGCTAGAAGTATTTAATGCACCAACCACTCCAATTAGGAACGAACTGCCGTTGAACTTGAATTGCCCCATTCGGAACACCTATTGATTTCGGATTGAGCCCCAAACTTGGGCAACAACATAATATGGTGGGAGGAGTCATTTGGTGACTTTTGGGTGAAATCCAATCGCTAGAAGTATGGAATACACCAACCACTCCAATTGGGAACGAACTGCCGTTGAACTTGAATTGTCCAATTTCTCACACCTATTGATTTCGGATCGAGACCAAAACTTGGGCAACATCATAATATGGTGGGAGGAGTCATTTGGTTAGTTTTGAGTGAAATCCAATCTCTAGAAGTATGGAATACACCAACCACTCCAATTAGGAACGAACTGCCGTTGAACTTGAATTGTCCAATTTGGAACACCTATTGATTTCGGATCGAGGCCCAAACTTGGGCAACATTATAATATGGTGGGAGGAGTCATTTGGTGAGTTTTGACTGAAATCCAATCGCTAGAAGTATGGAATACACCAACCACTCCAATTAGGAACGAACTGCCGTTGAACTTGAATTGTCCAATTTCTCACACCTATTGATTTCGGATCGAGCCCAAAACTTGGGCAACATCATAATATGGTGGGAGGAGTCATTTGGTGAGTTTTGAGTGAAATCCAATCGCTAGAAGTGTGGAATACACCAACCACTCCAATTAGGAACAAACTGCCGTTGAACTTGAATTGTCCAATTTCTCACACCTATTGATTTCGGATCGAGCCCAAAACTTGGGCAACATCATAATATGGTGGGACGAGTCATTTGGCGAGTTTTGGGTGAAATCCAATCGCTAGAAGTGTGGAATATACCAACCACTCCAATTAGGAACGAACTGCCGTTGAACTTTAATTGTCCAATTTCTCACACCTATTGATTTCGGATCGAGCCCAAAACTTGGGCAACATCATAATATGGTGGGAGGAGTCATTTGGTTAGTTTTGAGTGAAATCCAATCGCTAGAAGTATGGAATACACCAGCCACTCCAATTAGGAACGAACTGCCGTTGAACTTGAATTGTCCAATTTGGAACACATATTGATTTCGGATCGAGCCCAAAACTTGGGCAACGTCATAATATGGTGGGAGGAGTCATTTGGTGAGTTTTGAGTGAAATCCAATCGCTAGAAGTATGGAATACACCAACCACTCCAATTAGGAATGAACTGCCGTTGAACTTGAATTGTCCAATTTCTCACACCTATTGATTTCGGATCGAGCCCAAAACTTGGGCAACATCATAGTATGGTGGGAGGAGTCATTTGGCGAGTTTTGAGTGAACTCGAATCGCTAGAAGTATTTAATGCACCAACCACTCCAATTAGGAACGAACTGCCGTTGAACTTGAATTGTCCCATTCGGAACACCTATCGATTTCGGATTGAGCCCCAAACTTGGGCAACAACATAATATGGTGGGAGGAGTCATTTGGTGACTTTTGGGTGAAATCCAATCGCTAGAAGTATGGAATACACCAACCACTCCAATTGGGAACGAACTGCCGTTGAACTTGAATTGTCCAATTTCTCACACCTATTGATTTCGGATCGAGCCCAAAACTTGGGCAACATCATAATATGGTGGGAGGAGTCATTTGGTTAGTTTTGAGTGAAATCCAATCGCTAGAAGTATGGAATACACCAACCACTCCAATTAGGAACGAACTGCCGTTGAACTTGAATTGTCCAATTTCTCACACCTATTGATTTCGGATCAAGCCCAAAACTTGGGCAACATCATAATATGGTGGGACGAGTCATTTGGCGAGTTTTGAGTGAACTCGAATCGCTAGAAGTATTTAATACACCAACCACTCAAATTAGGAACGAACTGCCGTTGAACTTGAATTGTCCAATTTGGAACACCTATTGATTTCGGATTGAGCCCCAAACCTGGGCAACACCATAATATGGTGGGAGGAGTCATTTGGTGAGTTTGGGGTGAAATCCAATCGCTAGAAGTATGGAATACACCAACCACTCCAATTATGAACGAACTGTCGTTGAACTTGAATTGAACAATTTCTCACACCTATTGATTTCGGATCGAGCCCAAAACTTGGGCAACATCATAATATGGTGGGAGGAGTCATTTGGTTAGTTTTGAGTGAAATCCAATCGCTAGAAGTATGGAATATACCAACCACTCCAATTAGGAACGAACTGCCGTTGAACTTGAATTGTCCAATTTCTCAAAACTATTGATTTCGGATCGAGCCCAAAACTTGGGCAACATCATAATATGGTGGGAGGAGTCATTTGGTGAGTTTTGAGTGAAATCCAATAGCTAGAGGTGTGGAATACACCAACCACTCCAATTAGGAACGAACTGCCGTTGAACTTGAATTGTCCAATTTCTCACACCTATTGATTTCGGATCGAGCCCAAAACTTGGGCAACATCATAATATGGTGGGAGGAGTCATTTGGCGAGTTTTGAGTGAACTTGAATCGCAAGAAGTATTTAATACACCAACCACTCCAATTTGGAACGAACTAACGTTGAACTTGAATTGTCCCATTTGGAACACCTACTGATTTCTGATTGAGCCCCAAACTTGGGCAACACCATAATATGGTGGGAGGAGTCATTTGGTGTGTTTTGGGTGAAATCCAATCGCTAGAAGTATGGAATACACCAACCACTCCAATTGGGAACGAACTGCCGTTGAACTTGAATTGTCCAATTTCTCACACCTATTGATTTCGGATCGAGCCCAAAACTTGGGCAACATCATAATATGGTGGGAAGAGTCATTTGGTTAGTTTTGAGTGAAATCCAATCGCTAGAAGTATGGAATACACCAACCACTCCAATTAGGAACGAACTGCCGTTGAACTTGAATTGTCCAATTTCTCACACCTATTGATTTCGGATCAAGCCCAAAACTTGGGCAACATCATAATATGGTGGGACGAGTCATTTGGCGAGTTTTGAGTGAACTCGAATCGCTAGAAGTATTTAATACACCAACCACTCAAATTAGGAACGAACTGCCGTTGAACTTGAATTGTCCAATTTGGAACACCTATTGATTTCGGATTGAGCCCCAAACCTGGGCAACACCATAATATGGTGGGAGGAGTCATTTGGTGAGTTTGGGGTGAAATCCAATCGCTAGAAGTATGGAATACACCAACCACTCCAATTATGAACGAACTGTCGTTGAACTTGAATTGAACAATTTCTCACACCTATTGATTTCGGATCGAGCCCAAAACTTGGGCAACATCATAATATGGTGGGAGGAGTCATTTGGTTAGTTTTGAGTGAAATCCAATCGCTAGAAGTATGGAATATACCAACCACTCCAATTAGGAACGAACTGCCGTTGAACTTGAATTGTCCAATTTCTCAAAACTATTGATTTCGGATCGAGCCCAAAACTTGGGCAACATCATAATATGGTGGGAGGAGTCATTTGGTGAGTTTTGAGTGAAATCCAATAGCTAGAGGTGTGGAATACACCAACCACTCCAATTAGGAACGAACTGCCGTTGAACTTGAATTGTCCAATTTCTCACACCTATTGATTTCGGATCGAGCCCAAAACTTGGGCAACATCATAATATGGTGGGAGGAGTCATTTGGCGAGTTTTGAGTGAACTTGAATCGCAAGAAGTATTTAATACACCAACCACTCCAATTTGGAACGAACTAACGTTGAACTTGAATTGTCCCATTTGGAACACCTACTGATTTCTGATTGAGCCCCAAACTTGGGCAACACCATAATATGGTGGGAGGAGTCATTTGGTGTGTTTTGGGTGAAATCCAATCGCTAGAAGTATGGAATACACCAACCACTCCAATTAGGAACGAATTGCCGTTGAACTTGAATTGTCCAATTTCTCACACCTATTGATTTCGGATCGAGCCCAAAACTTGGGCAACATCATAATATGGTGGGAGGAGTCGTTTGGTGAGTTTTGAGTGAAATCCAATCGCTAGAAGTATGGAATACACCAACCAGTCCAATTAGGAACGAACTGCCGTTGAACTTGAATTGTCCAATTTGGAACACATATTGATTTCGGATCGAGCCCAAAACTTGGGCAACGTCATAATATGGTGGGAGGAGTCATTTGGTGAGTTTTGAGTGAAATCCAATCGCTAGAAGTATGGAATACACCAACCACTCCAATTAGGAACGAACTGCCGTTGAACTTGAATTGTCCAATTTCTCACACCTATTGATTTCGGATCGAGCTCAAAACTTGGGCAACATCATAATATGGTGGGAGGAGTCATTTGTTGAGTTTTGAGTGAAATCCAATCGCTAGAAGTGTGGAATATACCAACCACTCCAATTAGGAACGAACTGCCGTTGAACTTGAATTGTCCAATTTCTCACACCTATTGATTTCGGATCGAGCCCAAAACTTGGGCAACATCATAATATGGTGGGAAGAGTCATTTGGCGAGTTTTGAGTGAACTTGAATCGCAAGAAGTATTTAATACACCAACCACTCCAATTTGGAACGAACTAACGTTGAACTTGAATTGTCCCATTTGGAACACCTACTGATTTCTGATTGAGCCCCAAACTTGGGCAACACCATAATATGGTGGGAGGAGTCATTTGGTGTGTTTTGGGTGAAATCCAATCGCTAGAAGTATGGAATACACCAACCACTCCAATTAGGAACGAATTGCCGTTGAACTTGAATTGTCCAATTTCTCACACCTATTGATTTCGGATCGAGCCCAAAACTTGGGCAACATCATAATATGGTGGGAGGAGTCGTTTGGTGAGTTTTGAGTGAAATCCAATCGCTAGAAGTATGGAATACACCAACCAGTCCAATTAGGAACGAACTGCCGTTGAACTTGAATTGTCCAATTTGGAACACATATTGATTTCGGATCGAGCCCAAAACTTGGGCAACGTCATAATATGGTGGGAGGAGTCATTTGGTGAGTTTTGAGTGAAATCCAATCGCTAGAAGTATGGAATACACCAACCACTCCAATTAGGAACGAACTGCCGTTGAACTTGAATTGTCCAATTTCTCACACCTATTGATTTCGGATCGAGCTCAAAACTTGGGCAACATCATAATATGGTGGGAGGAGTCATTTGTTGAGTTTTGAGTGAAATCCAATCGCTAGAAGTGTGGAATATACCAACCACTCCAATTAGGAACGAACTGCCGTTGAACTTGAATTGTCCAATTTCTCACACCTATTGATTTCGGATCGAGCCCAAAACTTGGGCAACATCATAATATGGTGGGAAGAGTCATTTGGCGAGTTTTGAGTGAACTTGAATCGCAAGAAGTATTTAATACACCAACCACTCCAATTTGGAACGAACTAACGTTGAACTTGAATTGTCCCATTTGGAACACCTACTGATTTCTGATTGAGCCCCAAACTTGGGCAACACCATAATATGGTGGGAGGAGTCATTTGGTGTGTTTTGGGTGAAATCCAATCGCTAGAAGTATGGAATACACCAACCACTCCAATTAGGAACGAACTGCCGTTGAACTTGAATTGTCCAATTTCTCACACCTATTGATTTCGGATCGAGCCCAAAACTTGGGCAACATCATAATATGGTGGGAGGAGTCATTTGGTGAGTTTTGAGTGAAATCCAATCGCTAGAAGTGTGGAATACACCAACCACTCCAATTAGGAACGAACTGCTGTTGAACTTGAATTGTCCAATTTCTCACACCTATTGATTTCGGATCGAGTCCAAAACTTGGGCAACATCATAATATGGTGGGAGGAGTCATTTGGCGAGTTTTGAGTGAACTAGAATCGCTAGAAGTATTTAATACACCAACCACTCCAATTTGGAACGAACTAACGTTGAACTTGAATTGTCCCATTCGGAACACCTATTGATTTCGGATTGAGCCCCAAACTTGGGCAACACCATAATATGGTGGGAGGAGTCATTTGGTGAGTTTTGGGTGATATCCAATCGCTAGAAGTATGGAATACACCAACCACTCCAATTAGGAACGAATTGCCGTTGAACTTGAATTGTCCAATTTCTCACACCTATTGATTTCGGATCGAGCCCAAAACTTGGGCAACATCATAATATGGTGGGAGGAGTCATTTGGTTAGTTTTGAGTGAAATCCAATCTCTAGAAGTATGGAATACACCAACCACTCCAATTAGGAACGAACTGCCATTGAACTTGAATTGTCCAATTTGTAACACCTATTGATTTCGGATCGAACCCCAAACTCGGGCAACATTTTAATATGATGGGAGGAGTCATTTGGTGAGTTTTGAGTGGAATCCAATCGCTAGAAGTATGGAAAACACCAACCACTCCAATTAGGAACGAACTGCTGTTGAACTTGAATTGTCCAATTTCTCACACCTATTGATTTCGGATCGAGCCCAAAACTTGGGCAACATCATAATATGGTGGGAGGAGTCATTTGGCGAGTTTTGAGTGAACTTGAATCGCAAGAAGTATTTAATACACCAACCACTCCAATTTGGAACGAACTAACGTTGAACTTGAATTGTCCCATTTGGAACACCTACTGATTTCTGATTGAGCCCCAAACTTGGGCAACACCATAATATGGTGGGAGGAGTCATTTGGTGTGTTTTGGGTGAAATCCAATCGCTAGAAGTATGGAATACACCAACCACTCCAATTAGGAACGAATTGCCGTTGAACTTGAATTGTCCAATTTCTCACACCTATTGATTTCGGATCGAGCCCAAAACTTGGGCAACATCATAATATGGTGGGAGGAGTCGTTTGGTGAGTTTTGAGTGAAATCCAATCGCTAGAAGTATGGAATACACCAACCAGTCCAATTAGGAACGAACTGCCGTTGAACTTGAATTGTCCAATTTGGAACACATATTGATTTCGGATCGAGCCCAAAACTTGGGCAACGTCATAACATGGTGGGAGGAGTCATTTGGTGAGTTTTGAGTGAAATCCAATCGCTAGAAGTATGGAATACACCAACCACTCCAATTAGGGACGAACTGCCGTTGAACTTGAATTGTCCAATTTCTCACACCTATTGATTTCGGATCGAGCTCAAAACTTGGGCAACATCATAATATGGTGGGAGGAGTCATTTGTTGAGTTTTGAGTGAAATCCAATCGCTAGAAGTGTGGAATATACCAACCACTCCAATTAGGAACGAACTGCCGTTGAACTTGAATTGTCCAATTTCTCACACCTATTGATTTCGGATCGAGCCCAAAACTTGGGCAACATCATAATATGGTGGGAGGAGTCATTTGGCGAGTTTTGAGTGAACTTGAATCGCAAGAAGTATTTAATACACCAACCACTCCAATTTGGAACGAACTAACGTTGAACTTGAATTGTCCCATTTGGAACACCTACTGATTTCTGATTGAGCCCCAAACTTGGGCAACACCATAATATGGTGGGAGGAGTCATTTGGTGTGTTTTGGGTGAAATCCAATCGCTAGAAGTATGGAATACACCAACCACTCCAATTAGGAACGAATTGCCGTTGAACTTGAATTGTCCAATTTCTCACACCTATTGATTTCGGATTGAGCCCCAAACTTGGGCAACACCATAATATGGTGGGAGGAGTCATTTGGTGAGTTTTGGGTGAAATCCAATCGCTAGAAGTATGGAATACACCAACCACTCCAATTAGGAACGAACTGTCGTTGAACTTGAATTGTCCAATTTGGAACACCTATTGATTTCGGATTGAGCCCCAAACTTGGGCAACATTATAATATGGTGGGAGGAGTGATTTGGTGGGTTTTGAGTGAAATCCAATCGCTAGAAGTATGGGATACACCAACCACTCCAATTAGGAATGAACTGCCGTTGAACTTGAATTGTCCAATTTCTCACACCTATTGATTACGGATCGAGCCCAAAACTTGGGCAACATCATAATATGGTGGGAGGAGTCATTTGGTTCGTTTTGAGTGAAATCCAATCGCTAGAAGTGTGGAATATACCAACCACTCCAATTAGGAACGAACTGCCGTTGAACTTTAATTGTCCAATTTCTCACACCTATTGATTTCGGATCGAGCCCAAAACTTAGGCAACATCATAATATGGTGGGAGGAGTCATTTGGTGAGTTTTGAGTAAAATCCAATCGCTAGAAGTGTGCAATACACCAACCACTCCAATTAGGAACGAACTGCCGTTGAACTTTAATTGTCCAATTTCTCACACCTATTGATTTCGGATCGAGCCCAAAACTTAGGCAACATCATAATATGGTGGGAGGAGTCATTTGGTTAGTTTTGAGTGAAATCCAATCGCTAGAAGTATGGAATACACCAACCAATTCAATTAGGAACGAACTGCCGTTGAACTCTAATTGTCAAATTTGGAAGACCTATTGATTTCGGATGGATCCCCAAACTTGGGCAACATCATAATATGGTGGGAGGAGTCGTTTGGTGAGTTTTGAGTGAAATCCAATCGCTAGAATGAGGGAATACACCAACCACCCCAATTAGGAACGAACTGCCGTTGAACTTGAATTGTCCAATTTCTCACACCTATTGATTTCGGATCGAGCCCAAAACTTGGGCAACATCATAATATGGTGGGAGGAGTCATTTGGTGAGTTTTGAGTGAAATCGAATCACTAGAAGTATTTAATACACCAACCACTCCTATTAGGAACGAACTGCGGTTGAACTTGAATTGTCCAATTTGGAACACCTATTGATTTCGGATAGAGCCCAAAACTTGGGCAATATCATAATATGGTGGGAGGAGTCAATTGGTGAGTTTTGAGTGAAATCCAATCGCTAGAAGTATGGAATACACCAACCACGCCAATTAGGAACGAACTGCCGTTGAACTTGAATTGTCCAATTTCTCACACCTATTGATTTCGAATCGAGCCCAAAACTTAGGCAACATCATAATATGGTGGGAGGAGTCATTTGGTGAGTTTTGAGTAAAATCCAATCGCTAGAAGTGTGCAATACACCAACCACTCCAATTAGGAACGAACTGCCGTTGAATTTGAATTGTCCAATTTCTCACACCTATTGATTTCGAATCGAGCCCAAAACATAGGCAACATCATAATATGGTGGGAGGAGTCATTTGGTGAGTTTTGAGTGAAATCCAATCGCTAGAAGTGTGGAATATACCAACCACTCCAATTAGGAACGAACTGCCGTTGAACTTGAATTGTCCAATTTCTCACACCTATTGATTTCGTATCGAGCCCAAAACTTGGGCAACATCATAATATGGTGGGAGGAGTCATTTGGCGAGTTTTGAGTGAAATCGAATCGCTAGAAGTATTTAATACACCAACCACTCCAATTTGGAACGAACTGCGGTTGAACTTGAATTGTCCAATTTGGAACACCTATTGATTTCGGATCGAGCATAAAACTTGGGCAACATCATAATATGGTGGGAGGAGTCATTTGGTGAGTTTTGAGTGAAATCCAATCGCTAGAAGTATGGAATACACCAACCACTCCAATTAGGAACGAACTGCCGTTGAACTTGAATTGTCCAATTTCTCACACCTATTGATTTCGGATCGAGCCCAAAACTTGGGCAACATCGTAATATGGTGGGAGGAGTCATTTGGTGAGTTTTGAGTGAAATCGAATCGCTAGAAGTAGTTAATACACCAACCACTCCTATTAGGAATGAACTGCGGTTGAACTTGAATTGTCCAATTTGGAACACCTATTGATTTCGGATCGAGCCCAAAACTTGGGCAACATCATAATATGGTGGGAGGAGTCAATTGGTGAGTTTTGAGTGAAATCCAATCGCTAGAAGTATGGAATACACCAACCACTCCAATTAGGAACGAACTGCCGTTGAACTTGAATTGTCCAATTTGGAACACCTATTGATTTCGGATCGAGCACAAAACTTGGGCAACATCATAATATGGTGGGAGGAGTCATTTGGTGAGTTTTGAGAGAAATCCGATCTCTAGAAGTATGGAAAACACCAACCACTCCAATTAGGAACGAACTGCCGTTGAACTTGAATTGTCCAATTTCTCACACCTATTGATTTTGTATCGAGCCCAAAACTTGGGCCACATCATAATACGGTGGGAGGACTCATTTGGTGAGTTTTGAGTGAAATCCAATCGCAAGAAGTACGGAATACACCAACCACTCCAATTAGGAACGAACTGTCGTTGAACTTGAATTGTCGAATTTGTAACACCTATTGATTTCGGATCGAGCCCAAAACTTGGGCAATATCATAATATGGTGGGAGGAGTCATTTGGTGAGTTTTGAGTGAAATCCAATCGCCAGAAGTATGGAATACACCAACCACTCCAATTAGGAAAGAACTGCCGTTGAACTTGAATTGTCCAATTTCTCACACCTATTGATTTCGTATCGAGTCCAAAACTTGTGCAACATCATAATATGGTGGGAGGAGTCATTTGGTTAGTTTTGAGTGAAATCCAATCGCTAGAAGTTTGGAATACACCAACCACTCCAATTAGGAACGAACTGCCGTTGAACTTGAATTGTCCAATTTGGAACACCTATTGATTTCGGATCGAGCCCAAAACTTGGGCAACATCATAATATGGTGGGAGGAGTCATTTGGTGAGTTTTGAGTGAAATCCAATCGCTAGAAGTACAGAATACACTCCAATTAGGAACGAACTGCCGTTGAACTTGAATTGTCCAATTTCTCACACCTATTGATTTCGGATCGAGCCCAAAACTTGGGCAACATCATAATATGGTGGGAGGAGTCATTTGGTGAGTTTTGAGTGAAATCGAATCGCTAGAAGTATTTAATACACCAACCACTCCTATTAGGAACGAACTGCGGTTGAATTTGAATTGTCCAATTTGGAACACCTATTGATTTCGGATCGAGCCCAAAACTTGGGCAACATCATAATATGGTGGGAGGAGTCAATTGGTGAGTTTTGAGTGAAATCCAATCGCTAGAAGTATGGAATACACCAACCACTCCAATTAGGAACGAACTGCCGTTGAACTTGAATGGTCCAATTTGGAACACCTATTGATTTCGGATCGAGCACAAAACTTGGGCAACATCATAATATGGTGGGAGGAGTCATTTGGTGAGTTTTGAGAGAAATCCAATCTCTAGAAGTATGGAATACACCAACCACTCCAATTAGGAACGAACTGCCGTTGAACTTGAATTGTCCAATTTGGAACACCTATTGATTTCGGATCGAGCCCAAAACTTGGGCAACATCATAATATGGTGGGAGGAGTCATTTGGTGAGTTTTGAGTGAAATCGAATCGCTAGAAGTATTTAATACACCAACCACTCCAATTAGGAACGAACTGCGGTTGAACTTGAATTGTCCAATTTGGAACACCTATTGATTTCGGATCGAGCCCAAAACTTGGGCAACATCATAATATGGTGGGAGGAGTCATTTCGTGAGTTTTGAGTGAAATCCAATCACAAGAAGTGTGGAATACACCAACCACTCCAATTAGGAACGAACTGCCGTTGAACTTGAATTGTCCAATTTGGAACACCTATTGATTTCGGATCGAGCCCAAAACTTGGGCAACATCATAATATGGTGGGAGGAGTCATTTGGTGAGTTTTGAGTGAAATCGAATCGCTAGAAGTATTTAATACACCAACCACTCCTATTAGGAACGAACTGCGGTTGAATTTGAATTGTCCAATTTGGAACACCTATTGATTTCGGATCGAGCCCAAAACTTGGGCAACATCATAATATGGTGGGAGGAGTCAATTGGTGAGTTTTGAGTGAAATCCAATCGCTAGAAGTATGGAATACACCAACCACTCCAATTAGGAACGAACTGCCGTTGAACTTGAATGGTCCAATTTGGAACACCTATTGATTTCGGATCGAGCACAAAACTTGGGCAACATCATAATATGGTGGGAGGAGTCAATTGGTGAGTTTTGAGTGAAATCCAATCGCTAGAAGTGTGGAATATACCAACCACTCCAATTAGGAACGAACTGCCGCTGAACTTGAATTGTCCAATTTGGAACACCTATTGACTTGGGATCGGGCACAAAACTTGGGCAACATCATAATATGGTGGGAGGAGTCATTTGGTGAGTTTTGAGTGAAATCCAATCTCTAGAAGTATGGAATACGCCGACCACTCCAATTAGGAACGAACTGCCGTTGAACTTGAATTGTCCAATTTCTCACACCTATTGATTTCGGATCGAGCCCAAAACTTGGGCAACATCATAATATGGTGGGAGGAGTCATTTCGTGAGTTTTGAGTGAAATCCAATCACAAGAAGTGTGGAATACACCAACCACTCCAATTAGGAACGAACTGCCGTTGAACTTGAATTGTCCAATTTGGAACACCTATTGATTTCGGAACGAGCCCAAAACTTGGGCAACACCATAATATGGTGGGAGGAGTCATTTGGCGAGTTTTAAGTGAACTCGAATCGCTAGAAGTATTTAATACACCAACCACTCCAATTAGGAACGAACTGCCGTTGAACTTGAATTGTCCCATTTGGAACACCTATTGATTTCGGATTGAGCACCAAACTTGGGCAACACCATAATATGGTGGGAGGAGTCATTTGGTGAGTTTTGGGTGAAATCCAAAACTTGGGAAACATCATAATGTGGTGGGAGGAGTCATTTGGTTAGTTTTGAGAGAAATCGAATCGCTAGAAGTATTTAATACACCAACCACTCCTATTAGGAACGAACTGCCGTTGAACTTGAATTGTCCAATTTCTCACACCTATTGATTTCGGGTCGAGCCCAAAACTTGGGCAACATCATAATATGGTGGGAGGAGTCAGTTGGTGAGTTTTGAGTGAAATCCAATCGCTAGAAGTATGGAATACACCAACCACTCCAATTAGGAACGAACTGCCGTTGAACTTGAATTGTCCAATTTCTCACACCTATTGATTTCGGATCGAGCCCAAAACCTGGGCAACATCATAATATGGTGGGAGGAGTCATTTGGTTAGTTTTGAGTGAAATCCAATCGCTAGAAGTATGGAATACACCAACCACTCCAATTAGGAACGAACTGCCGTTGAACTTGAATTGTCCAATTTCTCACACCTATTGATTTCGGATCGAGCCCAAAACTTGGGCAACATCATAATATAGTGGGAGGAGTCATTTGGCGAGGTTTGAGTGAAATCGAATCGCTAGAAGTATTTAATACACCAACCACTCCAATTAGGAACGAACTGCCGTTGAACTTGAATTGTCCCATTTGGAACACCTATTGATTTCGGATTGAGCAAAAAACTTGGGCAACACCATAATATGGTGGGAGGAGTCATTTGGTGAGTTTTGGGTGAAATCCAAAACTTGGGCAACATCATAATATGGTGGGAGGAGTCATTTGGTTAGTTTGGAGAGAAATCGAATCGCTAGAAGTATGGAATACACCAACCACTCCAATTAGGAACGAACTGCCGTTGAACTCTAATTGTCAAATTTGGAAGACCTATTGATTTCGGATCGAGCCCAAAACTTGGGCAACATCATAATATGGTGGGAGGAGTCATTTGGTGAGTTTTGAGTGAAATCGAATCGCAAGAAGTGTGGAATACACCAACCACTCCAATTAGGAACGAACTGCCGTTGAACTTGAATTGTCCAATTTCTCACACCTATTGATTTCGGATCTAGCCCAAAACTTGGGCAACATCATAATATGGTGGGAGGAGTCATTTGGTGAGTTTTGAGTGAAATCGAATCGCTAGAAGCATTTAATACACCAACCACTCCTGTTAGGAACGAACTGCGGTTGAACTTGAATTGTTCAATTTGGAACACCTATTGATTTCGGATCGAGCCCAAAACTTGGGCAACATCATAATATGGTGGGAGGAGTCAATTGGTGAGTTTTGAGTGAAATCCAATCGCTAGAAGTATGGAATACACCAACCACTCTAATTAGGAACGAACTGCCGTTGAACTTGAATTGTCCAATTTCTCACACCTATTGATTTCGGATCGAGCCCAAAACCTGGGCAACATCATAATAAGGTGGGAGGAGTCATTTGGTGAGTTTTGAGTGAAATCCAATCGCTAGAAGTATGGAATACACCAACCACTCCAATTAGGAACTAACTGCCGTTGAACTCTAATTGTCCAATTTATCACACCTATTGATTTCGGATCGAGCCCAAAACTTGGGCAACATCATAATATGGTGGGAGGAGTCATTTGGCGAGTTTTGAGTGAACTCGAATCGCTAGAAGTATTTAATACACCAACCACTCCAATTAGGAACGAACTAACGTTGAACTTGAATTGTCCCATTTGGAACACCTACTGATTTCGGATTGAGCCCCAAACTTGGGCAACACCATAATATGGTGGGAGGAGTCATTTGGTGAGTTTTGGGTGAAATCCAATCTCTAGAAGTATGGAATACACCAACCATTCCAATTAGGAACGAACTGCCGTTGAACTTGAATTGTCCAATTTCTCACACCTATTGATTTCGTATCGAGCCCAAAACTTGGGCAACATCATAATATGGTGGGAGCAGTCATTTGGTTAGTTTTGAGAGAAATCCAATCTCTAGAAGTATGGAATACACCAACCACTCCAATTAGGAACGAACTGCCATTGAACTTGAATTGTCCAATTTGGAACACCTATTGATTTCGGATCGAGCCCCAAACTTGGGCAACAATATAATATGGTGGGAGGAGTCATTTGGTGAGTTTTGACTGAAATCCAATCGCTAGAAGTATGGAATACACCAACCACTCCAATTAGGAACGAACTGCCGTTGAACTTGAATTGTCCAATTTCTCACACCTATTGATTTCGGATCGAGCCCAAAACTTGGGCAACATCATAATATGGTGGGCGGAGTCATTTAGTGAGTTTTGAATGAAATCCAATCGCTAGAAGTGTGGAATACACCAACCACTCCAATTAGGAACGAACTGCCGTTGAACTTGAATTGTCCGATTTATCACACCTATTGATTTCGAATCGAGCCCAAAACTTGGGCAACATCATAATATGGTGGGAGGAGTCATTTGGCGAGTTTTGAGTGAACTCGAATCGCTAGAAGTATTTAATACACCAACCACTCCAATTAGGAACGAACTAACGTTGAACTTGAATTGTCCCATTTGGAACACCTACTGATTTCGGATTGAGCCCCAAACTTGGGCAACACCATAATATGATGGGAGAAGTCATTTGGTGAGTTTTGGGTGAAATCCAATCGCTAGAAGTATGGAATACACCAACCACTCCAATTAGGAACGAACTGCCGTTGAACTTGAATTGTCCAATTTCTCACACCTATTGATTTCGGATCGAGCCCAAAACTTGGGCAACATCATAATATGGTGGGAGGAGTCATTTGGTGAGTTTTGAGTGAAATCGAATCGCTAGAAGTATTTAATACACCAACCACTCCTATTAGGAACGAACTGCGGTTGAACTTGAATTGTCCAATTTGGAACACCTATTGATTTCGGATCGAGCCCAAAACTTGGGCAACATCATAATATGGAGGGAGGAGTCAATTGGGGAGTTTTAAGTGAAATCCAATCGCTAGAAGTATGGAATACACCAACCACTCCAATCAGGAACGAATTGCCGTTGAACTTGAATTGTCCAATTTCTCACACCTATTGATTTCGGATCGAGCCCAAAACTTGGGCAACATCATAATATGGTGGGAGGAGTCAATTGGTGAGTTTTGAGTGAAATCCAATTGCTAGAAGTATGGAATACACCAACCACTCCAATCAGGAACGAACTGCCGTTGAACTTGAATTGTCCAATTTCTCACACCTATTGATTTCGGATCGAGCCCAAAACTTGGGCAACATCATAATATGGTGGGAGGAGTTATTTGGTGAGTTTTGAGTGAAATCCAATCGCTAGAAGTATGGAATACACCAACCACTCCAATTAGGAACGAACTGCCGTTGAACTTGAATTGTCCAATTTCTCACACCTATTAATTTCGGATCGAGCCCAAAACTTGGGCAACATCATAATATTGTGGGAGGAGTCATTTGGTGAGTTTTGAGTGAAATCCAATCGCTAGAAGTATGGAATACACCAACCACTCCAATTAGGTACGAACTGCCGTTGAACTCTAGTTGTCAAATTTGGAAGACCTATTGATTTCGGATCGAGCCCAAAACTTGGGGAACATCATAATATGGTGGGAAGAGTTATTTGGTGAGTTTTGAGTGAAATCCAATCGCTAGAAGTATGGAATACACCAACCACTCCAATTAGGAACGAACTGCCGTTGAACTTGAATTGTCCAATTTGGAACACCTATTGATTTCGGATCGAGCACAAAACTTGGGCAACATCATAATGTGGTGGGAGGAGTCATTTGGTGAGTTTTGAGAGAAATCCAATCCCTAGAAGTATGGAATACACCAACCACTCCAATTAGGAACGAACTGCCGTTGAACTTGAATTGTCCAATTTCTCACACCTATTGATTTCGTATCGAGCCCAAAACTTGGGCAACATCATAATATGGTGGGAGGAGTCATTTGGCGAGTTTTGAGTGAAATCGAATCGCTAGAAGTATTTAATAAACCAACCACTCCAATTAGGAACGAACTGCCATTGAACTTGAATTGTCCAATTTGGAACACCTATTGATTTCGGATTGAGCCCCAAACTTGGGCAACACCATAATTTGGTGGGAGGAGTCATTTGGAGAGTTTTGGGTGAAATCCAATCGCTAGAAGTATGGAATACACCAACCACTCCAATTAGGAACGAACTGCCGTTGAACTTGAATTGTCCAATTTCTCACACCTATTGATTTCGGATCGAGCCCAAAACTTGGGCAACATCATAATATGGTGGGAGGAGTCATTTGGTTGGTTTTGAGTGAAATCCAATCGCTAGAAGTATGGAATACACCAACCACTCCAATTAGGAACGAACTGCCGTTGAACTTGAATTGTTCAATTTGGAACACCTATTGATTTCGGATCGAGCCCAAAACTTGGGCAACATCATAATATGGTGGGAGGAGTCCTTTGGTGAGTTTTGAGTGAAATCCAATCGCTAGAAGTATGGAATACACCAACCACTCCAATTAGGAACGAACTGCCGTTGAACTTGAATTGTCCGATTTATCACACCTATTGATTTCGAATCGAGCCCAAAACTTGGGCAACATCATAATATGGTGGGAGGAGTCATTTGGCGAGTTTTGAGTGAACTCGAATCGCTAGAAGTATTTAATACACCAACCACTCCAATTAGGAACGAACTAACGTTGAACTTGAATTGTCCAATTTGGAACACCTAATGATTTCGGATCGAGCCCCAAACTTGGGCAACATTATAATATGGTGGGAGGAGTCATTTGGTTAGTTTTGAGTGAAATCCAATCGCTAGAAGTATGGAATACACCAACCACTCCAATTAGGAACGAACTGCCGTTGAACTCTAGTTGTCAAATTTGGAAGACCTATTGATTTCGGATCGAGCCCAAAACTTGGGGAACATCATAATATGGTGGGAAGAGTTATTTGGTGAGTTTTGAGTGAAATCCAATCGCTAGAAGTATGGAATACACCAACCACTCCAATTAGGAACGAACTGCCGTTGAACTTGAATTGTCCAATTTGGAACACCTATTGATTTCGGATCGAGCACAAAACTTGGGCAACATCATAATGTGGTGGGAGGAGTCATTTGGTGAGTTTTGAGAGAAATCCAATCCCTAGAAGTATGGAATACACCAACCACTCCAATTAGGAACGAACTGCCGTTGAACTTGAATTATCCAATTTCTCACACCTATTGATTTCGTATCGAGCCCAAAACTTGGGCCACATCATAATATGGTGCGACGAGTCATTTGGTTAGTTTTGAGTGAAATCCAATCGCTAGAAGTATGGAATACTCCAACCACTCCAATTAGGAACGAACTGCCGTTGAACTCTAATTGTCAAATTTGGAAGACCTATTGATTTCGGATCGAGCCCAAAACTTGGGCAACATCATAATACGGTGGGAGGAGTTATTTGGTGAGTTTTGAGTGAAATCCAATCGCTAGAAGTATGGAATACACCAACCACTCCAATTAGGAACGAACTGCCGTTGAACTTGAATTGTCCAATTTCTCACACCTATTAATTTCGGATCGAGCCCAAAACTTGGGCAACATCATAATATGGTGGGAGGAGTCATTTGGTGAGTTTTGAGTGAAATCCAATCGCTAGAAGTATGGAATACACCAACCACTCCAATTAGGAAAGAACTGCGGTTGAACTTGAATTGTCCAATTTCTCACACCTATTGATTTCGGATCGAGCCCAAAACTTGGGCAACATCATAATATGGTGGGAGGAGTCATTTGGCGAGTTTTGAGTGAAATCGAATCGCTAGAAGTATTTAATAAACCAACCACTCCAATTAGGAACGAACTGCCGTTGAACTTGAATTGTCCAATTTGGAACACCTATTGATTTCGGATTGAACCCCAAACTTGGGCAACACCATAATATGGTGTGAGGAGTCATTTGGTGAGTTTTGGGTGAAATCCAATCGCTAGAAGTATGGAATACACCAACCACTCCAATTAGGAACGAACTGCCGTTGAACTTGAATTGTCCAATTTCTCACACCTATTGATTTCGGATCGAGCCCAAAACTTGGGCAACATCATAATATGGTGGGAGGAGTCATTTGGCGAGTTTTGAGTGAAATCGAATCGCTAGAAGTATTTAATAAACCAACCACTCCAATTAGGAACGAACTGCCATTGAACTTGAATTGTCCAATTTGGAACACCTATTGATTTCGGATTGAGCCCCAAACTTGGGCAACACCATAATTTGGTGGGAGGAGTCATTTGGAGAGTTTTGGGTGAAATCCAATCGCTAGAAGTATGGAATACACCAACCACTCCAATTAGGAACGAACTGCCGTTGAACTTGAATTGTCCAATTTCTCACACCTATTGATTTCGGATCGAGCCCAAAACTTGGGCAACATCATAATATGGTGGGAGGAGTCATTTGGTTGGTTTTGAGTGAAATCCAATCGCTAGAAGTATGGAATACACCAACCACTCCAATTAGGAACGAACTGCCGTTGAACTTGAATTGTTCAATTTGGAACACCTATTGATTTCGGATCGAGCCCAAAACTTGGGCAACATCATAATATGGTGGGAGGAGTCCTTTGGTGAGTTTTGAGTGAAATCCAATCGCTAGAAGTATGGAATACACCAACCACTCCAATTAGGAACGAACTGCCGTTGAACTTGAATTGTCCAATTTGGAACACCTATTGATTTCGGATCGAGCACAAAACTTGGGCAACATCATAATATGGTGGGAGGACTCAATTGGTGAGTTTTGAGTGAAATCCAATCGCAAGAAGTATGGAATACCCCAACCCCTCCAATTAGGAACGAACTGCCGTTGAACTTGAATTGTCCAATTTCTCACACCTATTGATTTCGGATCGAGCCCAAAACTTGGGCAACATCATAATATGGTGGGAGGAGTCATTTGGTTAGTTTTGAGTGAAATCCAATCGCTAGAAGTATGGAATACACCAACCCCTCCAATTAGGAACGAAGTGCCGTTGAACTCTAATTGTAAAATTTGGAAGACCTATTCATTTCGGATCGAGCCCAAAACTTGGGCAACATCATAATATGGTGGGAGGAGTTATTTGGTGAGTTTTGAGTGAAATCCAATCGCTAGAAGTATGGAATACACCAACCAGTCCAATTAGGAACGAACTGCCGTTGAACTTGAATTGTCGAATTTCGAACACCTATTGATTTCGGATCGATCCCAAAACTTGGGCCACATCATAATATGGTGCGAGGAGTCATTTGGTGAGTTTTGAGTGAAATCCAATCGCTAGAAGTATGGAATACACCAACCACTCCAATTAGGAACGAACTGCCGTTGAACTCTAATTGTCAAATTTGGAAGACCTATTGATTTCGGATAAAGCCCAAAACTTGGGGAACATCATAATATGGTGGGAGGAGTTATTTGGTGAGTTTTGAGTGAAATCCAATCGCTAGAAGTACGGAATACACCAACCACTCCAATTAGGAACGAACTGCCGTTGAACTTGAATTGTCCAATTTCTCACACCTATTGATTTCGTATCGAGCCCAAAACTTGGGCAACATCATAATATGGTGGGAGGAGTCATTTGGTGAGTTTTGAGTGAAATCCAATCGCTAGAAGTATGGAATACACCAACCACTCCAATTAGGAAATAACTGTCGTTGAACTTGAATTGTCCAATTTCTCACTCCTATTGATTTCGGATCGAGCCCAAAACTTGGGGAACATCATAATATGGTGGGAGGAGTCATTTGGCGAGTTTTGAGTGAAATCGAATCGTTAGAAGTATTTAATACACCAACCACTCCAATTAGGAACGAACTGCCGTTGAACTTGAATTGTCCAATTTGGAACACCTATTGATTTCGGATAGAGCCCAAAACTTGGGCAACATCATAATTTGGTGGGAGGATTCATTTGGTGAGTTTTGAGTGAAATCGAATCGCTAGAAGTATTTAATACACCAACCACTCCTATTAGGAACGAACTGCGGTTGAACTTGAATTGTCCAATTTGGAACACCTATTGATTTCGGATCGAGCCCAAAACTTGGGCAACATCATAATATGGTGGGAGGAGTCAATTGGTGAGTTTTGAGTGAAATCCAATCGCTAGAAGTATTTAATACACCAACCACTCCTATTAGGAACGAACTGCGGTTGAACTTGAATTGTCCAATTTGGAACACCTATTGATTTCGGATCGAGCCCAAAACTTGGGCAACATCATAATATGGTGGGAGGAGTCAATTGGTGAGTTTTGAGTGAAATCCAATCGCTAGAAGTATGGAATACACCAACCACTCCAATTAGGAACGAACTGCCGTTGAACTTCAATTGTTCAATTTCTCACACCTATTGATTTCGGATTGAGCCCAAAACTAGGGCAACATCATAATATGGTGGGAGGAGTCATTTGGTTTGTTTTGAGTGAAATCCAATCGCTAGAAGTATGGAATACACCAACCACTCCAATTAGGAACGAACTGCCGTTGAATTCTAATTGTCAAATTTGGAAGACCTATTGATTTCGGATCGAGCCCAAAACTTGGGCAACATCATAATATGGTGGGAGGAGTTATTTGGTGAGTTTTGAGTGAAATCCAATCGCTAGAAGTATGGAATACACCAACCACTCCAATTAGGAACGAACTGCCGTTGAACTTGAATTGTCCAATTTGGAACACCTATTGATTTCGGATCGAGCACAAAACTTGGGCAACATCATAATATGGTGGGAGGAGTCATTTGGTGAGTTTTGAGTGAAATCCAATCGCTAGAAGTATGGAATACACCAACCACTCCAATTAGGAAATAACTGCCGTTGAACTTGAATTGTCCAATTTCTCACACCTATTGATTTCGGATCGAGCCCAAAACTTGCTCAACATCGTAATATGGTGGGAGGAGTCATTTGGTGAGTTTTGAGTGAAATCCAATAGCTAGAAGTGTGGAATACACCAACCACTCCAATTAGGAAAGAACTGCCGTTGAACTTGAATTGTCCAATTTCTCACACCTATTGATTTCGGACCGAGCCCAAAACTTGGGCAACATCATCATATGGTGGGAGGAGTCATTTGGTTAGTTCTGAGTGAAATTCAATCGCTAGAAGTATGGAATACACCAACCACTCCAATTAGGAACGAACTGCCGTTGAACTTGAATTGTCCAATTTGGAACACCTATTGATTTCGGATCGAGCCCAAAACTTGGGCAACATCATAATATGGTCGGAGGAGTCCTTTGGTGAGTTTTGAGTGAAATCCAATCGCTAGAAGTATGGAATACACCAACCACTCCAATTAGGTACGAACTGCCGTTGAACTTGAATTGTCCAATTTCTCACACCTATTGATTTCGGATCGAGCCCAAAACTTGGGCAACATCATAATATGGTGGGAGGAGTCATTTGGCGGGTTTTGAGTGAAATCGAATCGCTAGAAGTATTTAATACCCCGACCACTCCAATTAGGAACGAACTGCCGCTGAACTTGAATTGTCCAATTTGGAACACCTATTGATTTCGGAAAGAGCCCAAAACTTGGGCAACATCATAATATGGTGGGAGGAGTCATTTGGTGAGTTTTGAGTGAAATCCAATCGCTAGAAGTATGGAATACACCAACCACTCCAATTAGGAAATAACTGTCGTTGAACTTGAATTGTCCAATTTCTCACTCCTATTGATTTCGGATCGAGCCCAAAACTTGGGGAACATCATAATATGGTGGGAGGAGTCATTTGGCGAGTTTTGAGTGAAATCGAATCGTTAGAAGTATTTAATACACCAACCACTCCAATTAGGAACGAACTGCCGTTGAACTTGAATTGTCCAATTTGGAACACCTATTGATTTCGGATAGAGCCCAAAACTTGGGCAACATCATAATTTGGTGGGAGGATTCATTTGGTGAGTTTTGAGTGAAATCGAATCGCTAGAAGTATTTAATACACCAACCACTCCTATTAGGAACGAACTGCGGTTGAACTTGAATTGTCCAATTTGGAACACCTATTGATTTCGGATCGAGCCCAAAACTTGGGCAACATCATAATATGGTGGGACGAGTCAATTGGTGAGTTTTGAGTGAAATCCAATCGCTAGAAGTATTTAATACACCAACCACTCCTATTAGGAACGAACTGCGGTTGAACTTGAATTGTCCAATTTGGAACACCTATTGATTTCGGATCGAGCCCAAAACTTGGGCAACATCATAATATGGTGGGAGGAGTCAATTGGTGAGTTTTGAGTGAAATCCAATCGCTAGAAGTATGGAATACACCAACCACTCCAATTAGGAACGAACTGCCGTTGAACTTCAATTGTTCAATTTCTCACACCTATTGATTTCGGATTGAGCCCAAAACTTGGGCAACATCATAATATGGTGGGAGGAGTCATTTGGTTTGTTTTGAGTGAAATCCAATCGCTAGAAGTATGGAATACACCAACCACTCCAATTAGGAACGAACTGCCGTTGAATTCTAATTGTCAAATTTGGAAGACCTATTGATTTCGGATCGAGCCCAAAACTTGGGCAACATCATAATATGGTGGGAGGAGTTATTTGGTGAGTTTTGAGTGAAATCCAATCGCTAGAAGTATGGAATACACCAACCACTCCAATTAGGAACGAACTGCCGTTGAACTTGAATTGTCCAATTTGGAACACCTATTGATTTCGGATCGAGCACAAAACTTGGGCAACATCATAATATGGTGGGAGGAGTCATTTGGTGAGTTTTGAGTGAAATCCAATCGCTAGAAGTATGGAATACACCAACCACTCCAATTAGGAAATAACTGCCGTTGAACTTGAATTGTCCAATTTCTCACACCTATTGATTTCGGATCGAGCCCAAAACTTGCTCAACATCGTAATATGGTGGGAGGAGTCATTTGGTGAGTTTTGAGTGAAATCCAATAGCTAGAAGTGTGGAATACACCAACCACTCCAATTAGGAAAGAACTGCCGTTGAACTTGAATTGTCCAATTTCTCACACCTATTGATTTCGGACCGAGCCCAAAACTTGGGCAACATCATCATATGGTGGGAGGAGTCATTTGGTTAGTTCTGAGTGAAATCCAATCGCTAGAAGTATGGAATACACCAACCACTCCAAGTAGGAACGAACTGCCGTTGAACTTGAATTGTCCAATTTGGAACACCTATTGATTTCGGATCGAGCCCAAAACTTGGGCAACATCATAATATGGTCGGAGGAGTCCTTTGGTGCGTTTTGAGTGAAATCCAATCGCTAGAAGTATGGAATACACCAACCACTCCAATTAGGAACGAACTGCCGTTGAACTTGAATTGTCCAATTTCTCACACCTATTGATTTCGGATCGAGCCCAAAACTTGGGCAACATCATAATATGGTGGGAGGAGTCATTTGGCGGGTTTTGAGTGAAATCGAATCGCTAGAAGTATTTAATACCCCGACCACTCCAATTAGGAACGAACTGCCGTTGAACTTGAATTGTCCAATTTGGAACACCTATTGATTTCGGAAAGAGCCCAAAACTTGGGCAACATCATAATTTGTTGGAAGGAGTCATTTGGTGAGTTTTGAGTGAAATCCAATCACTAGAAGTATGGAATACCCCAACCACTCCAATTAGGAACGAACTGCCGTTGAACTTGAATTGTCCAATTTCTCACACCTATTGATTTGGGATCGAGCCCCAAACTTGGGCAACATCATAATATGGTGGGAGGAGTCATTTGGTGAGTTTTGAGTGAAATCCAATCGCTAGAAGTATGGAATACACCAACCACTCCAATTAGGAACGAACTGCCGTTGAACTTGAATTGTCCAATTTGGAACACCTATTGATTTCGGATCGAGCCCAAAAGTTGGGCAATATCATAATATGGTGGGAGGAGTCATTTGGTGAGTTTTGGGTGAAATGCAATCGCTAGAAGTATTCCAATCGCTAGAAGTATGGAATACACCAACCACTCCAATTAGGAACGAACTGCCGTTGAACTTGAATTGTCCAATTTGGAACACCTATTGATTTCGGATCGAGCCCAAAACTTGGGCAACATCGTAATATGGGGGGAGGAGTCATTTGGTGAGTTTTGAGTGAAATCCCATCTCTTGAAGTATGGAATACACCAACCACTCCAACTAGGAAATAACTGCCGTTGAACTTGAATTGTCCAATTTCTCACACCTATTGATTTCGGATGGAGCCCAAAACTTGGGCAACATCATAATATGGTGGGAGGAGTCAATTGGTTAGTTTTGAGTGAAATCCAATCGCTAGAAGTATGGAATACACCAACCACTCCAATTTGGAACGCTATACCGTTGAACTTGAATTGTCCAATTTCTCACACCTATTGATTTCGGATAGAGCCCCAAACTTGGGCAACATCATAATATGGTGGGAGGAGTCATGTGGTGAGTTTTGAGTGAAATCCAATCGCTAGAAGTATGGAATACACCAACCACTCCAATTAGGAACGAACTGCCGTTGAACTTGAATTGTCCAATTTGGAACACCTATTGATTTCGGATCGAGCACAAAACTTGGGCAACATCATAATATGGTGGGAGGAGTCATTTGGTGAGTTTTGAGTGAAATCCAATCGCTAGAAGTATGGAATATACCAACCACTCCAATTAGAAACGAACTGCCGTTGAACTTGAATTGTCCAATTTCTCACACCTATTGATTTCGTATCGAGCCCAAAACTTGGGCAACATCATAATATGGTGGGAGGAGTCATTTGGGGAGTTTTGAGTGAAATCCAATCGCTAGAAGTATGGAATACACCAACCACTCCAATTAGGAACGAACTGCCGTTGAACTTGAATTGTCCAATTTTTCACACCTATTGATTTCGTATCGAGCCCAAAACTTGGGCAACATCATAATATGGTGGGAGGAGTCATTTGGTGAGTTTTGAGTGAAATCCAATCGCTAGAAGTATGGAATACACCAACCACTCGAATTAGGAACGAACTGCCGTTGAACTTGAATTGTCCAATTTCTCACACCTATTGATTTCGGATCGATCCCAAAAATGGGCAACATCATAATATGGTGGGAGGAGTCATTTGGTGAGTTTTGAGTGAAATCCAATCGCTAGAAGTATGGAATACACCAACCACTCCAATTAGGAAATAACTGTCGTTGAACTTGAATTGTCCAATTTCTCACACCTATTGATTTCCGATCGAGCCCAAAACTTGGACAACATCATAATATGGTGGGAGGAGTCATGTGGTTAGTTTTGAGTGAAATCCAATCGCTAGAAGTATGGAATACACCAACCACTCCAATTAGGAACGAACTGCAGTTGAACTTGAATTGTCCAATTTGGAACACCTATTGATTTCGGATCGAGCCCAAAACTTGGACAACATTATAATATGGTGGGAGGAGTCAATGGTGAGTTTTGAGTGAAATCCAATCGCTAGAAGTATGGAATACGCCTACAACTCCAATTAGGCACGAACTGCCGTTGAACATGAATTGTCCAATTTCTCACAACTATTGATTTCGGATCTAGCCCAAAACTTGGGCAACATCATAATATGGTGTGAGGATTCGTTTGGTTAGTTTTGAGTGAAATCCAATCGCTAGAAGTATGGAATACACCAACCACTCTAATTAGGAACGAACTGCCGTTGAACTCTAATTGTCAAATTTGGAAGACCTATTGATTTCGGATCGAGCCCAAAACATGGGCAACAGCATAATATGGTGGGAGGAGTTATTCGGAGAGTTTTGAGTGAAATCCAATCGCTAGAAGTATGGAATACAACAACCACTCCAATTAGGAACGAACTGCCGTTGAACTTGAATTGTCCAATTTCTCACACCTATTGATTTCGGATCGAGCACAAAACTTGGGCAACATCATAATATGGTGGGAGGAGTCATTTGGTGAGTTTTGAGTGAAATCCAATCGCTAGAAGTATGGAATACACCAACCACTCGAATTAGGAACGAACTGCCGTTGAACTTGAATTGTCCAATTTGGAACACCTATTGATTTCGGATCGAGCCCAAAAATGGGCAACATCATAATATGGTGGGAGGAGTCATTTGGTGAGTTTTGAGTGAAATCCAATGGGAAGAAGTATGGAATACACCAACCACTCGAATTAGGAAAGAACTGCCGTTGAACTTGAATTGTCCAATTTGGAACACATATTGATTTCGGATCGAGCCCAAAACTTGGGCAACATCATAATATGGTGGGAGGAGTCATTTGGTGAGTTTTGAGTGAAATCGAATCGCTAGAAGTATTTAATACACCAACCACTCCTATTAGGAACGAACTGCGGTTGAACTTGAATTGTCCAATTTGGAACACCTATTGATTTCGGATCGAGCCCAAAACTTGGACAACATCATAATATGGTGGGAGGAGTCAATGGTGAGTTTTGAGTGAAATCCAATCGCTAGAAGTATGGAATACGCCTACAACTCCAATTAGGAACGTACTGCCGTTGAACTTGAATTGTCCAATTTCTCACAACTATTGATTTCGGATCTAGCCCAAAACTTGGGCAACATCATAATATGGTGGGAGGATTCGTTTGGTTAGTTTTGAGTGAAATCCAATCGCTAGAAGTATGGAATACACCAACAACTCTAATTAGGAACGAACTGCCGTTGAACTCTAATTGTCAAATTTGGAAGACCTATTGATTTCGGATCGAGCCCAAAACTTGGGCAACATCATAATATGGTGGGAGGAGTTATTCGGTGAGTTTTGAGTGAAATCCAATCGCTAGAAGTATGGAATACACCAACCACTCCAATTAGGAACGAACTGCCGTTGAACTTGAATTGTCCAATTTGGAACACCTATTGATTTCGGATCGAGCATAAAACTTGGGCAACATCATAATATGGTGGGAGGAGTCATTTGGTGAGTTTTGAGTGAAATCCAATCGCTAGAAGTGTGGAATACACCAACCACTCCAATTAGAAACGAACTGCCGTTGAACTTGAATTGTCCAATTTCTCACACCTATTGATTTCGTATCGAGCCCAAAACTTGGGCAACATCATAATATGGTGGGAGGAGTCATTTGGGGAGTTTTGAGTGAAATCCAATCGCTAGAAGTATGGAATACACCAACCACTCCAATTAGGAACGAACTGCCGTTGAACTTGAATTGTCCAATTTTTCACACCTATTGATTTCGTATCGAGCCCAAAACTTGGGCAACATCATAATATGGTGGGAGGAGTCATTTGGTGAGTTTTGAGTGAAATCCAATCGCTAGAAGTATAGAATACACCAACCACTCGAATTAGAAACGAACTGCCGTTGAACTTGAATTGTCAAATATGGAACACCTATTGACTTCGGATCGAGCCCAAAACTTGGGCAACATCATAATATGGTGGGAGGAGTCATTTGGTGAGTTTTGAGTGAAATCCAATCGCTAGAAGTATAGAATACACCAACCACTCCAATTAGGAACGAACTGCAGTTTAACTTGAATTGTCCAATTTGGAACACCTATTGATTTCGGATCGAGCCCAAAACTTGGGCAACATCATAATATGGTGGGAGGAGTCCTTTGGTGAGTTTTGAGTGAAATCCAATCGCTAGAAGTATGGAATACACCAACCACTCCAATTAGGAACGAACTGCCGTTGAACTTGAATTGTCCAATTTCTCACACCTATTAATTTCGGATCGAGCCCAAAACTTGGGCAACATCATAATATAGTGGGAGGAGTCATTTGGCGAGTTTTGAGTGAAATCGAATCGCTAGAAGTATTTAATACACCAACCACTCCAATTAGGAACGAACTGCGGTTGAACTTGAATTGTCCAATTTGGAACACCTATTGATTCCGGATTGAGCCCCAAACTTGGGCAACACCATAATATGGTGGGAGGAGTCATTTGGTGAGTTTTGGGTGAAATCCAATCGCTAGAAGTATGGAATACACCAACCACTCCAATTAGGAACGAACTGCCGTTGAACTTGAATTGTCCAATTTCTCACACCTATTGATTTCGGATCGAGCCCAAAACATGGGCAACATCATAATATGGTGGGAGGAGTCATTTGGTTGGTTTTGAGTGAAATCCAATCGCTAGAAGTATGGAATACACCAACCACTTCAATTAGGAACGAACTGCCGTTGAACTTGAATTGTTCAATTTGGAACACCTATTGATTTCGGATCGAGCCCAAAACTTGGGCAACATCATAATATGGTGGGAGGAGTCATTTCGTGAGTTTTGAGTGAAATCGAATCGCTAGAAGTATTTAATACCCCAACCGCTCCAATTAGGAACGAACTGCCGTTGAACTTGAATTTTCCAATTTGGAACACCTATTGATTTCGGATAGAGCCCAAAACTTGGGCAACATCATAATTTGGTGGGAGGAGTCATTTGGTGAGTTTTGAGTGAAATCCAATCACTAGAAGTATGGAATACCCCAACCACTCCAATTAGGAACGAACTGCCGTTGAACTTGAATTGTCCAATTTCTCACACCTATTGATTTCGGATCGAGCCCTAAACTTGGGCAACATCATAATATGGTGGGAGGAGTCATTTGGTGAGTTTTGAGTGAAATCCAGTAGCTAGAAGTATGGAATACACCAACCACTCCAATTTGGAACGAACTGCCGTTGAACTTGAATTTTCCAATTTGGAACACCTATTGATTTCGGATTGAGCCCAAAACTTGGGCAACATCATAATTTGGTGGGAGGAGTCATTTGGTGAGTTTTGAGTGAAATCGAATCGCTAGAAGTATTTAATACACCAACCACTCCTATTAGGAACGAACTGCGGTTGAACTTGAATTGTCCAATTTGGAACACCGATTGATTTCGGATCGAGCCCAAAACTTGGGCAACATCATAATATGGTGGGAGGAGTCAATTGGTGAGTTTTGAGTGAAATCCAATCGCTAGAAGTATTTAATACACCAACCACTCCTATTAGGAACGAACTGCGGTTGAACTTGAATTGTCCAATTTGGAACACCGATTGATTTCGGATCGAGCCCAAAACTTGGGCAACATCATAATATGGTGGGAGGAGTCAATTGGTGAGTTTTGAGTGAAATCCAATCGCTAGAAGTATTTAATACACCAACCACTCCTATTAGGAACGAACTGCGGTTGAACTTGAATTGTCCAATTTGGAACACCTATTGATTTCGGATCGAGCCCAAAACTTGGACAACATCATAATATGGTGGGAGGAGTCATTTCGTGAGTTTTGAGTGAAATCGAATCGCTAGAAGTATTTAATACCCCAACCGCTCCAATTAGGAACGAACTGCCGTTGAACTTGAATTTTCCAATTTGGAACACCTATTGATTTCGGATAGAGCCCAAAACTTGGGCAACATCATAATTTGGTGGGAGGAGTCATTTGGTGAGTTTTGAGTGAAATCCAATCACTAGAAGTATGGAATACCCCAACCACTCCAATTAGGAACGAACTGCCGTTGAACTTGAATTGTCCAATTTCTCACACCTATTGATTTCGGATCGAGCCCTAAACTTAGGCAACATCATAATATGGTGGGAGGAGTCATTTGGTGAGTTTTGAGTGAAATCCAGTAGCTAGAAGTATGGAATACACCAACCACTCCAATTTGGAACGAACTGCCGTTGAACTTGAATTTTCCAATTTGGAACACCTATTGATTTCGGATTGAGCCCAAAACTTGGGCAACATCATAATTTGGTGGGAGGAGTCATTTGGTGAGTTTTGAGTGAAATCGAATCGCTAGAAGTATTTAATACACCAACCACTCCTATTAGGAACGAACTGCGGTTGAACTTGAATTGTCCAATTTGGAACACCGATTGATTTCGGATCGAGCCCAAAACTTGGGCAACATCATAATATGGTGGGAGGAGTCAATTGGTGAGTTTTGAGTGAAATCCAATCGCTAGAAGTATTTAATACACCAACCACTCCTATTAGGAACGAACTGCAGTTGAACTTGAATTGTCCAATTTGGAACACCTATTGATTTCGGATCGAGCCCAAAACTTGGGTAACATCATAATATGGTGGGAGGAGTCAATTGGTGAGTTTTGAGTGAAATCCAATCGCTAGAAGTATGGAATACACCAACCACTCCAATTAGGAACGAACTGCCGTTGAACTTGAATTGTCCAATTTCTCACACCTATTGTTTTCGGATCGAGCCCAAAACTTGGGCAACATCATAATATGGTGGGAGGAGTCATTTGGTTAGTTTTGAGTGAAATCCAATCGCTAGAAGTATGGAATACACCAACCACTCCAATTAGGAACGAACTGCCGTTCAACTCTAATTGTCAAATTTGGAAGACCTATTGATTTCGGATCGAGCCCAAAACTTGGGCAACATCATAATATGGTGGGAGGAGTCCTTTGGTGAGTTTTGAGGGAAATCCAATCGCTAGAAGTATGGAATACACCAACGACTCCAATTAGGAACGAACTGCCGT
This sequence comes from Prunus avium, assembly GCF_965620075.1. NCBI lineage: Eukaryota > Viridiplantae > Streptophyta > Magnoliopsida > Rosales > Rosaceae > Prunus > Prunus avium. The sequence goes on from NC_142284.1 coordinate 32,994,367, forward strand.
TGAACTTGAATTGTCCAATTTGGAACACCTATTGATTTCGGATCGAGCACAAAACTTGGGCAACATCATAATATGGTGGGAGAAGTCATTTGGTGAGTTTTGAGTGAAATCCAATCGCTAGAAGTGTGGAATACACCAAGCACTCCAATTAGGAACGAACTGCCGTTGAACTTGAATTGTCCAATTTCTCACACCTATTGATTTCTGACCGAGCCCAAAACTTGGGCAACATCATCATATGGTGGGAGGAGTCATTTGGTTAGTTTTGAGTGAAATCCAATCGCTAAAAGTATGGAATACACCAACCACTCCAATTAGGAACGAACTGCCGTTGAACTTGAATTGTCCAATTTGGAACACCTACTGATTTCGGATCGAGCCCAAAACTTGGGCAACATCATAATATGGTGGGAGGAGTCCTTTGGTGAGTTTTGAGTGAAATCCAATCGCTAGAAGTATGGAATACACCAACCACTCCAATTAGGAACGAACTGCCGCTGAACTTGAATTGTCCAATTTCTCACACCTATTGATTTCGGATCGAGCCCAAAACTTGGGCAACATCATAATATGGTGGGAGGAGTCATTTCGTGAGTTTTGAGTGAAATCGAATCGCTAGAAGTATTTAATACCTCAACCGCTCCAATTAGGAACGAACTGCCGTTGAACTTGAATTTTCCAATTTGGAACACCTATTGATTTCGGATAGAGCCCAAAACTTGGGCAACATCATAATTTGGTGGGAGGAGTCATTTGGTGAGTTTTGAGTGAAATCCAATCACTAGAAGTATGGAATACCCCAACCACTCCAATTAGGAACGAACTGCCGTTGAACTTGAATTGTCCAATTTCTCACACCTATTGATTTCGGATCGAGCCCTAAACTTGGGCAACATCATAATATGGTGGGAGGAGTCATTTGGTGAGTTTTGAGTGAAATCCAGTAGCTAGAAGTATGGAATACACCAACCACTCCAATTTGGAACGAACTGCCGTTGAACTTGAATTTTCCAATTTGGAACACCTATTGATTTCGGATTGAGCCCAAAACTTGGGCAACATCATAATTTGGTGGGAGGAGTCATTTGGTGAGCTTTGAGTGAAATCCAATCGCTAGAAGTATGGAGTACACCAACCACTCCAATTAGGAACGAACTGCCGTTGAACTTGAATTGTCCAATTTCTCACACCTATTGAATTCGGATCGAGCCCCAAACTTTGGCAACATCATAATATGGTGGGAGGAGGCATTTGGTCAGTTTTGAGTGAAATCCAATCGCTAGAAGTATGGAATACACCAACCACTCCAATTAGGAACGAACTGCCGTTGAACTTGAATTGTCCACTTTCTCACACCTATTGATTTCGGATCGAGCACAAAACTTGGGCAACATCATAATATGGTGGGAGGAGTCATTTGGTTAGTTTTGAGTGAAATCCAATCTCTAGAAGTATGGAATACACCAACCACTCCAATTAGGAACGAACTGCCGTTGAACTTGAATTGTCCAATTTGGAACACCTAATGATTTCGGATCGAGGCCAAAACTTGGGCAACATTATAATATGGTGGGAGGAGTCATTTGGTGAGTTTTGAGTGAAATCCAATCGCTAGAAGTATGGAATACACCAACCACTCCAATTAGGAACGAACTGCCGTTGAACTTGAATTGTCCAATTTGGAACACCTATTGATTTCGGATCGAGCCCAAAACTTGGGCAACATCATAATATGGTGGGAGGACTCATTTGGTGAGTTTTGAGTGAAATCGAATCGCTAGAAGTATTTAATACACCAACCACTCCTATTAGGAACGAACTGCGGTTGAACTTGAATTGTCCAATTTGGAACACCTATTGATTTCGGATCGAGCCCAAAACTTGGGCAACATCATAATATGGTGGAAGGAGTCAATTGGTGAGTTTTGAGTGAAATCCAATCGCTAGAAGTATGGAATACATCAACCACTCCAATTTGGAACGAACTGCCGTTGAACTTGAATTGTCCAATTTCTCACACCTATTGATTTCGGATCGAGCCCAAAACTTGGGCAACATCATAATATGGTGGGAGGAGTCATTTGGTTAGTTTTGAGTGAAATCCAATCGCTAGAAGTATGGAATAGACCAACCACTCCAATTAGGAACGAACTGCCGTTGAACTCTAATTGTCAAATTTGGAAGGCCTATTGATTTCGGATCGAGCCCAAAACTTGGGCAACATCATAATATGGTGGGAGGAGTTATTTGGTGAGTTTTGAGTGAAATCCAATCGCTAGAAGTATGGAATACACCAACCACTCCAATTAGGAACGAACTGCCGTTGAACTTGAATTGTCCAATTTGGAACACCTATTGATTTCGGATCGAGCACAAAACTTGGGCAACATCATAATATGGTGGGAGGAGTCAATTGGTGAGTTTTGAATGAAATCCAATCGCAAGAAGTATGGAATACACCAACCACTCCAATTAGGAACGAACTGCCGTTGAACTTGAATTGTCCAATTTCTCACACCTATTGATTTCGGATCGAGCACAAAACGTGGGCAACATCATCATATGGTGGGAGGAGTCATTTGGCGAGTTTTGAGTGAAATCGAATCGCTAGAAGTATTTAATACACCAACCACTCCAATTAGGAACGAACTGCCGTTGAACTTGAATTGTCCAATTTGGAACACCTATTGATTTCGGATCGAGCCCAAAACTTGGGCAACATCATAATATTGTGGGAGGAGTCCTTTGGTGAGTTTTGAGTGAAATCCAATCGCTAGAAGTATGGAATACAGCAACCACTCCAATTAGGAACGAACTGCCGTTGAACTTGAATTGTCCAATTTGGAACACCTATTGATTTCGGATCGAGCCCAAAACTTGGGGAACATCATAATATGGTGGGAGGAGTCATTTGGCGAGTTTTGAGTGAAATCGAATCACTAGAAGTATTTAATACACCAACCACTCCAATTAGGAACGAACTGCCGTTGAACTTGAATTGTCCAATTTGGAACACCTATTGATTTCGGATAGAGCCCAAAACTTGGGCAACATCATAATTTGGTGGGAGGAGTCATTTGGTGAGTTTTGAGTGAAATCGAATCGCTAGAAGTATTTAATACACCAACCACTCCTATTAGGAACGAACTGCGGTTGAACTTGAATTGTCCAATTTGGAACACCGATTGATTTCGGATCGAGCCCAAAACTTGGGCAACATCATAATATGGTGGGAGGAGTCAATTGGTGAGTTTTGAGTGAAATCCAATCGCTAGAAGTATTTAATACACCAACCACTCCTATTAGGAACGAACTGCGGTTGAACTTGAATTGTCCAATTTGGAACACCTATTGATTTCGGATCGAGCCCAAAACTTGGGTAACATCATAATATGGTGGGAGGAGTCAATTGGTGAGTTTTGAGTGAAATCCAATCGCTAGAAGTATGGAATACACCAACCACTCCAATTAGGAACGAACTGCCGTTGAACTTGAATTGTCCAATTTCTCACACCTATTGTTTTCGGATCGAGCCCAAAACTTGGGCAACATCATAATATGGTGGGAGGAGTCATTTGGTTAGTTTTGAGTGAAATCCAATCGCTAGAAGTATGGAATACACCAACCACTCCAATTAGGAACGAACTGCCGTTCAACTCTAATTGTCAAATTTGGAAGACCTATTGATTTCGGATCGAGCCCAAAACTTGGGCAACATCATAATATGGTGGGAGGAGTCCTTTGGTGAGTTTTGAGGGAAATCCAATCGCTAGAAGTATGGAATACACCAACGACTCCAATTAGGAACGAACTGCCGTTGAACTTGAATTGTCCAATTTGGAACACCTATTGATTTCGGATCGAGCACAAAACTTGGGCAACATCATAATATGGTGGGAGAAGTCATTTGGTGAGTTTTGAGTGAAATCCAATCGCTAGAAGTGTGGAATACACCAAGCACTCCAATTAGGAACGAACTGCCGTTGAACTTGAATTGTCCAATTTCTCACACCTATTGATTTCTGACCGAGCCCAAAACTTGGGCAACATCATCATATGGTGGGAGGAGTCATTTGGTTAGTTTTGAGTGAAATCCAATCGCTAAAAGTATGGAATACACCAACCACTCCAATTAGGAACGAACTGCCGTTGAACTTGAATTGTCCAATTTGGAACACCTACTGATTTCGGATCGAGCCCAAAACTTGGGCAACATCATAATATGGTGGGAGGAGTCCTTTGGTGAGTTTTGAGTGAAATCCAATCGCTAGAAGTATGGAATACACCAACCACTCCAATTAGGAACGAACTGCCGCTGAACTTGAATTGTCCAATTTCTCACACCTATTGATTTCGGATCGAGCCCAAAACTTGGGCAACATCATAATATGGTGGGAGGAGTCATTTCGTGAGTTTTGAGTGAAATCGAATCGCTAGAAGTATTTAATACCCCAACCGCTCCAATTAGGAACGAACTGCCGTTGAACTTGAATTTTCCAATTTGGAACACCTATTGATTTCGGATAGAGCCCAAAACTTGGGCAACATCATAATTTGGTGGGAGGAGTCATTTGGTGAGTTTTGAGTGAAATCCAATCACTAGAAGTATGGAATACCCCAACCACTCCAATTAGGAACGAACTGCCGTTGAACTTGAATTGTCCAATTTCTCACACCTATTGATTTCGGATCGAGCCCTAAACTTGGGCAACATCATAATATGGTGGGAGGAGTCATTTGGTGAGTTTTGAGTGAAATCCAGTAGCTAGAAGTATGGAATACACCAACCACTCCAATTTGGAACGAACTGCCGTTGAACTTGAATTTTCCAATTTGGAACACCTATTGATTTCGGATTGAGCCCAAAACTTGGGCAACATCATAATTTGGTGGGAGGAGTCATTTGGTGAGCTTTGAGTGAAATCCAATCGCTAGAAGTATGGAGTACACCAACCACTCCAATTAGGAACGAACTACCGTTGAACTTGAATTGTCCAATTTCTCACACCTATTGAATTCGGATCGAGCCCCAAACTTTGGCAACAACATAATATGGTGGGAGGAGGCATTTGGTCAGTTTTGAGTGAAATCCAATCGCTAGAAGTATGGAATACACCAACCACTCCAATTAGGAACGAACTGCCGTTGAACTTGAATTGTCCACTTTCTCACACCTACTGATTTCGGATCGAGCCCAAAACTTGGGAAACATTATAATATGGTGGGAGGAGTCATTTGATGAGTTTTGAGTGAAATCCAATCGATAGAAGTATGGAATACACCAACCACTCCAATTAGGAACAAACTGCCGTTGAACTTGAATTGTCCAATTTGGAACACCTATTGATTTCGGATCGAGCCCAAAACTTGGGCAACATCATAATTTGGTGGGAGGAGTCATTTGGTGAGCTTTGAGTGAAATCCAATCGCTAGAAGTATGGAGTACACCAACCACTCCAATTAGGAACGAACTGCCGTTGAACTTGAATTGTCCAATTTCTCACACCTATTGAATTCGGATCGAGCCCCAAACTTTGGCAACATCATAATATGGTGGGAGGAGGCATTTGTTGAGTTTTGAGTGAAATCCAATCGCTAGAAGTATGGAAAACACCAACCACTCCAATTAGGAATGATATACCGTTGAACTTGAATTGTCCAATTTCTCACACCTATTGATTTCGGATCGAGCCCCAAACTTGGGCAACATCGTAATATGGTGGGAGGATTCATTTGGCGAGTTTTGAGTGAAATCCAATCGCTAGAAGTATGGAATACACCAACCACTCCAATTAGGAACGAACTGCCGTTGAACTTGAATTGTCCAATTTCTCACACCTATTGAATTCGGATCGAGCCCCAAACTTTGGCAACATCATAATATGGTGGGAGGAGGCATTTGTTGAGTTTTGAGTGAAATCCAATCGCTAGAAGTATGGAAAACACCAACCACTCCAATTTGGAAAGAACTGTCGTCGAAATTGAATTGACCAATTTCTCACACCAATTGAATTCGGATCAAGCCCAAAACTTGGGCAACATCATAATATGGTGGGAGGAGGCATTTGTTTACTTTTGAGTGAAATCCAATCTCTAGAAGTATGGAATACACCAACCACTCCAATTAGGAAAGAACTGTCGTTGAAATTTAATTGACCAATTTCTCACACCTATTGATTTCGGATCGAGCCCAAAACTTGGGCAACATCATAATATGGTGGGAGGAGTCATTTGGTGAGTTTTGAGTGAATTCCAATCGCTAGAAGTGTGGAATACACCAACCACTCCAATTAGGAACGAACTGCCGTTGAACTTGAATTGTCCAATTTGGAGCACCTATTTATTTCGGATCGAGCCCAAAACTTGGGCAACATCATTATATGGTGGGAGGAGTCATTTGGTGAGTTTTGAGTGAAATCCAATCGCTAGAATTATGGAGTACACCAACCACTCCAATTAGGAACGAACTGCCGTTGAACTTGAATTGTCCAATTTCTCACACCTATTGATTTCGGATCGAGCCCCAAACTTGGGCAACATCGTAATATGGTGGGAGGAGTCATTTGGCGAGTTTTGAGTGAAATCCAATAGCTAGAAGTATGGAAAACACCAACCGCTCAAATTAGGAACGAACTGCCGTTGAACTTGAATTGTCCAATTTGGAACACCTATTGATTTCGGATCGAGCCCAAAACTTGGGCAACATCATAGTATGGTGGGAGGATTCATTTGGTGAGTTTTGAGTGAAATCCATTTGCTAGAAGTATGGAAGACACCAACCACTCCAATTAGGAACGAACTGCCGTTGAACTTGAATTGTCGAATTTCTCACACCTATTGATTTCGGATCGAGCCCCAAACTTGGGCAACACCATAATATGGTGGGAGGATTCGTTTGGTGAGGCAACATTCTTCATGAAAGTTGTTCCAGTGGGTGTATACTATAACATATTCAAAATTCAGCCCCATTGGATAAATATGGAGTCTGTTACCTAGCAAACACAGAACCATGCTCAGGATGGATTTTATCAGCGCTCAAAATGAGTTAGCAATTTGTTTTGGCCTTAACTTCCTCCTCCGACCTTGGATTGGCCCAAATGATATATGGCTGGAAAGAAGAAATTCTGAACTTCAAGTTTGAGTGCTTAAAGTCTTAATTTGCTTAAGGGAAGCCCAATTCGTAAGCCCTTGAAGTTGCTGGTCATGCTGACCTCAGGATGAGCTATTGTTTCTGGTTGGAAGCTTGATCATGGTGACATGAAGATGAGCTAGGGCTTCTGGTGGGATTTATTGGTGAAGTGCATCAACCAATTCAAATTTTCTAATACAAGTGCATCAACCATTTCAGATTTTATAAAACAAGTGTTGTATGCATTAGCCATATTGAATTCAGATTTTTCACTTCCTTAGGCCTATAAATAGGGAGGTTCTCTAAGCTTGTAAACACACCCCAAGGGGGGGAGCTCTCAAACACTTCTCTAGAGCTCCCCTCCCTTCTCTCCCTCAAATTCTCTTAGTTTTGCTTTCTAGTTCTCAATTCTAGCTTTCTTTAATGTTTTCTTAGTTGTAATTTATTTTTCTTGTAATGTACATTCTTTCTTAAGTATTCAAGTTTAATTAGTTTCCAAGTTTCAATTATGGTTTTTGTTCTTATTCATTATGCTTATAAGTTAATATGCTAGTTTGAATGATTGATCACCATTTAGGGTTGCATGTTAGCTATCTTGGTTTGAATTAAGAGTATACACCATGCTTTAATTCGAATTGAACTATGAATAGGAAGAGTATGTATGGACATTCGACAACAAGGATTAGATACATACTTGGTTGTTTAAAATGTTCTTCTATGCTTAATGGGTTCCTAATGCTTAATTTTAGGTTAGACAACAAATGATCAAATTAGGGAATTAGGAACACAAGGTTATGACCACACACCATGGCTTAATCATACTTTAGCTAGAATCAATCCATTAATCTAAATTGAACTTGGGAACTTATTTGCTTGAGTTACTTATTTCTTTCTTCCTTGTTTTATGTTCTTTGTTTTTGTTTCTATTTTGTGTAGGGAAACTAAATTGGATCATTCAATCACCAATCCCTGTGGAATAGACCTCGCACTTACATACGCTAAACTACCAACGGCTCGTGCACTTGCGAGTATCACAAGTTGAGGATGCAACTGAATCCATTTTGGTGCAGCTGTATCTACGCAACAGTGGAGTCATTTGGTGAGTTTTGAGTGAAATCCAATCGCTAGAAGTACGGAATACACCAACCACTCCAATTACGAACGAACTGTCGTTGAAATTGAATTGACCAACTTCTCACACCTATTGATTTCGGATTGAGCACAAAAGTTGGGCAACATCATAATATGGTGGGAGGAGTCATTTGGTGAGTTTTGAGTGAAATCCAATCGCTAGAAGTATGGAATACACCAACCACTCCAATTAGGAACGAACTGCCATTGAACTTGAATTGTCCAATTTCTCACACCTATTGATTTCGGATCGAGCCCAAAACTTGGGCAACATCATAATACGGTGGGAGGAGTCATTTGGTGAGTTTTGAGTGAAATCCAATCGCTAGAAGTATGGAATACACCAACCACTCCAATTAGGAACGAACTGCCGTTGAACTTGAATTGTCCAATTTGGAACACCTATTGATTTCGGATCGAGCCCAAAACTTGGGCAACATCATATTATGGTGGGAGAAGTCATTTGGTGAGTTTTGAGTGAAATCCAATCGCTAGAAGTATGGAATACACCAACCACTCCAATTACGAACGAACTGTCGTTGAAATTGAATTGACCAATTTCTCACACCTATTGACTTCGGATAGAGCACAAAAGTTGGGCCACATCATAGTATGGTGGGAGGAGTCATTTGGTGAGTTTTGAGTGAAATCCAATCAGCAGAAGTACGGAATACACCAACCACTCCAATTAGGAACGAACTGCCGTTGAACTTGAATTGTCCAATTTGGAACACCTATTGATTTCGGATCGAGCCCAAAACTTGGGCAACATCATAATATGGTGGGAGGAGTCATGTGGTGAGTTTTGAGTGAAATCCAATCGCTAGAAGTATGGAATACACCAACCACTCCAACTAGGAACGAACTGCCGTTGAACTTGAATTGTCCAATTTGGAACACCTATTTATTTCGGATCGAGCCCCAAACTTGGGCAACATTATAATATGATGGGAGGAGTCATTTGGTGAGTTTTGAGTGAAATCCAATCGCTAGAAGTATGGAATACACCAACCACTCCAATTAGGAACGAACTGCCGTTGAACTTGAATTGTCAAATTTCTCACACCTATTGAATTCAGATCGAGCCCAAAACTTGGGCAACATCATGATATGGTGGGAGGAGGCATTTGTTGAGTTTTGAGTGAAATCCAATCGCTAGAAGTATGGAATACACCAACCACTCCAATTAGGAAAGAACTGTCGTTGAAATTGAATTGACCAATTTCTCACACCAATTGAATTCGGATCGATCCCAAAACTTGGGCAACATCATAATATGGTGGGAGGAGGCATTTCTTGAGTTTTGAGTGAAATCCAATAGCAAGAAGTCTGGAATACACCAACCACTGCAATTAGGAAAGAACTGTCGTTGAAATTTAATTGACCAATTTCTCACACCTATTGAATTCGGATCAAGCCCAAAACTTGGGCAACGTCATTATATGGTGGGAGGAATCATTTGCTGAGTTTTGAGAGAAATCCAATCGCTAGAAGTATTGAATACACCAACCACTCCAATTAGGAACGAACTGCCGGACAACTTGAATTGTCCAATTTTGAACACCTATTGATTTCGGATCGAGCCCCAAACTTGGGCAACATCGTAATATGGTGGGAGGACTCATTTGGTGAGTTTTGAGTGAAATCCAATCGGTAGAAGTATGGAATACACCAACCACTCCAATTAGGAACGAACTGCCGTTGAACTTGAATTGTCCAATTTGGAACACCTATTGATTTCGGATCGAGCCCAAAACTTGGGCAATATAATAATATGGTGGGAGGAGTCATTTGGTGAGTTTTGAGTGATATCCAATCGCTAGAAGTATGGAATACACCAACCACTCCAATTAGGAACGAACTGCCGTTGAACTTGAATTGTCCAATTTCTCACACCTATTGATTTCGGATCGAGCCCTAAACTTGGGCAACATCATAATATGGTGGGAGGAGTCATTTGGTGAGTTTTGAGTGAAATCCAATCGCTAGAAGTATGGAATACACAAACCACTCCAATTAGGAACGAACTGCCGTCGAAATTGAATTGTCCAATTTCTCACACCTATTGATTTCGGATCGAGCCCAAAACTTGGGAAACATTATAATATGGTGGGAGGAGTCATTTGGTGAGTTTTGAGTGAAATCCAATTGCTAGAAATAAGGAATACACCAACCACTCCAATTAGGACGAACTGCCGTTGAACTTGAATTGTCCAATTTGGAACACCTATTTATTTCGGATCGAGCCCAAAACTTGGGCAACATCATTATATGGTGGGAGGAGTCATTTGGTGAGTTTTGAGTGAAATCCAATCGCTAGAAGTATGGAATACACCAACCACTCCAATTAGGAACGAACTGCCGTTGAACTTGAATTGTCCAATTTCTCACACCTATTGAATTCGGATCAAACCCAAAACTTGGGCAACATCATGATATGGTGGGAGGAGGCATTTGTTGAGTTTTGAGTGAAATCCAATCGCTAGAAGTATGGAATACACCAACCACTCCAATTAGGAAAGAACTGTCGTTGAAATTGAATTGACCAATTTCTCACACCAATTGAATTCGGATCGAGCCCAAAACTTGGGCAACATCATAACATGGTGGGAGGAGGCATTTGTTGAGTTTTGAGTGAAATCCAATAGCTAGAAGTATGGAATACACCAACCACTGCAATTAGGAAAGAACTGTCGTTGAAATTTAATTGAGCAATTTCTCACACCTATTGAATTCGGATCAAGACCAAAACTTGGGCAACGTCATTATATGGTGGGAGGAATCATTTGCTGAGTTTTGAGAGAAATCCAATCGCTAGAAGTATGGAATACACCAACCACTCCAATTAGGAACGAACTGCCGTTGAACTTGAATTGTCCAATTTGGAACACCTATTGATTTCAGATCGAGCCCAAAACCTGGGCAATATAATAATATGGTGGGAGGAGTCATTTGGTGAGTTTTGAGTGAAATCCAATCGCTAGAAGTATGGAATACACCAACCACTCCAATTAGGAACGAACTGCCGTTGAACTTGAATTGTCCAATTTCTCACACCTATTGATTTCCGATCGAGCCCTAAACTTGGGCAATATCATAATATGGTGGGAGGAGTCATTTGGTGAGTGTTGAGTGAAATCCAATCGCTAGAAGTATGGAATACACCAACCACTCCAATTAGGAACGAACTGCCGTCGAAATTGAATTGTCCAATTTCTTGCAACTATTGATTTCGGATCGAGCCCAAAACTTGGGAAACATCATAATATGGTGGGAGGAGTCATTTGGTGAGTTTTGAGTGAAATCCAATCGCTAGAAGTATGGAATACAACAACCACTCCAATTAGGAACGAACTGCCGTTGAACTTGAATTGTCCACTTTCTCACACCTATTGATTTCGGATCGAGCCCCAAACTTGGGCAACATCATAATACGGTGGGAGGAGTCATTTGGTGGGTTTTGAGTGAAATCCAATCGCTAGAAGTATGGAATACACCAACCACTCCAATTAGGAACGAACTGCCGTTGAACTTGAATTGTCCAATTTGGAACACCAATTGATTTCGGATCGAGCCCAAAACTTTGGCAACATCATATTATGGTGGGAGGAGTCATTTGGTGAGTTTTGAGTGAAATCCAATCGCTAGAAGTGTGGAATACACCAACCACTCCAATTAGGAATGAACTGTCGTTGAACTTGAATTGTCCAATTTGGAACACCTATTGATTTCGGATCGAGCCCAAAACTTGGGCAATATCATAATATGGTGGGAGGAGTCATTTGGTGAGTTTTGAGGGAAATCCAATCGCTAGAAGTATGGAGTACACCAACCACTCCAATCAGGAACGAACTGCCGTTGAACTTGAATTGTCCAATTTATCACACCTATTGATTTCGGATCGAGCCCCAAACTTGGACAACATCGTAATATGGTGGGAGGAGTCATTTGTTGAGTTTTGAGTGAAATCCAATCGCTAGAAGTATGGAAAACACCAACCACTCCAATTAGGAACGAACTGCCGTTGAACTTGAATTATCCAATTTCTCACACCTATTGAATTCGGATCGAGCCCAAAACTTGGGCAACATCATAATATGGTGGGAGGAGGCATTTGTTGAGTTTTGAGTGAAATCCAATCGCTAGGAGTATGGAATACACCAACCACTCCAATTAGGAAAGAACTGTCGTTGAAATTGAATTGACCAATTTCTCACACCAATTGAATTCGGATCGAGCCCAAAACTTGGGCAACATCATAATATGGTGGGAGGAGGCATTTGTTGAGTTTTGAGTGAAATCCAATCGCTAGAAGTATGGAATACACCAACCTCTGCAATTAGGAAAGAACTGTCGCTGAAATTTAATTTACCAATTTCTCAGACCTATTGAATTCGGATCGAGCCCAAAACTTGGGCAACAACATTATATGGTGGGAGAAGTCATTTGGTGAGTTTTGAGGGAAATCCAATCGCTAGAAGTATGGAATACACCAACCACTCCAATTAGGAACGAACTGCCGTTGAACTTGAATTGTCGAATTTCTCACACCAATTGATTTCGGATCGAGCCCAAAACTTGGGCAACATCATAATATGGTGGGAGGAGTCATTTGGTGCGTTTTGAGTGAAATCCAATCGGTAGAAGTATGGAATACACCAACCACTCCAATTAGGAACGAAATGCCGTTGAAATTGAATTGTCCAATTTCTCACACCTATTGATTTCGGATCGATCCCAAAACTTGGGCAACATCATAATATGGTGGGTGGAGTCATTTGGTGAGTTTTGAGTGAAATCCAATCGCTAGAAGTATGGATACACCAACCACTCCAATTAGGAACGAACTGCCGTTGAACTTGAATTGTCCAATTTGGAACACCTATTGATTTCGTGTCGAGCCCAAATCTTGGGCAACATCATAATATGGTGGGAGGAGTCATTTGGTGAGTTTTGAGTGAAATCCAATCGCTAGAAGTATGGAATACACCAACCACTCCAATTAGGAACGAACTGCCGTTGAACTTGAATTGTCGAATTTCTCACACCTATTGTTTTCGGATCGAGCCCAAAACTTGGGCAACATCATAATATGGTGGGAGGAGTCATTTGGTGCGTTTTGAGTGAAATCCAATCGCTAGAAGTATGGAATTCCCCAACCACTCCAATTAGAAACGAACTGCCGTTGAACTTGAATTGTCCAATTTGGAACACCTATTGATTTCGGATCGAGCCCAAAACTTGGGCACCATCATAATATGGTGGGAGCAGTCATTTGGTTAGTTTTGAGTGAAATCCAATCGCTAGAAGTATGGAATACGCCAACCACTCCAATTAGGAACGAACTGCCGTTGAACTTGAATTGTCGAATTTCTCACACCTATAGATTTCGGATCGAGCCCAAAACTTGGGCAACATCATAATATGGTGGGAGGAGTCATTTGGTGCGTTTTGAGTAAAATCCAATCGCTAAAAGTATGGAATACACCAACCACTCCAATTAGGAACGAACTGCCGTACAACTTGAATTGTCCAATTTTGAACACCTTTTGATTTCGGATCGAGCCCAAAACTTGGGCAACATCATAATATGGTGGGAGGAGTCATTTGGTGAGTTTTGAGTGAAATCCAATCGCTAGAAGTATGGAATACACCAACCACTCCAATTAGGAACGAACTGCCGTTGAACTTGAATTGTCGAATTTCTCACACCAATTGATTTCGGATCGAGCCCAAAACTTGGGCAACATCATAATATGGCGGGAGGAGTCATTTGGTGCGTTTTGAGTGAAATCCAATCGCTAGAAGTATGGAATACACGAAGCACTCCAATTAGGAAAGAACTGTCGTTGAAATTGAATTGACCAATTTCTCACACCTATTGAATTCGGATCGAGCCCAAAACTTGGGCAACATCATAATATGGTGGGAGGACTCATTTGGGGAGTTTTTAGTGAAATCAAATCGCTAGAAGTATGAAATACTCCAACCACTCCAATTAGGAACGAACTGCCGTTGAACTTGAATTGTCCAATTTCTCACACCTATTGATTTCGGATCGAGCCCAAAACTTGGGCAACATCATAATATGGTGGGAGGAGTCATTTGGTTAGTTTTGAGTGAAATCCAATCGCTAGAAGTATGGAATACACCAACCACTCCAATTAGGAACGAACTGCCGTCGAACTTGAATTTTCCAATTTGGAACAACAATTGATTTCGGATCTAGCCCAAAACTTGGGCAACATCATATTACGGTGGGAGGAGTCATTCGGTGAGTTTTGAGTGAAATCCAATCGCTAGAAGTATGGAATACACCAACCACTCCAATTAGGAACGAACTGCCGTTGAACTTGAATTGTCGAATTTCTCACACCAATTGATTTCGGATCGAGCCCAAAACTTGGGCAACATCATAATATGGTGGGAGGAGTCATTTGGTGCGTTTTGAGTGAAATCCAATCGCTAGAAGTATGGAATACACCAACCACTCCAATTAGGAACGAACTGCCGTACAACTTGAATTGTCCAATTTTGAACACCTATTGAATTCGGATCGAGCCCAAAACTTGGGCAACAACATAATATGGTGGGAGGAGTCATTTGGTGAGTTTTGAGTGAAATCTAATCGCTAGAAGTATGGAATACACCAACCACTCCAATTAGGAACGAACTGCCGTTGAACTTGAATTGTCCAATTTCTCACACCTATTAATTTCGGATCGACCCCCAAACTTGGGCAACATCATAATATGGTGGGAGGAGTCATTTGGTGAGTTTTGAGTGAAATCCAATCGCTAGAAGTATGCAATACACCAACCACTCCAATTAGGAACGAACTGCCGTTGAACTTGAATTGTCCAATTTCTCACACCTATTGATTTCGGATCGAGCCCGAAACTTGGGCAACATCATAATATGGTGGGAGGAGTCATTTTGTGAGTTTTCAGTGAAATCCAATCGCTAGAATTATGGAATACACCAACCAATCCAATTAGGAACGAACTGCCGTTGAACTTGAATTGTCCAATTTGGAACACCTATTGATTTCGGATCGAGCCCCAAACTTGGGCAACATCATAATATGGTGGGAGGAGTCATTTGGTGAGTTTTGAGTGAAATCCAATCGCTAGAAGTACGGAATACACCAACCACTCCAATTACGAACGAACTGTCGTTGAAATTGAATTGACCAATTTCTCACACCTATTGATTTCGGATCGAGCCCAAAAGTTGGGCAACATCATAATATGGTGGGAGGAGTCATTTGGTGAGTTTTGAGTGAAATCCAATCGCTAGAAGTATGGAATACACCAACCACTCCAATTAGGAACGAACTGCCGTTGAACTTGAATTGTCCTATTTGGAACACCAATTGATTTCGGATTGAGCCCAAAACTTGGGCAACATCATCATATGGTGGGAGGAGTCATTTTTTGAATTTTGAGTGAAATCCAATCGCTAGAAGTATGGAATACACCAACCACTCCAATTAGGAACGAACTGCGGTTGAACTTGAATTGTCCAATTTGGAACACCTATTGATTTCGGATCGAGCCCAAAACTTGGGCAACGTCATAATATGGTGGGAGGAGTCATTTGGTGAGTTTTGAGTGAAATCCAATCGGTAGAAGTATGGAATACACCAACCACTCTAATTAGGAACGAACTGCCGTTGAACTTCAATTGTCCAATTTCTCACACCTATTGATTTCGGATCGAGCCCCAAACTTGGGCAACATCAAAATATGGTGGAAGGAGTCATTTGGTGAGTTTTGAGTGTAATCCAATCGCTAGAAGTATGGAATACACCAACCACTCCAATTAGGAACGAACTGCCGTTGAACTTGAATTGTCCAATTTCTCACACCAATTGATTTCTGATCGAGCCCAAAACTTGGGCAACATCATAATATGGTGGGTGGAGTCATTTGGTGAGTTTTGACTGAAATCCAATCGCTTGAAGTATGGAATTCAGCAACCACAGCAATTAGGAACGAACTGCCGTTGAACTTGAATTCTCCAATTTGGGACACCTATTGATTTCGGATCGTGCCCAGAACTTGGGCAACATCATAATATGGTGGGAGGAGTCAATTGGTGAGTTTTGAGTGAAATCCAATCGCTAGAAGTATGGAATACACCAACCACTCCAATTAGGAACGATCTGCCGTTGAATTTGAATTCTCCAATTTCTCACACCTATTGTTTTCGGATCGAGCCCCAAACTTGGGCAACATCATAATATGGTGGGAGGAGTCAATTGGTGAGTTTTGAGTGAAATCCAATCGCTAGAAGTATGGAATACGCCAACCACTCCAATTTGGCACGAACTGCCGTTGAACTTGAATTGTCCAATTTCTCACACCTATTCATTTCGGATCGAGCCCAAAACTTGGGCAACATCATAATATGGTGGGAGGAGTCATTTGGTGTGTTTTGAGTGAAATCCAATCCCTAGAAGTTTGGAATACACCAACCACTTCAATTTGGAATGAGCTGCCGTTGAACTTGAATTGTCCAATTTCTCACACCAATTGATTTCTGATCGAGCCCAGAACTTGGGCAACATCATAATATGGTGGGAGGAGTCATTTGGTGAGTTTTGAGTGAAATCCAATCGCTAGAAGTATGGAATACACCAACCACTCCAATTGGGAACGAACTGCCGTTGAACTTGAATTGTCCAATTTCTCACACCTATTCATTTCGGATCGAGCCCAAAACTTGGGCAACATCATAATATGGTGGGAGGAGTCATTTGGTGAGTTTTGAGTGAAATCCAATCGCTATAAGTATGGAATACACCAACCACTCCAATTAGGAACGAAATGCCGTTGAAATTGAATTGACCAATTTCTCACACCTATTGATTTCGGATCGAGCCCAACACTTGGGCAACATCATAATATGGTGGGAGGAGTCATTTGGTGAGTTTTTAGTGAAATCCAATCGCTAGAAGTATGGAATACACCAACCACTCCAATTAGGAACTAACTGCCGTTGAACTTGAATTGTCCAATTTGGAACACCTATTGTTTGATTCTATTTGGCTTTCCTACTTTAATTTTTTTCTTAACTGGACAATTTCAAGTTTTAAAGTTAATGACGTTAATGGACAAGTTGTGTTTGTAGTCCAACAGAAAAGGACAATTGCCCAACAAGCAAGAGAACTGGGTTTAAGTCCCAGCTTACACAACCCATTGGTGCTTGTTGCTTTGAAGCATGGAATTGGACTTGTGTTGATTTTTCCTTTTCATTTTTAGTTTTTTCTTTTGTTTTGCTCGAGGCCTAGCAAAATCTAAGTTTGGGGGTGTTGGAAAGTTCAGTTGGCGGCGGAGCGAAGTATGGTTGAGGAGTGTCAGACTGCTATAAAAAGCTTGAAAAGGGAGAGGTCAAGGATAGTGGAGGTGAATCGACACCAGCTAGAAGTATTGCGGGACGAGAATAAAAACCTATCTAAAATGGTAGAGTTGTACTCTCGCGACATGCGAAAACAGCTGGAGGACCTAGACCGACCGGGTAAACGCAAACAAGCAGATCGCGAGAGTAGTTACGCTCAAGCTAAGATTGCGATCTTTGGGAGCTCAAGTGATGAGCCCCAAGAGGTTGTGCGTGAAGCCCCGGAAGAGGACAGCCAGAGGGCCAAACTCAAAGCTGCAATGGTCGAGACACCAAGCACCGAGAAGAAATGATTTCCTACTGCATTATTGTTGTTTTTATTTTATTTTGTTGTTTTTGTATTTTCGTTATTTTGTTTCGGAAATAAAAGAGTAAGGTTGCAGGAAGAAAAAGAAAAAGAAAAAGAAAACATACTTCCCAACTAAAATAAAACAAAGACGACAAACGGAAAAGAAAACACATTTCCCTAACTAAAATAAGACAAAGAAGATAGCCGAAAGGGAAAGGCAAAAACACAAAACACTAGAAAATGAAAGTAACGGGCAAAAACATAAAACACCAGAAAACACGGAAAAAAGAAAAGTAAAGTGAAAGTTAATGTGCTCCCCCTTGAAGCGATTAGGTCGAGCATGCCCGGGAAATCCGAAATGGTGTTGGCTCTCTCTCATCAGCATATGTCTATTTAAACCACACCTCTGCAAGCGGATGATACCCAGCATTTCTTCCTGCAAACTCAAGGAAAAACATCAAAAAATTCAGAAGCAAAACAAATGGCATCCTCATGCACTCACCTTGATGATCTCAACCTTGAGCTCTCACTTGCACCACCGAATGCCCAGACAAGGGCTCCTCCAAACACTGTCTTTCCAAACTCTTCATATCATCACGGCACGCCCTCAAACTTTGCTGAGGCAATACCGAACTTTTCTGAGGCACTGTCGAACAGAGCAGTGCTGCTAGGAGGCATGATTAGCAGCAAGCTCACTCCGACAGATCATCTGCATGTGGCACAGAGGTCTGATAAGGCAGCGGTAGAGGAGTCCCACAATTTAACTGTGCTCCACGCGGTCTCCGCTACCAATTTGGGCATGCAATTACTGCAATTAGTGGAGGTATAAGGCTTTGTGGTCTATTTGATCACCTAAAAAAAAAAATGAGTGAAAATCTCAAGCATGATGTTTCAAAGTCTTTTAGTTAACGATTGTATGCTCTTACATTGTGAGTTCCTTGGACTTTGTTGTATCCATATCCTTCATTTCTTACTCACCTTACACCCTTAGCCCCATTACAACCTATAATAAAGACCTAAATTGATCCTAAATGTCATGTGGTTGATTTGCACACATTTTTCAGCTTTTAAGTGTTTAGCATCCTTCTTGAGATCATATTCATGCATGTTTTTCATCTTGCTAATTTTGAGTTAAGTCCCTTATGGTTTAATTCTATTCTCATATTTACTATTGAGTGTTGCATTGTAACCCTCTTCCGAGTGATTCATTTGTGAGAGGACAACTTTGGTGAGATTTGAAGTTACATTTGTGCTTGGTATGATTTTTGAAGTTGTGTGAAAACTGAAATTGGAGAATGAGTTTCATTTGGCCATCACACTACTACACTTGAGCATGTTGTGTTCTGAACTTTGCCGCCTTGTGACTAATGTCTAAACTGAGTTTTTCTTGTGAAAACTTTTGAGTCGTTTGCATGAGTCGCTCTCTCTTTGGAAAGTGTTCGGAAAGTTTGTTTCGAGTCTTGTTTTAGTTTCTGTTTTGCTCGAGGACTAGCAAAAGATAAGTTTGGGAAGTTTGTTCGGTTCATTTTTACACATGATTTTTCATGTTATTCACCCACTATTTTGAGTTAGTTCTTGACATTTTATAGCTTTTTACTTCCTTTTTGTGTTTTCTTAGATTTTACCTTGGTTGGAATGAAAATGAGCTAAAAGTGCATTATTAGTTATAAATTTTGTTTTTGTTCATTTTCGTAGGTCAACTTCTTGGCCTGGGATCATCATGCTCTGGTACTCGGATGAGGTCATGATATTCATGAGACTTGTTCCAATGGATGTTAACTACAACATACCCAAATTTGAGCTCCATTGGACAAGTATTGCCTATCCAACCAATCCAGCATGTTACCACAGCTCTGGAAATCCGATTTTGGCCAGCTTTCACCTCCTTTGTGTCATCTTAATTTCTTGTTACCATAACTCTTGGTAACAAGGAATTACCTTTGTAAAAGAGATATATTCTAAAGCATTTGGCATCTTTGTGAAGTCAAGGCTTCATCATGACAAAGGAGACAAAGGATGATGGGTGAAGATTTTGGCAATAGAATACTAAAAGTAAAAGCTGGAAAGGAGGAGAGAGGGAAGCAAAGTTAATTGCAATCTGAAGTGGGAGAGGTTTTGAAAGTGGGAAATGAAGTCATTCTAGCATTCTACACAATTGAGAGCAGATTTTGGAGAGTTTGGAGCTAGGAGAAAGCCAAGGTGCAGCCAAGTAAAGTGGAGAAGAAAGCTTCCACCATTGATGACCTTGAAGCTTTCACAATTTTCTCAAAATCTGTAAACTCTTTCTAATTTTATTTTGAGTTTGTATTTGGAATAAGTATGAGCAACTAAACTCCATAGCTAGGGCTTAGGTTGAAGCCCTAAACATGATTACCTTATTGTTTTGATACTTGAGTGTATGAATTTCTAGATATTGTTGATGAATTCCAATTCACCAAATTAATCTATCCTTGATGTGTGTTTTTCCTTGGTTGGCCATCTTTGAAAGCATGCTTCTTGAGATTGTTGGGATTATGTGTATCTTCATGTTATCCTAAGCAATAAATGGATGAAGTAAGAATCATCCATGTGAATTGGTTTCTTGAATACCTAATGTAAACACCATGCTATTAGGATTCTTGTGATGTTCATATTCTCTTTGAACTTAATGGGTTCTCCTTGTAATTGAATTGAAGTACGAATCATACCTAGGTTCGGTTATGGGGAGGGCACAAGTATTGTAGCACGAACCATGCACTTTACGTATATTAGAGAGAATCAATGCGTCTTGAGCCACGACCCATGGTCTTGATTGCGAACATTTTCATCAACACATTTAGAGTTCATCACTTGAGTATTCATGAACTTTGGTAGAATTGTTTAGGGTGGATTCCGAAACCCTAGTGTTTGTTACTTGGTACTTTCACATTTTGATAATTCATCTCTGCCTTTCTCATTTAAATTCAAAGTCCATTTACTTTCATGCAATAGAAATAGGTCACTTGAAACAAATCAAACCCCCCCCCCCCCCCAATGTGTGTGTGAGTTGTGTGTTCGACACTTGGTGTGTCTTGGTTACTGAATTTTATTTGTTTCCGTAATTGTTGCTGATTCCAACCGTATAAAGAACGTGAAATTTGGATAAACGGTTGGAAAGTTATAGGCAAAACACTAGACAGAGGTCAAAACTGGAAAAACAGAGAAACGATTCTACCCAAAAACGACCGGTCGTCACTGTTCACGACCGGTCTCACTGTTCATTTTCACTGTTCACGGCACTGTTTACAGGTGATCAAAGGGTGATAGAAAGTGTTGTTTCTGTTTTTCTTTGTTTCTTGTGTTGTTTCATTTCTTTTACATTTCTTTACTCTTTTTTTAGTTTCCAATTTGCATTTGTGCATTTGTGGTGTGTTAAATTAGTGTTCTTTACATACTCAAATTAGAACATATAGGAAGCCGACAAGTTCTTCGTGGGATCGACCCCGTACTTACATAATCTATACTTCAGTAGATTCGTGCACTTGTGGGTATTTTTAATTGGTTGTTTGCACATTAATTTGTGTCCTTTTAGGAATGCAACATTGGGCAACATCATAATATGGTGGGAGGAGTCATTTGGTGAGTTTTGAGTGAAATCCAATCGCTAGAAGTACGGAATACACCAACCACTCCAATTACGAACGAACTGTCGTTGAAATTGAATTGACCAATTTCTCACACCTATTGATTTCAGATCGAGCCCAAAAGTTGGGCAACATCATAATATGGTGGGAGGAGTCATTTGGTGAGTTTTGAGTGAAATCCAAACGCTAGAAGTATGGAATACACCAACCACTCCAATTAGGAACGAGCTGCCGTTGAACTTGAATTGTCAAATTTGGAACACCTATTGATTTCGGATCGAGCCCAAAACTTGGGCAACATCATAATATGGTGGGAGGAGTCATTTGGTGAGTTTTGAGTGAAATCCAATCGCTAGAAGTATGGAATACACCAACCACTCCAATTAGGAAAGAACTGCCGTTGAACTTGAATTGTCCAATTTGGAACACCTATTGATTTCGGATCGAGTCCAAAACTTGGGCAACATCATAATATGGTGGGAGGAGTCATTTGGTGAGTTTTGAGTGAAATCCAATCGCTAGAAGTACGGAATACACCAACCACTCCAATTACGAACGAACTGTCGTTGAAATTGAATTGACCAATTTCTCACACCTATTGATTTCAGATCGAGCCCAAAAGTTGGGCAACATCATAATATGGTGGGAGGAGT
Source organism: Prunus avium (assembly GCF_965620075.1). Lineage (NCBI taxonomy): Eukaryota > Viridiplantae > Streptophyta > Magnoliopsida > Rosales > Rosaceae > Prunus > Prunus avium. Next base: position 33,016,573 of record NC_142284.1, read on the forward strand.
CATTTGGTGAGTTTTGAGTGAAATCCAAACGCTAGAAGTATGGAATACACCAACCACTCCAATTAGGAACGAGCTGCCGTTGAACTTGAATTGTCAAATTTGGAACACCTATGATTTCGGATCGAGCCCAAAACTTGGGCAACATCATAATATGGTGGGAGGAGTCATTTGGTGAGTTTTAAGTGAAATCCAATCGCTAGAAGTATGGAATACACCAACCACTCCAATTAGGAAAGAACTGCCGTTGAACTTGAATTGTCCAATTTGGAACACCTATTGATTTCGGATCGAGTCCAAAACTTGGGCAACATCATAATATGGTGGGACGAGTCATTTGGTGAGTTTTGAGTGAAATCCAATCGCTAGAAGTATGGAATACACCAACCACTCCAATTGGGAACGAACTGCCGTTGAACTTGAATTGTCCAATTTGGAACACCTATTGACTTCGGATCGAGCCCAAAACTTGGGCAACATCATAATATGGTGGGAGGAGTCAATTGGTGAGTTTTGAGTGAAATCCAATCGCTAGAAGTATGGAATACACCAACCACTCCAATTAGGAACGAACTGCCGTTGAACTTGAATTGTCCAATTTGGAACACCTATTAATTTCGGATCGAGCCCAAAACTTGGGCAACATCAAAATATGGTGGGAGGAGTCATTTGGTGCGTTTTGAGTGAAATCCAATCGCTAGAAGTATAGACAAAACCAAACATTCCAATTAGGAACGAACTGCCGTTGAAATTCAATTGTCCAATTTGTAACACCTATTGATTTCGGATCGAGCCCAAAACTTGGGCAACATCATAATATGGTGGGAGGAGTCAATTGGTGCGTTTTGAGTGAAATCCAATCGCTAGAAGTATGGAATACACCAACCACTCCAATTAGGAACGAACTGCCGTTGAATTTGAATTGTCCAATTTGGAACACCTATTGATTTCGGATCGAGCCCAAAACTCGGGCAACATCATAATGTGGTGGGAGGAGTCATTTGGTGAGTTTTGAGTGAAATCCAATCGCTAGAAGTATGGAATACACCAACCACTCCAATTAGGAACGAACTGCCGTTGAACTTGAATTGTCCAATTTCTCACACCTATTGATTTCGGATCGGGCCCAAAACTTGGGCAACATCATAATATGGTGGGAGGAGTCATTTGGTGTGTTTTGAGTGAAATCCAATCGCTATAAGTATGGAATACACCAAACACTCCAATTAGGAACGAACTGCCGTTGAAATTCAATTGTCCAATTTGGAACACCTATTGATTTCGGATCGAGCCCAAAACTTGGGCAACATCATGATATGGTGGGAGGAGTCATTTGGTACGTTTCGAGTGAAATCCAATCGCTAGAAGTATCGAATACACCAACCACTCCAATTAGGAACGAACTGCCGTTGAATTTGAATTTTCCAATTTGGAACACCTATTGATTTCGGATCGAGCCCAAAACTCGGGCAACATCATAATGTGGTGGGAGGAGTCATGTGGTGAGTTTTGAGTGAAATCCAATCGCTAGAAGTATGGAATACACCAACCACTCCAATTAGGAACGAACTGCCGTTGAACTTGAATTGTCCAATTTCTCACACCTATCGATTTCGGATCGAGCCCAAAACTTGGGCAACATCATAATATGGTGGGAGGAGTCATTTGGTTATTTTTGAGTGAAATCCAATCGCTAGAAGTATGGAAAACACCAACCACTCCAATTAGGAACGAACTCCCGTTGAACTTGAATTGTCCAATTTGGAACACCTATTGATTTCGGATCAAGCCAAAACTTGGGCAACATCATAATATTGGGGGAGGAGTCATTTGGTGAGTTTTGAGTGAAATCCAATCCCTAGAAGTATGGAATACACCAACCCCGCCAATTAGGAATGAACTGCCGTTGAACTTGAATTGTCCAATTTGGAACACCTATTGATTTCGGATCGAGCCCAAAACTTGGGCAACATCATAATATGGTGGTAGGAGTCATTTGGTGAGTTTTGAGTGAAATCCAATCGCTAGAAGTATGGAATACACCAACCACTCCAATTAGGAACGAACTGCCGTTGAACTTGAATTGTCCAATTTCTCACACCTATTGATTTCGGATCGAGCCCAAAACTTAGGGAACATCATAATATGGTGGGAGGAGTCATTTGGTGAGTTTTGAGTGAAATCCAATCGCTAGAAGTACGGAATACACCAACCACTCCAATTAGGAACGAACTGCCGTTGAACTTGAATTGTCCAATTTGGAACACCTATTGATTTCGGATCGAGCCCAAAACTCGGGCAACATCATAATGTGGTGGGAGGAGTCATTTGGAGAGTTTTGAGTGAAATCCAATCGCTAGAAGTATGGAATACACCAACCACTCCAATTAGGAACGAACTGCCGTTGAATTTGAATTGTCCAATTTCGAACACCTATTGATTTCGGATCGAGCCCAAAACTCGGGCAACACCATAATGTGGTGGGAGGTGTCATTTGGTGAGTTTTGAGTGAAATCCAATCGCTAGAAGTATGGAATACACCAACCACTCCAATTAGGAACGAACTGCCGTTGAACTTGAATTGTCCAATTTGGAACACCTATTGATTTCGGATCGAGCCCAAAACTTGGGCAACATCATAATATGGTGGGAGGAGTCATTTGGTGAGTTTTGAGTGAAATCCAATCGCTAGAAGTATGGAATACACCAACCAATCCAATTAGGAACGAACTGCGGTTGCACTTGAACTGTCCAATTTCTCACACCTATTGATTTCGGATCGAACCCAAAACTTGGGCAACATCATAATATGGTGGGAGGAGTCATTTGGTGAGTTTTCAGTGAAATCCAATCGCTTGACGTATGGAATACACCAACCACTCCAATTAGAAACGAACTGCCGTTGAACTTGAATTGTCCAATTTGGAAAACCTATTGATTTCGGATCGAGCCCAAAACTTGGGCAACATCATACTATGGTGGGAGGAGTCATTTGGTCAGTTTTGAGGGAAATCCAATCGCTAGACGTATGGAATACACCAACCACTCCAATTAGGAACGAAATGCCGTTGCAATTGAATTGACCAATTTGGAACACCTATTGATTTCGGATCGAGCCCAAAACTTGGGCAACATCATAATATGGTGGGAGGAGTCATTTGGTGAGTTTTGAGTGAAATCCAAATGCTAGAAGTATGGAATACACCAACCACTGCAATTAGGAACGAACTGCCGTTGAACTTGAATTGTCCAATTTGGAACACCTATTGATTTCGGATCGAGCCCAAAACTTGGGCAACATCATAATATGGTGGGAGGAGTCATTTGGTGAGTTTTGAGAGAAATCCAATCGCTAGAAGTATGGAATACACGAACCATTCCAATTAGGAACGAACTGCCGTTGAACTTGAATTGTCCAATTTGGAACACCTATTGATTTCGGATCGAGCCCGAAACTTGGGCAACATCATAATACGGTGGGTGGAGTCATTTTGTGTGTTTTGAGTGAAATCCAATCGCTAGAATTTTGAATACACCAACCACTCCAATTAGGAACGAATTGCCGTTGAACTTGAATTGTCCAATTTCTCACACCTATCGATTTCGGATCGAGCCCAAAACTTGAGCAACATCATAATATGGTGGGAGGAGTCATTTGGTGAGTTTTGAGTGAAATCAAATCGCTAGAAGTATGGAATACACCAACCACTCCAATTAGGAACGAACTGCCGTTCAAATTGAATTGACCAATTTCTCACACCTATTGATTTCGTATCGATCCCAAAACTTGGGCAACATCAAAATATGGTGGGAGGAGTCATTTGGTGAGTTTTGAGTGAAATCCAATCGCTAGAGGTATGGAATACACCAACCACTCCAATTAGGAACGAACTGCTGTTCAACTTGAATTGTCCAATTTGGAACACCTATTGATTTCGGATCAAGCCCAAAACTTGGGCAACATCATAATATTGGGGGAGGAGTCATTTGGTGAGTTTTCAGTGAAATCCAATCCCTAGAAGTATGGAATACACCAACCACTCCAATTAGAAATGAATTGCCGTTGAACTTGAATTGTCCAATTTCTCACACCTATCGATTTCGGATCGAGCCCAAAACTTGGGCAACATCATAATATGGTGGGAGGAGTCATTTGGTGAGTTTTGAGTGAAATCCAATCGCTAGAAGTATGGAATACACCAACCATTCCAATTAGGAACGAACTGCCGTTGAACTTCAATTGTCCAATTTGGAACACCTATTGATTTCGGATCGAGCCCGAAACTTGGGCAACATCATAATATGGTGGGAGGAGTCATTTTGTGAGTTTTGAGTGAAATCCAATCGCTAGAATTTTGAATACACCAACCACTCCAATTAGGAACGAACTGCCGTTGAACTTGAATTGTCCAATTTCTCACACCTATCGATTTCGGATCGAGCCCAAAACTTGGGCAACATCATAATATGGTGGGAGGAGTCATTTGGTGAGTTTTGAGTGAAATCCAATCGCTAGAAGTATGGAATACACCAACCATTCCAATTAGGAACGAACTGCCGTTGAACTTGAATTGTCCAATTTGGAACACCTATTGATTTCGGATCGAGCCCAAAACTTGGGCAACATCATAATATGGTGGGAGGAGTCATTTGGTGAGTTTTGAGTCAAATCCAGTCGCTAGAAGTATGGAATAAACCAACCACTCCAATTAGGAACGAAATGCCGTTGAAATTGAATTGACCAATTTCTCACACCTATTGATTTCGGATCGATCCCAAAACTTGGGCAACATCATAATATGGTGGGAGGAGTCATTTGGTGAGTTTTGAATGAAATCCAAACGCCAGAAGTATGGAATACACCAACCATTCCAATTAGGAACGAACTGCCGTTGAACTTGAATTGTCCAATTTCGAACACCTATTGATTTCGGATCGAGCCCAAAACTTGGGCAACGTCATAATATGGTGGGAGGAGTCATTTGGTGAGTTTTGAGTGAAATCCAATCGCAAGAAGTATGGAATACACCAACCACTCCAATTAGGAACGAACTGCCGTTGAACTTGAATTGTCCAATTTCTCACACCTATTGATTTCGGATCGATCCCAAAACTTGAGCAACATCATAATATGGTGGGACGAGTCATTTGGTGAGTTTTGAGTGAAATCCAATCGCTAGAAGTATGGAATACACCAACCACTCCAATTCGGAACGAACTGCGGTTGAACTTGAATTGTCGAAATTGGAACACCTATTGATTTCGGATCGAGCCCAAAACTTAGGCAACATCATAATATGGTGGGAGGAGTCATTTGGTGAGTTTTGAGTGAAATCCAATCGCTAGAAGTATGGAATACACCAACCACTCCTATTAGGAACGAACTGCCGTTGAACTTGGATTGTCCAATTTGGAACACCTATTGATTTCGGATCGAGCCCAAAACTCGGGAAACATCATAATTTGGTGGGAGGAGTCATTTGGAGAGTTTTGAGTGAAATCCAATCGCTAGAAGTATGGAATACACCAACCACTCCAATTAGGAACGAACTGCCGTTGAACTTGAATTGTCCAATTTCTCACACCTATTGATTTCGGATCGAGCCCAAAACTTGGGCAACATCATAATATGGTTGGAGGAGTCATTTGGTGCGTTTTGAGTGAAATCCAATCGCTAGAAGTATGGAGTACACCAAACACTCCAATTAGGAACGAACTGCCGTTGAAATTCAATTGTCCAATTTGGAACACCTATTGATTTCGGATCGAGCCCAAAACTTGGGCAACATCATAATATGGTGGGAGGAGTCATTTGGTGAGTTTTGAGTGAAATCCAATTGCTAGAAGTATGGAATACACCAACCACTCCAATTAGGAACGAACTGCCGTTGAACTTGAATTGTCCAATTTCTTACACCTATTGATTTCGGATCGATCCCAAAACTTGGGCAACATCATAATATGGTGGGAGGAGTCATTTGGTGAGTTTTGAGTGAAATCCAATCGCTAGAAGTATGGAATACACCAACCAGTCCAATTCGGAACGAACTGCGGTTGAAATTGAATTGTCCAAATTGGAACACCTATTGATTTCGGATCGAGCCCAAAACTTGGGCAACATCATAATATGGTGGGAGGAGTCATTTGGTGAGTTTTCAGTGAAATCCAATCGCTAGAAGTATGGAATACACCAACCACTCCAATTAGGAACGAACTGTCGTTGAACTTGGATTGTCCAATTTGGAACACCTATTGATTTCCGATCGAGCCCAAAACTCGGGCAACATCATAATTTGGTGGGAGGAGTCATTTGGAGAGTTTTGAGTGAAATCCAATCGCTAGAAGTATGGAATACACCAACCACAACAATTAGGAACGAACTGCCGTTGAACTTGAATTGTCCAATTTGGAACACCTATTGATTTCGGATCGCGCCCAAAACTAGGGCAACAACATAATATGGTGTGAGGAGTCATTTGGTGAGTTTTGAGTCAAATCCAATCGCTAGAAGTATGGAATAAACCAACCACTCCAATTAGGAACGAAATGCCGTTGCAATTGAATTGACCAATTTCTCACACCTATTGATTTCGGACCGATCCAAAAACTTGGGCAACATCATAATATGGTGGGAGGAGTCATTTGGTGAGTTTTGAGTGAAATCCAAACGCTAGAAGTATGGAATACACCAACCACTCCAATTAGGAACGAACTGCCGTTGAACTTGAATTGTCCAATTTCGAACACCTATTGATTTCGGATCGAGCCCAAAACTTGGGCAACGTCATAATATGGTGGGAGGAGTCATTTGGTGAGTTTTGAGTGAAATCCAATCGCTAGAAGCATGGAATACACCAACCACTCCAATTAGGAACGAACTGCCGTTGAACTTGAATTGTCCAATTTCTCACACCTATTGATTTCGGATCGATCCCAAAACTTGGGCAACATCAAAATATGGTGGGAGGAGTCATTCGGTGAGTTTTGAGTGAAATCCAAATGCTAGAAGTATGGAATACACCAACCACTCCAATTAGGAACGAACTGTCGTTGAACTTGAATTGTCCAATTTCGAACACCTATTGATTTCGGATCGAGCCCAAAACTTGGGCAACATCATAATATGGAGGGAGGAGTCATTTTGTGAGTTTTGAGTGAAATCCAATCGCTAGAATTTTGAATACACCAACCACTCCAATTAGGAACGAACTGCCGTTGAACTTGAATTGTCCAATTTCTCACACCTATCGATTTCGGATCGAGCCCAAAACTTGGGCAACATCATAATATGGTGGGAGGAGTCATTTGGTGAGTTTTGAGTGAAATCCAATCGCTAGAAGTATGGAATACACCAACCACTCCAATTAGGAACGAACTGCCGTTGAACTTGAATTTTCCAATTTGGAACACCTATTGATTTCGGATCAAGCCCAAAACTTGGGCAACATCATACTATGGTGGGAGGAGTCATTTGGTGAGTTTTGAGTCAAATCCAATCGCTAGAAGTATGGAATACACCAACCACTCCAATTAGGAACGAACTGCCGTTGAACTTGAATTGTCAAATTTGGAACACCTATTGATTTCGGATCGAGCCCAAAACTTGGGCAACATCATAATATGGTGGGAGGAGTCATTTGGTGAGTTTTGAGTGAAATCCAATCGCTAGAAGTATGGAATACACCAACGACTCCAATTAGGAACGAACTGCCGTTGAACTTGAATTGTCCAATTTCTCACACCTATTGATTTCGGATCGAGCCCAAAACTTGGGCAACATCATAATATGGTGGGAGGAGTCATTTGGTGCGTTTTGAGTGAAATCCAATCGCTAGAAGTATGGAATACACCAAACACTACAATTAGGAACGAACTGCCGTTGAAATTCAATTGTCCAATTTGGAACACCTATTGATTTCGGATAGAGCCCAAAACTTGGGCAACATCATAATATGGTGCGAGGAGTCATTTGGTGCGTTTTGAGTGAAATCCAATCGCTAGAAGTATGGAACACACCAACCACTCCAATTAGGAACGAACTGCCGTTGAATTTGAATTGTCCAATTTGGAACACCTATTGATTTCGGATCGAGCCCAAAACTCGGGCAACATCCTAATGTGGTGGGAGGAGTCATTTGGTGAGTTTTGAGTGAAATCCAATCGCTAGAAGTATGGAATACACCAACCACTCCAATTTGGAACGAACTACCGTTGAACTTGAATTGTCCTATTTGGAACACCTACTGATTTCGGATCGAGCCCAAAACTCGGGCAACATCATAATTTGGTGGGAGGAGTCATTTGGAGAGTTTTGAGTGAAATCCACTCGCTAGAAGTATGGAATACACCAACCACTCCAATTAGGAACGAACTGCCGTTGAACGTGAATTGTCCAATTTGTAACAACTATTGATTTCGGATCGAGCCCAAAACTTGGGCAACATCGTACTATGGTGGGAAGAGTCATTTGGAGAGTTTTGAGTGAAATCCAATCGCTAAAAGTATGGAATACACCAACCACTCCAATTAGGAACGAAATGCCGTTGCAATTGAATTGACCAATTTCTCACACCTATTGATTTCGGATCGATCCCAAAACTTGGGCAACATCATAATATGGTGGGAGGAGTCATTTGGTGAGTTTTGAATGAAATCCAAACGCCAGAAGTATGGAATACACCAACCATTCCAATTAGGAACGAACTGCCGTTGAACTTGAATTGTCCAATTTCGAACACCTATTGATTTCGGATCGAGCCCAAAACTTGGGCAACGTCATAATATGGTGGGAGGAGTCATTTGGTGAGTTTTGAGTGAAATCCAATCGCTAGAAGTATGGAATACACCAACCACTCCAATTAGGAACGAACTGCCGTTGAACTTGAATTGTCCAATTTCTCACACCTATTGATTTCGGATCGATCCCAAAACTTGAGCAACATCATAATATGGTGGGACGAGTCATTTGGTGAGTTTTGAGTGAAATCCAATCGCTAGAAGTATGGAATACACCAACCACTCCAATTCGGAACGAACTGCGGTTGAACTTGAATTGTCCAAATTGGAACACCTATTGATTTCGGATCGAGCCCAAAACTTAGGCAACATCATAATATGGTGGGAGGAGTCATTTGGTGAGTTTTGAGTGAAATCCAATCGCTAGAAGTATGGAATACACCAACCACTCCTATTAGGAACGAACTGCCGTTGAACTTGGATTGTCCAATTTGTAACACCTATTGATTTCGGATCGAGCCCAAAACTCGGGAAACATCATAATTTGGTGGGAGGAGTCATTTCGAGAGTTTTGAGTGAAATCCAATCGCTAGAAGTATGGAATACACCAACCACTCCAATTAGGAACGAACTGCCGTTGAACTTGAATTGTCCAATTTCTCACACCTATTGATTTCGGATCGAGCCCAAAACTTGGGCAACATCATAATATGGGGGGAGGAGTCATTTGGTGCGTTTTGAGTGAAATCCAATCGCTAGAAGTATGGAGTACACCAAACACTCCAATTAGGAACGAACTGCCGTTGAAATTCAATTGTCCAATTTGGAACACCTATTGATTTCGGATCGAGCCCAAAACTTGGGCAACATCATAATATGGTGGGAGGAGTCATTTGGTGAGTTTTGAGTGAAATCCAATTGCTAGAAGTATGGAATACACCAACCACTCCAATTAGGAACGAACTGCCGTTGAACTTGAATTGTCCAATTTCTCACACCTATTGATTTCGGATCGATCCCAAAACTTGGGCAACATCATAATATGGTGGGAGGAGTCATTTGGTGAGTTTTGAGTGAAATCCAATCGCTAGAAGTATGGAAAACACCAACCAGTCCAATTCGGAACGAACTGCGGTTGAAATTGAATTGTCCAAATTGGAACACCTATTGATTTCGGATCGAGCCCAAAACTTGGGCAACATCATAATATGGTGGGAGGAGTCATTTGGTGAGTTTTCAGTGAAATCCAATCGCTAGAAGTATGGAATACACCAACCACTCCAATTAGGAACGAACTGCCGTTGAACTTGGATTGTCCAATTTGGAACACCTATTGATTTCCGATCGAGCCCAAAACTCGGGCAACATCATAATTTGGTGGGAGGAGTCATTTGGAGAGTTTTGAGTGAAATCCAATCGCTAGAAGTATGGAATACACCAACCACAACAATTAGGAACGAACTGCCGTTGAACTTGAATTGTCCAATTTGGAACACCTATTGATTTCGGATCGCGCCCAAAACTAGGGCAACAACATAATATGGTGTGAGGAGTCATTTGGTGAGTTTTGAGTCAAATCCAATCGCTAGAAGTATGGAATACACCAACCACTCCAATTTGGAACGAACTACCGTTGAACTTGAATTGTCCTATTTGGAACACCTACTGATTTCGGATCGAGCCCAAAACTCGGGCAACATCATAATTTGGTGGGAGGAGTCATTTGGAGAGTTTTGAGTGAAATCCACTCGCTAGAAGTATGGAATACACCAACCACTCCAATTAGGAACGAACTGCCGTTGAACGTGAATTGTCCAATTTGTAACAACTATTGATTTCGGATCGAGCCCAAAACTTGGGCAACATCGTACTATGGTGGGAAGAGTCATTTGGAGAGTTTTGAGTGAAATCCAATCGCTAGAAGTATGGAATACACCAACCACTCCAATTTGGAACGAACTACCGTTGAACTTGAATTGTCCTATTTGGAACACCTACTGATTTCGGATCGAGCCCAAAACTCGGGCAACATCATAATTTGGTGGGAGGAGTCATTTGGAGAGTTTTGAGTGAAATCCACTCGCTAGAAGTATGGAATACACCAACCACTCCAATTAGGAACGAACTGCCGTTGAACGTGAATTGTCCAATTTGTTACAACTATTGATTTCGGATCGAGCCCAAAACTTGGGCAACATCGTACTATGGTGGGAAGAGTCATTTGGAGAGTTTTGAGTGAAATCCAATCGCTAGAAGTATGGAATACACCAACCACTCCAATTAGGAACGAACTGCCGTTGAACTTGAATTGTCCAATTTGGAACACCTATTGATTTCGGATCGAGCCCAAAACTTGGGCAACATCATAATATGGTGGGAGGAGTCATTTGGTGAGTTTTGAGTGAAATCCAATCGCTAGAAGTTTGGAATACACCAACCACTCCAATTAGGAACGAACTGCCGTTGAACTTGAACTGTCCAATTTCTCACACCTATTGACTTCGGATCGAGCCCAAAACTTGGGCAACATCATAATATGGTGGGAGGAGTCATTTGGTGAGTTTTGAGTGAAATCCAATCGCTTGACGTATGGAATACACCAACCACTCCAATTAGGAACGAACTGCCGTTGAACTTGAATTGTCCAATTTGGAACACCTATTGATTTCGGATCGAGCCCAAAACTTGGGCAACATCATAATATGGTGGGAGGAGTCATTTGGTGAGTTTTGAGTGAAATCCAATCGCTAGAAGTTTGGAATACACCAACCACTCCAATTAGGAACGAACTGCCGTTGAACTTGAATTGTCCAATTTGTCACACCTATTGATTTCGGATCGAGCCCAAAACTTGGGCAACATCATAATATGGTGGGAACAGTCATTTGGTGAGTTTTGAGTGAAATCCAATCTATTGACGTATGGAATACACCAACCACTCCAATTAGGAACGAACTGCCGTTTAACTTGAATTGTCCAATTTGGAACACCTATTGATTTCGGATCGAGCCCAAAACTTGGGCAACATCATAATATGGTGGGAGGAGTCATTTGGTGAGTTTTGAGTGAAATCCAATCGCTAGAAGTATGGAATACACCAACCATTCCAATTAGGAACGAACTGCCGTTGAACTTGAATTGTCCAATTTGGAACACGTATTGATTTCGGATCGAGCCCGAAACTTGGGCAACATCATAATATGGTGGGTGGAATCATTTTGTGAGTTTTGAGTGAAATCCAATCGCTAGAATTTTGAATACACCAACCACTCCAATTAGGAACGAATTGCCGTTGAACTTGAATTGTCCAATTTCTCACACCTATTGATTTCGGATCGAGCCCAAAACTTGGGCAACATCATAATACGGTGGGAGGAGTCATTTGGTGATTTTTGAGTGAAATCCAATCGCTAGAAGTATGGAATACACCAATCACGCCAATTAGGAACGAACTGCCGTTGAACTTGAATTGTCCAATTTCTCACACCTATTGATTTCGGATCGAGCCCAAAACTTGGGCAACATCATAATACGGTGGGAGGAGTCATTTGGTGAGTTTTGAGTGAAATCCAATCGCTAGAAGTATGGAATACACCAACCACTCCAATTAGGAACGAACTGCCGTTGAACTTGAATTGTCCAATTTCTCACAGCTATGGATTTCGGATCGAGCCCAAAACTTGGGCAACATCATAATATGGTGGGAGGAGTCATTTGGTGAGTTTTGAGAGAAATCCAATCTCTAGAAGTATGGAATACACCAACCACTCCAATTAGGAACGAACTGCCGTTGAACTTGAATTGTCCAATTTCTCACACCTATTGATTTCGGATCGAGCCCAAAACTTGGGCAACATCATAATATGGTGGGAGGAGTCATTTGGTGAGTTTTGAGTGAAATCCAATCTCTAGAAGTATGGAATACACCAACCACTCCAATTAGGAACGAAATGCCGTTGCAATTGAATTGACCAATTTCTCACACCTATTGATTTCGGATCGATCCCAAAACTTGGGCAACATCATAATATGGTGGGAGGAGTCATTTGGTGAGTTTTGAGTGAAATCCAATCGCTAGAAGTTTGGAATACACCAACCACTCCAATTAGGAACGAACTGCCGTTGAACTTGAACTGTCCAATTTCTCACACCTATTGATTTCGGATCGAGCCCAAAACTTGGGCAACATCATAATATGGTGGGAAGAGTCATTTGGTGAGTTTTGAGTGAAATCCAATCTATTGACGTATGGAATACACCAACCACACCAATTAGGAACGAACTACCGTTTAACTTGAATTGTCCAATTTGGAACACCTATTGATTTCGGATCGAGCCCAAAACTTGGGCAACATCATAATATGGTGGGAGGAGTCATTTGGTGAGTTTTGAGTGAAATCCAATCGCTAGAAGTTTGGAATACACCAACCACTCCAATTAGGAACGAACTGCCGTTGAACTTGAACTGTCCAATTTCTCACACCTATTGATTTCGGATCGAGCCCAAAACTTGGGCAACATCATAATATGGTGGGAAGAGTCATTTGGTGAGTTTTGAGTGAAATCCAATCTATTGACGTATGGAATACACCAACCACTCCAATTAGGAACGAACTGCCGTTTAACTTGAATTGTCCAATTTGGAACACCTATTGATTTCGGATCGAGCCCAAAACTTGGGCAACATCATAATATGGCGGGAGGAGTCATTTGGTGAGTTTTGAGTGAAATCCAATCGCTAGAAGTATGGAATACACCAACCATTCCAATTAGGAACGAACTGCCGTTGAACTTGAATTGTCCAATTTGGAACACGTATTGATTTCGGATCGAGCCCGAAACTTGGGCAACATCATAATATGGTGGGTGGAATCATTTTGTGAGTTTTGAGTGAAATCCAATCGCTAGAATTTTGAATACACCAACCACTCCAATTAGGAACGAATTGCCGTTGAACTTGAATTGTCCAATTTCTCACACCTATTGATTTCGGATCGAGCCCAAAACTTGGGCAACATCAGAATACGGTGGGAGGAGTCATTTGGTGATTTTTGAGTGAAATCCAATCGCTAGAAGTATGGAATACACCAACCACGCCAATTAGGAACGAACTGCCGTTGAACTTGAATTGTCCAATTTCTCACACCTATTGATTTCGGATCGAGCCCAAAACTTGGGCAACATCATAATACGGTGGGAGGAGTCATTTGGTGAGTTTTGAGTGAAATCCAATCGCTAGAAGTATGGAATACACCAACCACTCCAATTAGGAACGAACTGCCGTTGAACTTGAATTGTCCAATTTCTCACAGCTATGGATTTCGGATCGAGCCCAAAACTTGGGCAACATCATAATATGGTGGGAGGAGTCATTTGGTGAGTTTTGAGAGAAATCCAATCTCTAGAAGTATGGAATACACCAACCACTCCAATTAGGAACGAACTGCCGTTGAACTTGAATTGTCCAATTTCTCACACCTATTGATTTCGGATCGAGCCCAAAACTTGGGCAACATCATAATATGGTGGGAGGAGTCATTTGGTGAGTTTTGAGTGAAATCCAATCTCTAGAAGTATGGAATACACCAACCACTCCAATTAGGAACGAAATGCCGTTGCAATTGAATTGACCAATTTCTCACACCTATTGATTTCGGATCGATCCCAAAACTTGGGCAACATCATAATATGGTGGGAGGAGTCATTTGGTGAGTTTTGAGTGAAATCCAATCGCTAGAAGTTTGGAATACACCAACCACTCCAATTAGGAACGAACTGCCGTTGAACTTGAACTGTCCAATTTCTCACACCTATTGATTTCGGATCGAGCCCAAAACTTGGGCAACATCATAATATGGTGGGAAGAGTCATTTGGTGAGTTTTGAGTGAAATCCAATCTATTGACGTATGGAATACACCAACCACACCAATTAGGAACGAACTACCGTTTAACTTGAATTGTCCAATTTGGAACACCTATTGATTTCGGATCGAGCCCAAAACTTGGGCAACATCATAATATGGTGGGAGGAGTCATTTGGTGAGTTTTGAGTGAAATCCAATCGCTAGAAGTATGGAATACACCAACCATTCCAATTAGGAACGAACTGCCGTTGAACTTGAATTGTCCAATTTGGAACACGTATTGATTTCGGATCGAGCCCGAAACTTGGGCAACATCATAATATGGTGGGTGGAATCATTTTGTGAGTTTTGAGTGAAATCCAATCGCTAGAATTTTGAATACACCAACCACTCCAATTAGGAACGAATTGCCGTTGAACTTGAATTGTCCAATTTCTCACACCTATTGATTTCGGATCGAGCCCAAAACTTGGGCAACATCATAATACGGTGGGAGGAGTCATTTGGTGATTTTTGAGTGAAATCCAATCGCTAAAAGTATGGAATACACCAACCACGCCAATTAGGAACGAACTGCCGTTGACCTTGAATTGTCCAATTTCTCACACCTATTGATTTCGGATCGAGCCCAAAACTTGGGCAACATCATAATACGGTGGGAGGAGTCATTTGGTGAGTTTTGAGTGAAATCCAATCGCTAGAAGTATGGAATACACCAACCACTCCAATTAGGAACGAACTGCCGTTGAACTTGAATTGTCCAATTTCTCACAGCTATGGATTTCGGATCGAGCCCAAAACTTGGGCAACATCATAATATGGTGGGAGGAGTCATTTGGTGAGTTTTGAGAGAAATCCAATCTCTAGAAGTATGGAATACACCAACCACTCCAATTAGGAACGAACTGCCGTTGAACTTGAATTGTCCAACTTCTCACACCTATTGATTTCGGATCGAGCCCAAAACTTGGGCAACATCATAATATGGTGGGAGGAGTCATTTGGTGAGTTTTGAGTGAAATCCAATCTCTAGAAGTATGGAATACACCAACCACTCCAATTAGGAACGAAATGCCGTTGCAATTGAATTGACCAATTTCTCACACCTATTGATTTCGGATCGATCCCAAAACTTGGGCAACAACATAATATGGTGGGAGGAGTCATTTGGTGAGTTTTGAGTGAAATCCAATCGCTAGAAGTTTGGAATACACCAACCACTCCAATTAGGAACGAACTGCCGTTGAACTTGAACTGTCAAATTTCTCACACCTATTGATTTCGGATCGAGCCCAAAACTTGGGCAACATCATAATATGGTGGGAAGAGTCATTTGGTGAGTTTTGAGTGAAATCCAATCGCTTGACGTATGGAATACACCAACCACTCCAATTAGGAACGAACTGCCGTTTAACTTGAATTGTCCAATTTGGAACACCTATTGATTTCGGATCGAGCCCGAAACTTGGGCAACATCATAATATGGTGGGTGGAATCATTTTGTGAGTTTTGAGTGAAATCCAATCGCTAGAATTTTGAATACACCAACCACTCCAATTAGGAACGAATTGCCGTTGAACTTGAATTGTCCAATTTCTCACACCTATTGATTTCGGATCGAGCCCAAAACTTGGGCAACATCATAATACGGTGGGAGGAGTCATTTGGTGATTTTTGAGTGAAATCCAATCGCTAGAAGTATGGAATACACCAACCACGCCAATTAGGAACGAACTGCCGTTGAACTTGAATTGTCCAATTTCTCACACCTATTGATTTCGGATCGAGCCCAAAACTTGGGCAACATCATAATACGGTGGGAGGAGTCATTTGGTGATTTTTGAGTGAAATCCAATCGCTAGAAGTATGGAATACACCAACCACGCCAATTAGGAACGAACTGCCGTTGAACTTGAATTGTCCAATTTCTCACACCTATTGATTTCGGATCGAGCCCAAAACTTGGGCAACATCATAATACGGTGGGAGGAGTCATTTGGTGAGTTTTGAGTGAAATCCAATCGCTAGAAGTATGGAATACACCAACCACTCCAATTAGGAACGAACTGCCGTTGAACTTGAATTGTCCAATTTCTCACAGCTATGGATTTCGGATCGAGCCCAAAACTTGGGCAACATCATAATATGGTGGGAGGAGTCATTTGGTGAGTTTTGAGAGAAATCCAATCTCTAGAAGTATGGAATACACCAACCACTCCAATTAGGAACGAACTGCCGTTGAACTTGAATTGTCCAATTTCTCACACCTATTGATTTCGGATCGAGCCCAAAACTTGGGCAACATCATAATATGGTGGGAGGAGTCATTTGGTGAGTTTTGAGTGAAATCCAATCTCTAGAAGTATGGAATACACCAACCACTCCAATTAGGAACGAAATGCCGTTGCAATTGAATTGACCAATTTCTCACACCTATTGATTTCGGATCGATCCCAAAACTTGGGCAACAACATAATATGGTGGGAGGAGTCATTTGGTGAGTTTTGAGTGAAATCCAATCGCTAGAAGTTTGGAATACACCAACCACTCCAATTAGGAACGAACTGCCGTTGAACTTGAACTGTCCAATTTCTCACACCTATTGATTTCGGATCGAGCCCAAAACTTGGGCAACATCATAATATGGTGGGAAGAGTCATTTGGTGAGTTTTGAGTGAAATCCAATCGCTTGACGTATGGAATACACCAACCACTCCAATTAGGAACGAACTGCCGTTTAACTTGAATTGTCCAATTTGGAACACCTATTGATTTCGGATCGAGCCCGAAACTTGGGCAACATCATAATATGGTGGGTGGAATCATTTTGTGAGTTTTGAGTGAAATCCAATCGCTAGAATTTTGAATACACCAACCACTCCAATTAGGAACGAATTGCCGTTGAACTTGAATTGTCCAATTTCTCACACCTATTGATTTCGGATCGAGCCCAAAACTTGGGCAACATCATAATACGGTGGGAGGAGTCATTTGGTGATTTTTGAGTGAAATCCAATCGCTAGAAGTATGGAATACACCAACCACGCCAATTAGGAACGAACTGCCGTTGAACTTGAATTGTCCAATTTCTCACACCTATTGATTTCGGATCGAGCCCAAAACTTGGGCAACATCATAATATGGTGGGAGGAGTCATTTGGTGAGTTTTGAGTGAAATCCAATCTCTAGAAGTATGGAATACACCAACCACTCCAATTAGGAACGAACTGCCGTTGAACTTGAATTGTCTAATTTCTCACACCTATTGAGTTCGGATCGAGCCCAAAACTTGGGCAACATCATAATATGGTGGGAGAAGTCATTTGGTGCGTTTTGAGTGAAATCCAATCGCTAGAAGTATGGAATACACCAACCACTCCAATTTGGAACGAACTGCCGTTGAACTTGAATTGTCCAATTTCTCACAGCTATTGATTTCGGATCGAGCCCAAAACTTGGGCAACATCATAATATGGTGGGAGGAGTCATTTGGTGAGTTTTGTTTGAAATCCAATCGCTAGAAGTATGGAATACACGAACCACTCCAATTAGGAACGACATGCCGTTGAAATTGAATTGACCAATTTCTCACACCTATTGATTTCGGATCGATCCCAAAACTTGGGCAACATCAAAATATGGTGGGAGGAGTCATTTGGTGAGTTTTGAGTGAAATCCAATCTCTAGAAGTATGGAATACACCAACCACTGCAATTAGGAACGAACTGCCGTTGAACTTGAATTGACCAATTTCTCACACCTATTGATTTCGGATCGAGCCCAAAACTTGGGCAACATTATAATATGGTGGGAGGAGTCATTTGGTGGGTTTTGAGTGAAATCCAATCTCTAGAAGTATGGAATACACCAACCACTCCAATTAGGAACGAACTGCCGTTGAACTTGAATTGTCCAATTTCTCACACCTATTGATTTCGGATCGAGCCCAGAACTTGGCCAACATCATAATACAGTGGAAGGAGTCATTTGGTGAGTTTTGAGTGAAATCCAATCGCTAGAAGTATGGAATACACCAACCACGACAATTAGGAACGAACAGCCGTTGAACTTGAATTGTCCAATTTCTCACACCTATTGATTTCGGATCGAGCCCAAAACTTGGGCAACATCATAATATGGTGGGAGGAGTCATTTGGTGAGTTTTGAGTGAAATCCAATTGCTAGAAGTATGGGATACACCAACCACTCCAATTAGGAACGAACTGCCGTTGAACTTGAATTGTCCAATTTGGAACACCTATTGATTTCGGATCGAGCCCAAAACTTGGGCAACATCATAATATGGTGGGAGGAGTCATTTGGGAGTTTTGAGTGAAATCCAATCGCTCGAAGTATGGAATACACCAACCACTCCAATTAGGAACGAACTGCCGTTGAACTTGAATTGTCCAATTTGGAACACCTATTGATTTCGGATCGAGCCCAAAACTTGGGCAACCACATAATATGGGGGGAGGAGTCATTTGGTGAGTTTTGAGTGAAATCCAATGGCTAGAAGTATGGAATACACCAACCACTCCAATTAGGAACGAACTGCCGTTGAACTTGAATTGTCCAATTTCTCACACCTATTGATTTCGGATCAATCCCAAAACTTGGCAACATCATAATATGGTGGGAGGAGTCATTTGGAGAGTTTTGAGTGAACTCCAAACGCTAGAAGTACGGAATACACCAACCATTCCAATTAGGAACGAACTGCCGTTGAACTTGAATTGTCCAATTTCGAACACCTATTGATTTCGGATCGAGCCCAAAACTTGGGCAACAACATAATATGGTGGGAGGAGTCATTTGGTGAGTTTTGAGTGAAATCCAAACGCTAGAAGTATGGAATACACCAACCACTCCAATTAGGAACGAACTGCCGTTGAACTTGAATTGTCCAATTTCTCACACCTATTGAGTTCGGATCGAGCCCAAAACTTGGGCAACATCATAATATGGTGGGAGGAGTCATTTGGTGAGTTTTGAGTGAAATCCAATCTCTAGAAGTATGGAATACACCAACCACTCCAGTTAGGAACGAACTGCCGTTGAACTTGAATTGACCAATTTCTCACTCCTATTGATTTCGGATTGAGCCCAAAACTTGTGCAACATCATAATATGGTGGGAGGAGTCATTTGGTGAGTTTTGAGTGAAATCCAATTGCTAGAAGTATGGAATACACCAACCACTCCAATTAGGAACGAACTGCCGTTGAACTTGAATTGTCCAATTTGGAACACCTATTGTTTTCGGATCGAGCCCAAAACTTGGGCAACATCATAATATGGTGGGAGGAGTCATTTGGTGAGTTTTGAGTGAAATCCAATCGCTAGAAGTATGGAATACACCAACCACTCCAATTAGGAACGAACTGCCGTTGAAATTGAATTGTCCAATTTGGAACACCTATTGATTTCGGATCGAGCCCAAAACTTGGGCAACAACATAATATGGTGGGAGGAGTCATTTGGTGAGTTTTGAGTGAAATCCAATCGCTAGAAGTATGGAATACACCAACCACTCCAATTAGGAACGAACTGCTGTTGAACATGAATTGTCCAATTTGGAACACCTATTGATTTCGGATCGATCCCAAAACTTGGGCAAAATCATAATATGGTGGGAGGAGTCATTTGGTGAGTTTTGAGTGAAATCCAAACGCTAGAAGTATGGAATACACCAACCACTCCAATTAGGAACGAACTACCGTTGAACTTGAATTGTCCAATTTGGAACACCTATTGATTTCGGATCGAGCCCAAAACTTGGGCAACATCATAATATGGTGGGAGGAGTCATTTGGGAGTTTTGACTGAAATCCAATCGCTAGAAGTATGGAATACACCAACCACTCCAATTAGGAACGAACTGCCGTTGAACTTGAATTGTCCAATTTCTCACACCTATTGAGTTCGGATCGAGCCCAAAACTTGGGCAACATCATAATATGGTGGGAGGAGTCATTTGGTGAGTTTTGACTGAAATCCAATCTCTAGAAGTAAGGAATACACCAACCACTCCAGTTAGGAACGAACTGCCGTTGAACTTGAATTGACCAATTTCTCACTCCTATTGATTTCGGATCGAGCCCAAAACTTGGGCAACATCATAATATGGTGGGAGGAGTCATTTGGTGAGTTTTGAGTGAAATCCAATCGCTAGAAGTATGGAATACACCAACCACTCCAATTAGGAACGAACTGCCGTTGAACTTGAATTGTCCAATTTGGAACACCTATTGTTTTCGGATCGAGCCCAAAACTTGGGCAACATCATAATATGGTGGGAGGAGTCATTTGGTGAGTTTTGAGTGAAATCCAATCGCTAGAAGTATGGAATACACCAACCACTCCAATTAGGAACGAACTGCCGTTGAAATTGAATTGTCCAATTTGGAACACCTATTGATTTCGGATCGAGCCCAAAACTTGGGCAACAACATAATATGGTGGGAGGAGTCATTTGGTGAGTTTTGAGTGAAATCCAATCGCTAGAAGTATGGAATACACCAACCACTCCAATTAGGAACGAACTGCTGTTGAACATGAATTGTCCAATTTGGAACACCTATTGATTTCGGATCGATCCCAAAACTTGGGCAAAATCATAATATGGTGGGAGGAGTCATTTGGTGAGTTTTGAGTGAAATCCAAACGCTAGAAGTATGGAATACACCAACCACTCCAATTAGGAACGAACTGCCGTTGAACTTGAATTGTCCAATTTGGAACACCTATTGATTTCTGATCGAGCCCAAAACTTGGGCAACATCATAATATGGTGGGAGGAGTCATTTGGGAGTTTTGACTGAAATCCAATCGCTAGAAGTATGGAATACACCAACCACTCCAATTAGGAACGAACTGCCGTTGAACTTGAATTGTCCAATTTCTCACACCTATTGATTTCGGATCGAGCCCAAAACTTGGGCAACCACATAATATGGGGGGAGGAGTCATTTGGTGAGTTTTGAGTGAAATCCAATGGCTAGAAGTATGGAATACACCAACCACTCCAATTAGGAACGAACTGCCGTTGAACTTGAATTGTCCAATTTCTCACACCTATTGATTTCGGATCAATCCCAAAACTTGGCAACATCATAATATGGTGGGAGGAGTCATTTGGAAGTTTTGAGTGAAATCCAATCGCAAGAAGTATGGAATACACCAACCACTCCAATTAGGAACGAACTGCCATTGAACTTGAATTGTCCAATTTGGAACACCTATTGATTTCGGATCGAGCCCAAAACTTGGGCAACATCATCATATGGTGGGAGGAGTCATTTGGTGAGTTTTGAGTGAAATCCAAACGCTAGAAGTATGGAATACACCAACCACTCCAATTAGGAACGAACTGCCGTTGAACTTGAATTGTCCAATTTCTCACACCTATTGAGTTCGGATCGAGCCCAAAACTTGGGCAACATCATAATATGGTGGGAGGAGTCATTTGGTGAGTTTTGAGTGAAATCCAATCTCTAGAAGTATGGAATACACCAACCACTCCAGTTAGGAACGAACTGCCGTTGAACTTGAATTGACCAATTTCTCACTCCTATTGATTTCGGATCGAGCCAAAAACTTGGGCAACATCATAATATGGTGGGAGGAGTCATTTGGTGAGTTTTGAGTGAAATCCAATCGCTAGAAGTATGGAATACACCAACCACTCCAATTAGGAACGAACTGCCGTTGAACTTGAATTGTCCAATTTGGAACACCTATTGTTTTCGGATCGAGCCCAAAACTTGGGCAACATCATAATATGGTGGGAGGAGTCATTTGGTGAGTTTTGAGTGAAATCCAATCGCTAGAAGTATGGAATACACCAACCACTCCAATTAGGAACGAACTGCCGTTGAAATTGAATTGTCCAATTTGGAACACCTATTGATTTCGGATCGAGCCCAAAACTTGGGCAACAACATAATATGGTGGGAGGAGTCATTTGGTGAGTTTTGAGTGAAATCCAATCGCTAGAAGTATGGAATACACCAACCACTCCAATTAGGAACGAACTGCTGTTGAACATGAATTGTCCAATTTGGAACACCTATTGATTTCGGATCGATCCCAAAACTTGGGCAACATCATAATATGGTGGGAGGAGTCATTTGGTGAGTTTTGAGTGAAATCCAAACGCTAGAAGTATGGAATACACCAACCACTCCAATTAGGAACGAACTGCCGTTGAACTTGAATTGTCCAATTTGGAACACCTATTGATTTCGGATCGAGCCCAAAACTTGGGCAACATCATAATATGGTGGGAGGAGTCATTTGGGAGTTTTGACTGAAATCCAATCGCTAGAAGTATGGAATACACCAACCACTCCAATTAGGAACGAACTGCCGTTGAACTTGAATTGTCCAATTTGGAACACCTATTGATTTCGGATCGAGCCCAAAACTTGGGCAACCACATAATATGGGGGGAGGAGTCATTTGGTGAGTTTTGAGTGAAATCCAATGCCTAGAAGTATGGAATACACCAACCACTCCAATTAGGAACGAACTGCCGTTGAACTTGAATTGTCCAATTTCTCACACCTATTGATTTCGGATCAATCCCAAAACTTGGCAACATCATAATATGGTGGGAGGAGTCATTTGGGAGTTTTGAGTGAAATCCAATCGCAAGAAGTATGGAATACACCAACCACTCCAATTAGGAACGAACTGCCATTGAACTTGAATTGTCCAATTTGGAACACCTATTGATTTCGGATCGAGCCCAAAACTTGGGCAACATCATCATATGGTGGGAGGAGTCATTTGGTTAGTTTTGAGAGAAACCCAATCGCTAGAAGTATGGAATACAACAACCACTCCAATTAGGAACGAACTGCCGTTGAACTTGAATTGTCCAATTTCTCACACCTATTGATTTCGGATCAATCCCAAAACTTGGGCAACATCATAATATGGTGGGAGGAGTCCTTTGGTGAGTTTTGAGTGAAATGCAATTGCTAGAAGTGTGGAATACACCAACCACTCCAATTAGGAACGAACTGCCATTGAACTTGAATTGTCCAATTTCTCACACCTATTGATTTCGGATCGAGCCCAAAACTTGGGCAACATCATAATATGGTGGGAGGAGTCATTTGGTGAGTTTTGAGTGAAATCGAATCGCTAGAAGTATGGAACACAGTAACCACTCCAATTAGGAAGGAACTGCCTTTGAACTTGAATTGTCCAATTTCTCACACCTATTGATTTCGGATCGAGCCCAAAACTTGGGCAACATCATAATATGGTGGGAGGAGACATTTGTTGAATTTTGAGTGAAATCCAATCGCTAGAAGTATGGAATACACCAACCACTCCAATTAGGAACGAACTGCCGTTGAACTTGAATTGTCCAATTTGTAACACCTATTGATTTCGGATCGAGCCCAAAACTTGGGCAACATCATAATATGGTGGGAGGAGTCATTTGGTGAGTTTTGAGTGAAATCCAATTGCTAGAAGTGTGGAATACACCAACCACTCCAATTAGGAACGAACTGCCGTTGAACTTGAATTGTCCAATTTGGAACACCTATTGATTTCGGATCGAGCCCAAAACTTGGGCAACATCATAATATGGTGGGAGGAGTCATTTGGCGATTGGATTTCTGGCGATTGGATTTCACTCAAGATTCACCAAATGACTCCTCCCACCATATTATGATGTTGCCCAAGTTTTGGGCTCGATCCGAAATCAATAGGTGTGAGAAATTGGACAATTCAAGTTCAACGGCAGTTCGTTCCTAATTGGAGTGGTTGGGGTATTCCATACTTCTAGCGATTGGATTTCACTCAAAACGAACCAAATGACTCCTCCCACCATATTATGAGGTTGCACAAGTTTTGGGATCGATCCGAAATCAATAGGTGTGAGAAATTGGTCAATTCAATTTCAACAGCATGTCGTTCCTAATTGGAGTGGTTGGTGTATTCCATACTTCTTGCGATTGGATTTCACTCAAAACTCACCAAATGACTCCTCCCACCATATTATGATGTTGCCCAAGTTTTGGGCCCGATCCGAAATCAATAGGTGTGAGAAATTGGACAATTCAAGTTCAACAGCAGTTCGTTCCTAACTGGAGTGGTTGGTGTATTCCATAGTTCTAGCGATTGGATTTCACTCAAAACTCACCAAATGACTCCTCCCACCATATTATGATGTTGCCCAAGTTTTGGGCTCGATCCGAAATCAATAGGTGTGAGAAATTGGACAATTCAAGTTGAACGACAGTTCGTTCCTAATTGGAGTGGTTGGGGTATTCCATACTTCTAGCGATTGGATTTCACTCAAAATGCACCAAATGACTCCTCCCACCATATAATGATGTTGCCCAAGTTTTGGGCTCGATCCGAAATCAATAGGTGTGAGAAATTGGTCAATTCAATTTCAATGGCATGTCGTTCCTAATTGGAGTGGTTGGTGTATTCCATACTTCTTGCGATTGGATTTCACTCAAAACTCACCAAATGAATCCTCCCACCATATTATGATGTTTCCCAAGTTTTGGGCTCAATCCGAAATCAATAGGTGTTCGAAATTGGACAATTCAAGTTCAACGGCAGTTCGTTCCTAATTGGAGTGGTAGGTGTATTCCATACTTCTAGCGATTGGATTTCACTCAAAACGCACCAAATGACTCCTCCCACCATATTATGATGTTGCCCAAGTTTTGGGCTCGATCCGAAATCAATAGGTGTGAGAAATGGGACAATTCAAGTTCAACGGCAGTTCGTTCCTAATTGGAGTGGTTGGTGTATTCCAAACTTCTAGCGATTGGATTTCACTCAAAACTCACCAAATGACTCGTCCCACCATATCATTATGTTGCCCAAGTTTTGGGATCGATCCGAAATCAATAAGTGTGAGAAATTGGTCAATTCAATTTCAACTGCATTTCGTTCCTAATTGGACAATTCAAGTTCTACGGCAGTTCGTTCCTAATTGGAGTGGTTGGTGTATTCCATACTTCTAGTGATTGGATTTCACTCAAAACTCACCAAATGACTCCTCCCACAATATTATGATGTTCCCCAAGTTTTGGTCTCGATCCGAAAACAATAGGTGTCAGAAATTGGACAATTCAAGTTCAACGGCAGTTCGTTCCTAATTGGAGTGGTTGGTGTATTCCATACTTCTAGCGTTTGGATTTCACTCAAAACTCACCAAATGACTCCTCCCACCATATTTTGATGTTGCCCAAGTTTTGGGATCGATCCGAAATCAATAGGTGTGGGAAATTGGTCAATTCAATTTCAACGGCATGTCGTTCCTAATTGGAGTGGTTGGTGTATTCCATACTTCTAGCGATTGGATTTTACTCAAAACTCACCAAATGACTCCACCCACCATATTATGATGTTGCCCAAGTTTTGGGCTCGATCCGAAATCAATAGGTGTGAGAAATGGGACAATTCAAGTTCAACGGCAGTTCGTTCCTAATTGGAGTTGTTGGTGTATTCCATACTTCTAGCGATTGGATTTCACTCAAAACTCACCAAATGACTCCTCCCACCATATTATGATGTTGCCCAAGTTTTGGGCTCGATCCGAAATCAGTAGGTGTTCCAAATTGGACAATTCAAGTTCAACGGCAGTTCGTTCCTAATTGGAGGGGTTGGTGTATTCCATACTTCTAGCGATTGGATTTCACTCAAAACGAACAAAATGACTCCTCCCACCATATTATGATGTTGCCCAAATTTTGGGCTCGATCCGAAATCAGTAGGTGTTCCAAATTGGACAATTCAAGTTCAACGGCAGTTCGTTCCTAATTGGAGTGGTTGGTGTATTCCATAATTCTAGCGATTGGATTTCACTCAAAACTCACCAAATGACTCCTCCCACCATATTATGATGTTGCCCAAGTTTTGGGCTCGATCCGAAATCAGTAGGTGTTCCAAATTGGACAATTCAAGTTCAACGGCAGTTCGTTCCTAATTGGAGTGGTTGGTGTATTCCATAATTCTAGCGATTGGATTTCACTCAAAACTCACCAAATGACTCCTCCCACCATATTATGATGTTGCCCAAGTTTTGGGCTCGATCCGAAATCAATAGGTGTGAGAAATTGGACAATTCAAGTTGAACGGCAGTTCGTTCCTAATCGGAGTGGTTGGTGTATTCCATACTTCTAGCGATTGGATTTCACTCAAAACACACCAAATGACTCCTCCCACCATATTATGATGTTGCCCAAGTTTTGGGCTCGATCCGAAATCAAAAGGTGTGAGAAATGGGACAATTCAAGTTCAACGGCAGTTCGTTCCTAATTGGAGTTGTTGGTGTATTCCATACTTCTAGCGATTGGATTTCACTCAAAACTCACCAAATGACTCCTCCCACCATATTATGATGTTGCCCAAGTTTTGGGCTCGATCCGAAATCAGTAGGTGTTCCAAATTGGACAATTCAAGTTCAACGGCAGTTCGTTCCTAATTGGAGGGGTTGGTGTATTCCATACTTCTAGCGATTGGATTTCACTCAAAACTCACCAAATGACTCCTCCCACCATATTATGATGTTGCCCAAGTTTTGGGCTCGATCCGAAATCAATAGGTGTGAGAAATTGGACAATTCAAGTTCAACGACAGTTCGTTCCTAATTGGGGTGGTTGGTGTATTCCATACTTCTAGCGATTGGATTTCACTCAAAACTCACCAAATGAGTCCTCCCACCATATTATGATGTTGCCCAAGTTTTGGGCTCGATCCGAAATCAATAGGTGTGAGAAATTGGACAATTCAATTTCAACGGCATGTCGTTCCAAATTGGAGTGGTTGGTGTATTCCATACTTCTAGCGGTTGGATTTCACTCAAAACTCACCAAATGACTCCTCCCACCATATTATGATGTTGCCCAAGTTTTGGGCTTGATCCGAAATCAATAGGTGTGAGAAATGGGACAATTCAAGTTCAACGGCAGTTCGTTCCTAATTGGAGTGGTTGGTGTATTCCATACTTCTAGCGATTAGATTTCACTCAAAACTCACCAAATGACTCCTCCCACCATATTATGATGCTGCCCAAGTTTTGGGCTCGATCCGAAATCAATAGGTGTGAGAAATGGGACAATTCAAGTTCAACGGCAGTTCGTTCCTAATTGGAGTGGTTGGTGTATTCCATACTTCTAGCGATTGGATTTCACTCAAAACTCACCAAACGACTCCTCCCACCATATTATGATGTTGCCCAAGTTTTGGGCTCGATCCGAAATCAATAGGTGTCAGAAATTGGACAATTCAAGTTCAACGGCAGTTCGTTCCTAATTGGGGTGGTTGGTGTATTCCATACTGTTAGCGATTCGATTTCACTCAAAACGAACCAAACGACTCCTCCCACCATATTATGATGTTGCCCAAATTTTGGGCTCGATCCGAAATCAATAGGTGTTCCAAATTGGACAATTCAAGTTCAACGGCAGTTCGTTCCTAATTGGAGTGGTTGGTGTATTCCATACTTCTAGCGTTTGGATTTCACTCAAAACTCACCAAATCACTCCTCCCACCATATTTTGATGTTGGCCAAGTTTTGGGATCGATCCGAAATCAATAGGTGTGGGAAAGTGGTCAATTCAATTTCAACGGCATGTCGTTCCTAATTGGAGTGGTTGGTGTATTCCATACTTCTAGCGATTGGATTTCACTCAAAACTCACCAAATGACTCCTCCCACCATATTATGATGTTGCCCAAGTTTTGGGCTTGATCCGAAATCAATAGGTGTGAGAAATGGGACAATTCAAGTTCAACGGCAGTTCGTTCCTAATTGGAGTGGTTGGTGTATTCCATACTTCTAGCGATTGGATTTCACTCAAAACTCACCAAATGACTCCTCCCACCATATTATGATGTTGCCCAAGTTTTGGGCTCGATCCGAAATCAATAGGTGTCAGAAATTGGACAATTCAAGTTCAACGGCAGTTCGTTCCTAATTGGACAATTCAAGTTCTACGGCAGTTCGTTCCTAATTGGAGTGGTTGGTGTATTCCATACTTCTAGCGATTGGATTTCACTCAAAACTCACCAAATGACTCCTCCCACCATATTATGATGTTGCCCAAGTTTTGGGCTCGATCCGAAATCAATAGGTGTGAGAAATTGGACAATTCAAGTTCAACGACAGTTCGTTCCTAATTGGGGTGGTTGGTGTATTCCATACTTCTAGCGATTGGATTTCACTCAAAACTCACCAAATGAGTCCTCCCACCATATTATGATGTTGCCCAAGTTTTGGGCTCGATCCGAAATCAATAGGTGTGAGAAATTGGACAATTCAATTTCAACGGCATGTCGTTCCAAATTGGAGTGGTTGGTGTATTCCATACTTCTAGCGATTGGATTTCACTCAAAACTCACCAAATGACTCCTCCCGCCATATTATGATGTTGCCCAAGTTTTGGGCTCGATCCGAAATCAATAGGTGTGAGAAATGGGACAATTCAAGTTCAACGGCAGTTCGTTCCTAATTGGAGTGGTTGGTGTATTCCATACTTCTAGCGATTGGATTTCACTCAAAAGTCACCAAATGAGTCCTCCCACCATATTATGATGTTGCCCAAGTTTTGGGCTCGATCCGAAATCAATAGGTGTGAGAAATTGGACAATTCAAGTTCAACGGCAGTTCGTTCCTAATTGCAGTGGTTGGTGTATTCCAAACTTCTAGCGATTGGATTTCACTCAAAATTCACCAAATGACTCCTCCCACCATATTATTATGTTGCCCAAGTTTTGGGATCGATCCGAAATCAATAAGTGTGAGAAATTGGTCAATTCAATTTCAACTGCATTTCGTTCCTAATTGGACAATTCAAGTTCTACGGCAGTTCGTTCCTAATTGGAGTGGTTGGTGTATTCCATACTTCTAACGATTGGATTTCACTCAAAACTCACCAAATGACTCCTCCCACCATATTATGATGTTGCCCAAGTTTTGGGCTCGATCCGAAATCAATAGGTGTGAGAAATGGGACAATTCAAGTTCAACGGCAGTTCGTTCCTAATTGGAGTGGTTGGTGTATTCCATACTTCTAGCGATTGGATTTCACTCAAAACTCACCAAATGACTCCTCCCACCATATTATGATGTTGCCCAAGTTTTGGGCTCGATCCGAAATCAATAGGTGTTCGAAATTGGACAATTCAAGTTCAACGGCAGTTCGTTCCTAATTGGAGTGGTTGGTGTATTCCATACTTCTAGAGTTTGGATTTCACTCAAAACTCACCAAATGACTCCTTTCACCATATTATGATGTTGCCCAAGTTTTGGGATCGATCCGAAATGAATAGGTGTGAGAAATTGGTCAATTCAATTTCAACGGCAGTTCATTCCTAATTGGAGTGGTTGGTGTATTCCATACCTCTAGCGATTGGATTTCACTCAAAACTCACCAAATGAATCCTCCCACCATATTATGATGTTGCCCAAGTTTTGGGCTCGATCCGAAATCAATAGGTGTTCGAAATTGGACAATTCAAGTTCAACGGCAGTTCGTTCCTAATTGGAGTGGTTGGTGTATTCCAAACTTCTAGCGATTGGATTTCTCTCAAAACTCACCAAATGACTCCTCCCACCATATTATTATGTTGCCCAAGTTTTGGGATCGATCCGAAATCAATAAGTGTGAGAAATTGGTCAATTCAATTTCAACTGCATTTCGTTCCTAATTGGACAATTCAAGTTCTACGGCAGTTCGTTCCTAATTGGAGTGGTTGGTGTATTCCATACTTCTAGCGATTGGATTTCACTCAAAACTCACCAAATGACTCCTCCCACCATATTATGATGTTGCCCAAGTTTTGGGCTCGATCCGAAATCAATAGGTGTGAGAAATTGGACAATTCAAGTTCAACGACAGTTCGTTCCTAATTGGGGTGGTTGGTGTATTCCATACTTCTAGCGATTGGATTTCACTCAAAACTCACCAAATGAGTCCTCCCACCATATTATGATGTTCCCCAAGTTTTGGTCTCGATCCGAAATCAATAGGTGTCAGAAATTGGACAATTCAAGTTCAACGGCAGTTCGTTCCTAATTGGAGTGGTTGGTGTATTCCATACATCTAGCGTTTGGATTTCACTCAAAACTCACCAAATGACTCCTCCCACCATATTTTGATGTTGCCCAAGTTTTGGGATCGATCCGAAATCAATAGGTGTGGGAAATAGGTCAATTCGATTTCAACGGCATGTCGTTCCAAATTGTACTGGTTGGTGTATTCCATACTTCTAGAGATTGGATTTCACTCAAAACTCACCAAATGACTCCTCCCACCATATTATGATGTTGCCCAAGTTTTGGGCTCGATCCGAAATCAATAGGTGTGAGAAATGGGACAATTCAAGTTCAACGGCAATTCGTTCTTAATTGGAGTTGTTAGTGTATTCCATTCTTCTAGCGATTGGATTTCACTCAAAACGCTCCAAATGACTCCTCCCACCATATTATGATGTTGCCCAAGTTTTGGGCTCGATCCAAAATCAATAGGTGTGAGAAATGGGACAATTCAAGTTCAACGGCAGTTCGTTCCTAATTGGAGTGGTTGGTGTATTCCATACTTCTAGCGATTGGATTTCACTCAAAACTCACCAAACGACTCCTCCCACCATATTATGATGTTGCCCAAGTTTTGGATCGATCCGAAATCAATAGGTGTGAGAAATTGGTCAATTCAATTTCAACGGCATTTCGTTCCTAATTGGAGTGGTTGGTGTATTCCGTACTACTAGCGATTGGATTTCACTCAAAACTCACCAAATGACTCCTCCCACCATATTATGATGTTGCCCAAGTTTTGGGCTCAATCCGAAATCAGTAGGTGTGAGAAATTGGACAATTCAAGTTCAACGGCTGTTCGTTCCTAATTGGACAATTCAAGTTCTACGGCAGTTCGTTCCTAATTGGAGTGGTTGGTGTATTCCATACTTCTAGCGATTGGATTTCACTCAAAACTCACCAAATGACTCCTCCCACCATATTATGATGTTGCCCAAGTTTTGGGCTCAATCCGAAATCAGTAGGTGTGAGAAATTGGACAATTCAAGTTCTACGGCAGTTCGTTCCTAATTGGAGTGGTTGGTGTATTCCATACTTCTAGCAATTGGATTTCACTCAAAACGCACCAAATGACTCCTCCCACCGTATTATGATGTTGCCCATGTTTTGGGCTCGATCCGAAATCAATAGGTGTGAGAAATTGGACAATTCAAGTTAAATGGCAGTTCGTTCCTAATTGGAGTGGTTGGTGTATTCCATACTTCTAGCGATTGGATTTCACTCAAAACGAACCAAATGACTCCTCCCACCATATTTTGATGTTGCCCAAGTTTTGGGCTCGATTCGAAATCAATAGGTGTTCCAAATTGGACAATTCAAGTTCTACGGCAGTTCGTTCCTAATTAGAGTGGTTGGTGTATTCCATACTTCTAGCGATTGGATTTCACTCAAAACACACCAAATGACTCCTCCCACCCTATTATGATGTTGCCCAAGTTTTCGGCTCTATCCGAAATCAATAGGTGTGAGAAATTGGACAATTCAAGTTCAACGGCAGTTCGTTCCTAATTGGAGTGGTTGGTGTATTCCATACTTCTAGCGTTTGGATTTCAATCAAAACTCAACAAATGACTACTCCCACCATATTTTGATGTTGCCCAAGTTTTGGGATCGATCCGAAATCAATAGGTGTGGGAAATTGGTCAATTCAATTTCAACGGCATGTCGTTTCTAATTGGAGTGGTTGGTGCATTCCATACTTCTAGCGATTGGATTTCACTCAAAACTCACCAAATGACTCCTCCCACCATATTATGATGTTGCCCAAGTTTTGGGATCGATCCGAAATCAATAGGTGTGAGAAATTGGTCAATTCAATTTCAACGGCATGTCGTTCCTAATTGGAGTGGTTGGTGTATTCCATACTTCTAGCGATTGGATTTCACTCAACACTCACCAAATGAATCCTCCCACCATATTATGTTGTTGCCCAAGTTTTGGGCTCGATCCGAAATCAGTAGGTGTTAGAAATTGGACAATTCAACTTCAACGGCAGTTCTTTCCTAATTGGAGTGGTTGGTGTATTCCATACTTCTAGCGATTGGATTTCACTCAAAACGCACCAAATGACTCCTCCCACCATATTATGATGTTGCCCAAGTTTTGGGCTCGATCCGAAATCAATAGGTGTGAGAAATTGCACAATTCAAGTTCAATGGCAGTTCGTTCCTAATTGGAGTGGTTGGTGTATTCCATAGTTCTAGCGATTGGATTTCACTCAAAACTCACCAAATGACTCCTCCCACCATATTATGATGTTGCCCAAGTTTTGGATCGATCCGAGATCAATAGGTGTGAGAAATTGGTCAATTCAATTTCAACGGCATTTCGTTCCTAATTGGTGTGGTTGGTGTATTCCGTACTTCTAGCGATTGGATTTCACTCAAAACGGACCAAATGACTCCTCCCACCATATTATGATGTTGCCCAAGTTTTGGGATCGATCCGAAATCAATAGGTGTGAGAAATTGGTCAATTCAATTTCAACGGCATTTCGTTCCTAATTGGAGTGGTTGGTGTATTCCGTACTACTAGCGATTGGATTTCACTCAAAACTCACCAAATGACTCCTCCCACCATATTATGATGTTGCCCAAGTTTTGGATCGATCCGAGATCAATAGGTGTGAGAAATTGGTCAATTCAATTTCAACGGCATGTCGTTCCTAATTGGAGTGGTTGGTGTATTCCACACTTCTAGCGATTGGATTTCACTCAAAACTCACCAAATGACTCCTCCCACCATATTATGATGTTGCCCAAGTTTTGGGCTCGATCCGAAATCAATAGGTGTGAGAAATTGGACAATTCAAGTTCAACGGCAGTTCGTTCCTAATTGGAGTGGTTGGTGTATTCCATACTTCTAGCGTTTGGATTTCACTCAAAACTCACCAAATGACTCCTCCCACCATATTTTGATGTTGCCCAAGTTTTGGGATCGATCCGAAATCAATAGGTGTTCCAAATTGGACAATTCAAGTTCAACGGCAGTTCGTTCCTAATTGGAGTGGTTGGTGTATTCCATACTTCTAGCAATTGGATTTCACTCAAAACGCACCAAATGACTCCTCCCACCATATTATGATGTTGCGTAAGTTTTGGGCTCGATCCGAAATCAATAGGTGTGAGAAATTGGACAATTCAAGTTCAACGGCAGTTCGTTCCTAATTGGGGTGGTTGGTGTATTCCATACTTCTAGCTATTGGATTTCACTCAAAACTCACCAAATGACTCCTCCCACCATATTATGATGTTGCCCAAGTTTTGGGCTCGATCCGAAATCAATAGGTGTTCCAATTTGGACAATTCAAGTTCAACGGCAATTCGTTCCTAATTGGAGTGGTAGGTGTATTCCACACTTCTAGCGATTGGATTTCACTCAAAACGCACCAAATGACTCCTCCCACCATATTATGATGTTGCCCAAGTTTTGGCCTCGATCCGAAATCAATAGGTGTGAGAAATTGGACAATTCAAGTTCAACGGCAGTTCTTTCCTAATTGGAGTGGTTGGTGTATTCCATACTTCTAGCAATTGGATTTCACTCAAAACGCACCAAATGACTCCTCCCACCATATTATGATGTTGCCCAAGTTTTGGGCTCGATCCGAAATCAATAGGTGTGAGAAATTGGACAATTCAAGTTCAACGGCAGTTCGTTCCTAATTGGAGTGGTTGGTGTATTCCATACTTCTAACGATTGGATTTCACTCAAAACTCACCAAATGACTCCTCCCACCATATTATGATGTTGCCCAAGTTTTGGGCTCGATCCGAAATCAATAGGTGTTCCAAATTGGACAATTCAAGTTCAACGGCAGTTCGTTCCTAATTGGAGGGGTTGGTGTATTCCATACTTCTAGCGATTGGATTTCACTCAAAACGAGCCAAATGACTCCTCCCACCATATTATGATGTTGCCCAAGTTTTGGGCTCGATCCGAAATCAATAGGTGTTCCAAATTGGACAATTCAAGTTCAACGGCAGTTCGTTCCTAATTGGAGTGGTTGGTGTATTCCATACTTCTAGCGATTGGATTTCACTCAAAACTCACCAAATGACTCCTCCCACCATATTATGTTGTTGCCCAAGTTTTGGGCTCGATTCGAAATCAATA
The DNA here is from genome assembly GCF_965620075.1 of Prunus avium. Taxonomy (NCBI): domain Eukaryota; kingdom Viridiplantae; phylum Streptophyta; class Magnoliopsida; order Rosales; family Rosaceae; genus Prunus; species Prunus avium. Next base: position 33,051,369 of record NC_142284.1, read on the forward strand.
GGTGTGAGAAATTGGACAATTCAAGTTCAACGGCAGTTTGTTCCTAATTCGACTGGTTGGTGTATTCCATACTTCTAGCCATTGGATTTCACTCAAAACTCACCAAATGACTACTCCCACCATATTAGGATGTTGCCCAAGTTTTGGGCTCGATCCGAAATCAATAGGTGTTCCAAATTGGACAATTCAGGTTCAACGGCAGTTCGTTCCTAATTGGAGTGGTTGGTGTATTCTAGACTTCTAGCGATTGGATTTCACTCAAAACTCACCAAATGACTCCTCCCACCATATTATGATGTTGCCCAAGTTTTGGGCTCGATCCGAAATCAATAGGTGTTCGAAATTGGACAATTCAAGTTCAACGGCAGTTCGTTCCTAATTGGAGTGGTTGGTGTATTCCATACTTCTAGCGTTTGGATTTCACTCAAAACTCACCAAATGACTCCTTCCACCATATTATGATGTTGCCCAAGTTTTGGGCTCGATCCGAAATCAATAGGTGTGAGAAATTGGACAATTCAAGTTCAACGGCAGTTCGTTCCTAGTTGGAGTGGTTGGTGTATTCCATACTTCTAGCGATTGGATTTCACTCAAAACGCACCAAATGACTCCTCCCACCATACTATGATGTTGCCCAAGTTTTGGGCTCGATCCGAAATCAATAGGTGTGAGAAATTGGACAATTCAAGTTGAACGGCAGTTCGTTCCTAATTGAAGTGGTTGGTGTATTCCATGCTTCTAGCGATTGGATTTCACACAAAACTCACCAAATCACTCCTCCCACCATATTATGATGTTGCCCAAGTTTTGGGCTCGATCCGAAATCAATAGGTGTTCCAAATTGGACAATTCAAGTTCAACGGCAGTTCGTTCCTAATTGGAGTGGTTGGTGTATTCCATACTTCTAGCGATTGGATTTCACTCAAAACTCACCAAACGAATCCTCCCACCATATTATGATGTTGCCCAAGTTTTGGGCCCGATCCGAAATCAGTAGGTGTGAGAAATTGGACAATTCAAGTTCAACGGCAGTTCGTTCCTAATTGGAGTGGTTGGTGTATTCCATACTTCTAGCGATTGGATTTCACTCAAAACGAACCAAATGACTCCTCCCACCATATTATGATGTTGCCCAAGTTTTGGGCTCGATCCGAAATCAATAGGTGTTCCAAATTGGACAATTCAAGTTCAACGGCAGTTCGTTCCTAATTGGAGTGGTTGGTGTATTCCATACTTCTAGTGATTGGATTTCACTCAAAACTCACCAAATGACTCCTCCCACCATATTATGATGTTGCCCAAGTTTTGGGCTCGATCCGAAATCAATAGGTGTGAGAAATGGGACAATTCAAGTTCAACGGCAGTTCGTTCCTAATTGGAGTGGTTGGTGTATTGCATACTTCTAGCGATTGGATTTCACTCAAACCGCACCAAATGACTCCTCCCACCATATTATGGTGTTGCCCATGTTTTGGGCTCGATCCGAAATCAATAGGTGTTCCAAATTGGACAATTCAAGTTCAACGACAGTTCGTTCCTAATTGGAGTGGTTGGTGTATTCTAGACTTCTAGCGATTGGATTTCACTCAAAACTCACCAAATGACTCCTCCCACCATATTATGATGTTGCCCAAGTTTTGGGCTCGATCCGAAATCAATAGGTGTTCGAAATTGGACAATTCAAGTTCAACGGCAGTTCGTTCCTAACTGGAGTGGTTGGTGTATTCCTTACTTCTAGCGAATGGATTTCTCTCAAAACGAACCAAATGACTCCTCCCACCATATTATGATGTTGCCCAAGTTTTGGGCTCGATCCGAAATCAATAGGTGTTCCAAATTGGACAATTCAAGTTCAACGGCAGTTCGTTCCTAATTGGAGTGGTTGGTGTATTCCATACTTCTAGCGATTGGATTTCACTCAAAACTCACCAAATGAATCCTCCCACCATATTACGATGTTGCCCAAGTTTTGGGCCCGATCCGAAATCAGTAGGTGTGAGAAATTGGACAATTCAAGTTCAACGGCAGTTCGTTCCTAATTGGAGTGGTTGGTGTATTCCATACTTCTAGCAATTGGATTTCACTCAAAACGCACCAAATGACTCCTCCCACCAAATTATGATGTTGCCCAAGTTTTGGGTTCGATCCGAAATCAATAGGTGTGAGAAATTGGACAATTCAAGTTCAACGGCAGTTCGTTCCTAATTGGAGTGGTTGGTGTATTCCATACTTCTAGCGATTGGATTTCACTCAAAACTCACCAAATGACTCCTCCCACCATATTATGATGTTGCCCAAGTTTTGGGCTCGATCCGAAATCAATAGGTGTGAGAAATTGGACAATACAAGTTCAACGGCAGTTCGTTCCTAATCGGAGTGGTTGGTGTATTCCATACTTCTAGGAATTGGATTTCACTCAAAACGCACCAAATGACTCCTCCCACCATATTACGATGTTGCCCAAGTTTTGGTCTCGATCCGAAATCAATAGGTGTGAGAAATTGGACAATTCTAGTTCAACGGCAGTTCGTTCCTAATTGGGGTGGTTGGTGTATTCCATACTTCTAGCGATTGGATTTCACCCAAAACTCACCAAATGACTCCTCCCACCATATTATGATGTACCCCAAGTTTTGGGCTCGATCCGAAATCAATAGGTGTTCCAAATTGGACAATTCAAGTTCAACGGCAGTTCGTTCCTAATAGGAGTGGTTGGTGTATTCCATACTTCTAGCGTTTGGATTTCACTCAAAACTCACCAAATGACTCCTCCCACCATATTTTGATGTTGCCCAAGTTTTGGGATCGATCCGAAATCAATAAGTGTGGGAAATTGGTCAATTCAATTTCAACGGCATGTCGTTCCTAATTGGAGTGGTTGGTGTATTCCATACTTCTAGCGATTGGATTTCACTCAAAACTCACCAAATGACTCCTCCCACCATATTATGATGTTGCCCAAGTTTTGGGCTCGATCCGAAATCAATAGGTGTTCCAAATTGGAGAATTCAAGTTCAACGGCAGTTCGTTCCTAATTGGAGTGGTTGGTGTATTCCATACTTCTAGCGATTGGATTTCACTCAAAACGAACCAAATGACTCCTCCCACCATATTATGATGTTGCCCAAGTTTTGGGCTCGATCCGAAATCAATAGGTGTTCCAAATTGGACAATTCAAGTTCAACGGCAGTTCGTTCCTAATTGGAGTGGTTGGTGTATTCCATACTTCTAGCGATTGGATTTCACTCAAAACTCACCAAATGACTCCTCCCACCATATTATGATGTTGCCCAAGTTTTGGGCTCGATCCGAAATCAATAGGTGTGAGAAATGGGACAATTCAAGTTCAACGGCAGTTCGTTCCTAATTGGAGTGGTTGGTGTATTGCATACTTCTAGCGATTGGATTTCACTCAAACCGCACCAAATGACTCCTCCCACCATATTATGGTGTTGCCCATGTTTTGGGCTCGATCCGAAATCAATAGGTGTTCCAAATTGGACAATTCAAGTTCAACGACAGTTCGTTCCTAATTGGAGTGGTTGGTGTATTCTAGACTTCTAGCGATTGGATTTCACTCAAAACTCACCAAATGACTCCTCCCACCATATTATGATGTTGCCCAAGTTTTGGGCTCGATCCGAAATCAATAGGTGTTCGAAATTGGACAATTCAAGTTCAACGGCAGTTCGTTCCTAACTGGAGTGGTTGGTGTATTCCTTACTTCTAGCGAATGGATTTCTCTCAAAACGAACCAAATGACTCCTCCCACCATATTATGATGTTGCCCAAGTTTTGGGCTCGATCCGAAATCAATAGGTGTTCCAAATTGGACAATTCAAGTTCAACGGCAGTTCGTTCCTAATTGGAGTGGTTGGTGTATTCCATACTTCAGGCGATTGGATTTCACTCAAAACTCACCAAATGAATCCTCCCACCATATTACGATGTTGCCCAAGTTTTGGGCCCGATCCGAAATCAGTAGGTGTGAGAAATTGGACAATTCAAGTTCAACGGCAGTTCGTTCCTAATTGGAGTGGTTGGTGTATTCCATACTTCTAGCAATTGGATTTCACTCAAAACGCACCAAATGACTCCTCCCACCAAATTATGATGTTGCCCAAGTTTTGGGTTCGATCCGAAATCAATAGGTGTGAGAAATTGGACAATTCAAGTTCAACGGCAGTTCGTTCCTAATTGGAGTGGTTGGTGTATTCCATACTTCTAGCGATTGGATTTCACTCAAAACTCACCAAATGACTCCTCCCACCATATTATGATGTTGCCCAAGTTTTGGGCTCGATCCGAAATCAATAGGTGTGAGAAATTGGACAATACAAGTTCAACGGCAGTTCGTTCCTAATCGGAGTGGTTGGTGTATTCCATACTTCTAGGAATTGGATTTCACTCAAAACGCACCAAATGACTCCTCCCACCATATTACGATGTTGCCCAAGTTTTGGTCTCGATCCGAAATCAATAGGTGTGAGAAATTGGACAATTCTAGTTCAACGGCAGTTCGTTCCTAATTGGGGTGGTTGGTGTATTCCATACTTCTAGCGATTGGATTTCACCCAAAACTCACCAAATGACTCCTCCCACCATATTATGATGTACCCCAAGTTTTGGGCTCGATCCGAAATCAATAGGTGTTCCAAATTGGACAATTCAAGTTCAACGGCAGTTCGTTCCTAATAGGAGTGGTTGGTGTATTCCATACTTCTAGCGATTGGATTTCACTCAAAACTCACCAAATGACTCCTCCCACCATATTATGATGTTGCCCAAGTTTTGGGCTCGATCCGAAATCAATAGGTGTTCCAAATTGGAGAATTCAAGTTCAACGGCAGTTCGTTCCTAATTGGAGTGGTTGGTGTATTCCATACTTCTAGCGATTGGATTTCACTCAAAACTCACCAAATCACTCCTCCCACCATATTATGATGTTGCCCAAGTTTTGGGCTCGATCCGAAATCAATAGGTGTGAGAAATTGGACAATTCAAGTTCAACGGCAGTTCGTTCCTAATTGGAGTGGTTGGTGTATTCCATACTTCTAGCGATTGGATTTCACTCAAAACTCACCAAATGACTCCTCCCACCATATTATAATGTTGCCCAAGTTTTGGGCTCGATCCGAAATCAATAGGTGTGAGAAATTGGACAATTCAAGTTCAACGGCAGTTCGTTCCTAATTGGAGTGGTTGGTGTATTCCATACTTCTAACGATTGGATTTCACTCAAAACTCACCAAATGACTCCTCCCACCATATTATGATGTTGCCCAAGTTTTGGGCTCGATCCGAAATCAATAGGTGTGAGAAATTGGTCAATTCAATTTCAACGGCATTTCGTTCCTAATTGGAGTGGTTGGTGTATTCCATACTTCTAGCGATTGGATTTCACTTAAAACTCCCCAAATGACTCCTCCCACCATATTATAATGTTGTCCAAATTTGGGGCTCGATCCGAAATCAATAGGTGTGAGAAATTGGACAATTCAAGTTCAATGGCAGTTCGTTCCTAATTGGTGTGGTTGGTGGCGATTGGATTTCACTCAAAACTCACCAAATGACTCCTCCCACCATATTATGATGTTGCCCAAGTTTTGGGCTCGATTCGAAATCAATAGGTGTTCCAAATTGGACAATTCAAGTTCAACGGCAGTTCGTTCCTAATTGGAGTGGTTGGTGTATTCCATACTTCTAGCGATTGGATTTCACTCAAAACGAACCAAATGACTCCTTCCACCATATTATGATGTTGCCCAAGTTTTGGGCTCGATCCGTAATCAATAGGTGTTCGAAATTGGACAATTCAAGTTCAACGGCAGTTCGTTCCTAATTGGAGTGGTTGGTGTATTCCATACTTCTAGCGATTGGATTTCACTCAAAACTAACCAAATGACTCCTCCCACCATATTATGATGTTGCCCAAGTTTTGGGCTCGATCCGAAATCAATAGGTGTTCCAAATTGGAGAATTCAAGTTCAACGGCAGTTCGTTCCTAATTGGAGTGGTTGGTGTATTCCATACTTCTAGCGATTGGATTTCACTCAAAACTCACCAAATCACTCCTCCCACCATATTATGATGTTGCCCAAGTTTTGGGCTCGATCCGAAATCAATAGGTGTGAGAAATTGGACAATTCAAGTTCAACGGCAGTTCATTCCTAATTGGAGTGGTTGGTGGATTCCATACTTCTAGCGATTGGATTTCACTCAAAACTCCCCGAATGACTCCTCCCACCATATTATAATGTTGTCTAAATTTGGGGCTCGATCCGAAATCAATAGGTGTGAGAAATTGGACAATTCAAGTTCATTGGCAGTTCGTTCCTAATTTGTGTGGTTGGCGGCGATTGGATTTCACTCAAAACTCACCAAATGACTCCTCCCACCATATTATGATGTTGCCCAAGTTTTGGGCTCGATCCGAAATCAATAGGTGTTCCAAATTGGACAATTCAAGTTCAACGGCAGTTCGTTCATAATTGGAGTGGTTGGTGTATTCCATACTTCTAGCGATTGGATTTCACTCAAAACTCACAAAATCACTCCTCCCACCATATTTTGATGTTGCCCAAGTTTTGGGCTCGATCCGAAATCAATAGGTGTGAGAAATTGGACAATTCATGTTCAACGGCAGTTCATTCCTAATTGGAGTGGTTGGTGGATTCCATACTTCTAGCGATTGGATTTCACTCAAAACTCCCCAAATGACTCCTCCCACCATATTATAATGTTGTCCAAATTTGGGGCTCGATCCGAAATCAATAGGTGTGAGAAAGTGGACAATTCAAGTTCAATGGCAGTTCGTTCCTAATTGGTGTGGTTGGTGGCGATTGGATTTCACTCAAAACTCACCAAATGACTCCTCCCACCATATTATGATGTTGCCCAAGTTTTGGGCTCGATCCGAAATCAATAGGTGTTCCAAATTGGACAATTCAAGTTCAACAGCAGTTCGTTCCTAATTGGATTGGTTGGTGTATTCCATACTTCTAGCGATTGGATTTCACTCAAAACTCACCAAATGACTCCTCCCACCGTATTATGATGTTGCCCAAGTTTTGGGCTCGATCAGAAATCAATACGTGTGAGAAATTGGACAATTCAATTTCAACGGCAGTTCGTTCCTAATTGGAGTGGTTGGTGTATTCCATACTTCTAGCCTTTGGATTTCACTCAAAACTCACCAAATGACTCCTCCCACCAATATATGATGTTGCCCAAGTTTTGGGCTCGATCCGAAATCAATAGGTGTTCCAAATTGGACAATTCAAGTTCAACGGCAGTTCGTTCCTAATTGGAGTGGTTGGTGTATTCCATACTTCTAGCGATTGGATTTCACTCCAAACTCACCAAATGGCTCCTCCCACCATATTATGATGTTGCCCAAGTTTTGGGCTCGATCCGAAATCAATAGGTGTTCCAAATTGGACAATTCAAGTTCAACGGCAGTTCGTTCCTAATTGGAGTGGTTGGTGTATTCCATACTTCTAGCGATTGGATTTCACTCAAAACTCACCAAATGACTCCTCCCACCATATTATGATGTTGTCCAAGTTTGCGGCTCGATCCGAAATCAATAGGTGTGAGAAATTGGACAATTCAAGTTCAATGGCAGTTCGTTCCTAATTGGAGTGGTTGGTGGCGATTGGATTTCACTCAAAACTCACCAAATGACTCCTCCCACCATATTATGATGTTGCCCAAGTTTTGGGCTCGATCCGAAATCAATAGGTGTTCCAAATTGGACAATTCAAGTTCAACGGCAGTTCGTTCCTAATTGGAGTGGTTGGTGTATTCCATACTTCTGGCGATTGGATTTCACTGAAGATTCACCAAATGACTCCTCCCACCATATTATGATGTTGCCCAAGCTTTGGGCTCGATCAGAAATCAATACGTGTGACAAATTGGACAATTCAATTTCAACGGCAGTTCGTTCCTAATTGGAGTGGTTGGTGTATTCCGTACTTCTAGCGATTGGATTTCACTCAAAACTCACCAAATGACTCCTCCCACCATATTATGATGTTGCCCAAGTTTTGGGCTCGATCCGAAATCAATAGGTGTTCCAAATTGGACAATTCAAGTTCAACGGCAGTTCGTTCCTAATTGGAGTGGTTGGTGTATTCCATACTTCTAGCGATTGGATTTCACTCAAAACTCACCAAATGACTCCTCCCACCATATTATGATGTTGTCCAAGTTTGCGGCTCGATCCGAAATCAATAGGTGTGAGAAATTGGACAATTCAAGTTCAATGGCAGTTCGTTCCTAATTGGAGTGGTTGGTGGCGATTGGATTTCACTCAAAACTCACCAAATGACTCCTCCCACCATATTATGATGTTGCCCAAGTTTTGGGCTCGATCCGAAATCAATAGGTGTTCCAAATTGGACAATTCAAGTTCAACGGCAGTTCGTTCCTAATTGGAGTGGTTGGTGTATTCCATACTTCTGGCGATTGGATTTCACTGAAGATTCACCAAATGACTCCTCCCACCATATTATGATGTTGCCCAAGCTTTGGGCTCGATCAGAAATCAATACGTGTGACAAATTGGACAATTCAATTTCAACGGCAGTTCGTTCCTAATTGGAGTGGTTGGTGTATTCCATACTTCTAGCCATTGGATTTCACTCAAAACTCACCAAATGACTCCTCCCACCATATTATGATGTTGCCCAAGTTTTGGGCTCGATTCGAAATCAATTGGTGTGAGAAATTAGACAATGCAAGTTCAACGGCAGTTCGTTCCTAATTGGAGTGGTTGGTGTATTCCATACTTCTAGCGATTGGATTTCCCTCAAAACTCACCAAATGACTCCTCCCACCATATTATGATGTTGCCCAAGCTTTGGGCTCGATCAGAAATCAATACGTGTGACAAATTGGACAATTCAATTTCAACGGCAGTTCGTTCCTAATTGGAGTGGTTGGTGTATTCCATACTTCTAGCGATTGGATTTCACTCAAAACTCACCAAATGACTCCTCCCACCATATTATGATGTTGCACAAGTTTGGGGTTCGATCTGAAATCAATAGGTGTCAGAAATTGGACAATTCAAGTTCAACGGCAGTTCGTTCCTAATGGGAGTGGTTGGTGTATTCCACACTTCTAGCGATTGGATTTCACTCAAAACTCACCAAATGACTCCTCCCACCATATTAAGATTTTGCCCAAGTTTTGGGCTCGATCCGAAATCAATAGGTGTGAGAAATTGGACAATTCAAGTTCAACGGCAGTTCGTTCCTAATTGGAGTGGTTGGTGTATTCCATGCTTCTAGCGATTGGATTTCACTCAAAACTCACCAAATGACTCCTCCCACCATATTATGATGTTGCCCAAGTTTTGGGCTCGATCCGAAATGAATAGGTGTGAGAAATTGGACAATTGAAGTTCAACGGCAGTTCGTTCCTAATTGGAGTGGTTGGTGTATTCCATACTTCTAGCAATTGGATTTCACTCAAAACTCTCCAACTGACTCCTCCCCCCATATTATGATGTTGCACAAGTTTTGGGCTCGATCCGAAATCAATAGGTGTGAGAAATTGGACAATTCAAGTTCAACGGCAGTTCGTTCCTAATTGGAGTGGTTGGTGTATTCCATACTTCTAGCAATTGGATTTCACTCAAAACTCTCCAACTGACTCCTCCCACCATATTATGATGTTGCCCAAGTTTTGGGCTCGATCCGAAATCAATAGGTGTGAGAAATTGGTCAATTCAATTTCAACGGCATTTCGTTCCTAATTGGAGTGGTTGGTGTATTCCATACTTCTAGCGGTTGGATTTCACTCAAAACTCAGCAAATGACTCCTCCCACCATATTATGCTGTTGCCCAAGTTTTGGGCTCGATCCGAAATCAATAGGTGTGAGAAATTGGACAATTCAAGTTCAACGGCAGTTCGTTCCTAATTGTAGTGGTTGGTGTATTCCATACTTCTAGCGATTGGATTTCACTCAAAACTCACCAAACGACTCCTCCCACCATATTATGATGTTGCCCAAGTTTTGGGCTCGATCCGAAATCAGTAGGTGTGAGAAATTGGTCAATTCAATTTCAACGGCATTTCGTTCCTAATTGGAGTGCTTGGTGTATTCCATACTTCTAGCGATTGGATTTCACTCAAAACTCACCAAATGACTCCTCCCACCATATTATGAAGTTGCCGAAGTTTTGGGCTCGATCCGAAATCAATAGGTGTGAGAAATTGGACAATTCAAGTTCAACGGCAGTTCGTTCCTAATTGGAGTGGTTGGTGTATTCCATACTTCTAGCGATTGGATTTCACTCAAAACTCACCAAATGACTCCTCCCAGCATATTATGATGTTGCCCAAGTTTTGGGCTCGATCCGAAATCAATAGGTGTTCCAAATTGGACAATTCAAGTTCAACGGCATTTCGTTCCAAATTGGAGTGGTTGGTGTTTTCCATACTTCTAGCGATTGGATTTCACTCAAAACTCACCAAATGACTCCTCCCACCATATTATGATGTTGCCCAAGTTTTGGGCTCGATCCGAAATCAATAGGTGTTCCAAATTGGACAATTCAAGTTCAACGGCAGTTCGTTCCTAATTGGAGTGGCTGGTGTATTCCATACTTCTAGCGATTGGATTTCACTCAAAACTCACCAAATGACTCCTCCCACCATATTATGATGTTGCCCAAGTTTTGGGCTCGATCCGAAATCAATAGGTGTTCCAAATTGGACAATTCAAGTTCAACGGCATTTCGTTCCAAATTGGAGTGGTTGGTGTTTTCCATACTTCTAGCGATTGGATTTCACTCAAAACTCACCAAATGACTCCTCCCACCATATTATGATGTTGCCCAAGTTTTGGGCTCGATCCGAAATCAATAGGTGTTCCAAATTGGACAATTCAAGTTCAACGGCAGTTCGTTCCTAATTGGAGTGGTTGGTGTATTCCATACTTCTAGCCATTGGATTTCACTCAAAACTCACCAAATGACTCCTCCCACCAATATATGATGTTGCCCAAGTTTTGGGCTCGATCCGAAATCAATAGGTGTTCCAAATTGGACAATTCAAGTTCAACGGCAGTTCGTTCCTAATTGGAGTGGTTGGTGTATTCCATACTTCTAGCGATTGGATTTCACTCCAAACTCACCAAATGGCTCCTCCCACCATATTATGATGTTGCCCAAGTTTTGGGCTCGATCCGAAATCAATAGGTGTGAGAAATTGGACAATTCAAGTTCAACGGCAGTTCGTTCCTAATTGGAGTGGTTGGTGTATTCCATACTTCTAGCGATTGGATTTCACTCAAAACTCACCAAATGACTCCTCCCACCATATTATGATGTTGCCCAAGTTTTGGGCTCGATCCGAAATCAATAGGTGTTCCAAATTGGACAATTCAAGTTCAACGGCAGTTCGTTCCTAATTGGAGTGGTTGGTGTATTCCATACTTCTAGCCATTGGATTTCACTCAAAACTCACCAAATGACTCCTCCCACCATATTATGATGTTGCCCAAGTTTTGGGCTCGATCCGAAATCAATAGGTGTTCCAAATTGGACAATTCAAGTTCAACGGCAGTTCGTTCCTAATTGGAGTGGTTGGTGTATTCCATACTTCTAGCGATTGGATTTCACTCCAAACTCACCAAATGGCTCCTCCCACCATATTATGATGTTGCCCAAGTTTTGGGCTCGATCCGAAATCAATAGGTGTGAGAAATTGGACAATTCAAGTTCAACGCCAGTTCGTTCCTAATTGGAGTGGTTGGTGTATTCCATACTTCTAGCGTTTCAATTTCACTCAAAACTCACCAAATGACTCCTCCCACCATATTATGATGTTGCCCAAGTTTTGGGCTCGATCCGAAATCAGTAGGTGTGAGAAATTGGACAATTCAAGTTCAACGGCAGTTCGTTCCTAATTGGAGTGGTTGGTGTATTCCATACTTCTAGCGATTGGATTTCACTCAAAACTCACCAAATGACTCCTCCCACCATATTATGATGTTGCCCGAGTTTTGGGCTCGATCCGAAATCAATAGGTGTGAGAAATTGGACAATTCAAGTTCAATGGCAGTTCGTTCCTAATTGGAGTGGTTGGTGTATTCCATACTTCTAGCGATTGGATTTCACTAAAAACTCACCAAATGACTCCTCCCACCATATTATGATGTTTCCCAAGTTTTGGGCTCGATCTGAAATCAATAGGTGTTCCAAATTGGACAATTCAAGTTCAACGGCAGTTCGTTCCTAATTGGAATGGTTGGTGTATTCCATACTTCTAGCGATTGGATTTCAATCAAAACTCACCAAATGACTCCTCCCACCATATTATGATGTTGCCCAAGTTTTGGGCTCGATCCGAAATCAATAGGTGTTCCAAATTGGACAATTCAAGTTCAACGGCAGTTCGTTCCTAATTGGAGTGGTTGGTGTATTCCATACTTCTAGCGATTGGATTTCACTCAAAACTCCCCAAATGACTCCTCCCACCATATTATGATGTTGCCCAAGTTTTGGGCTCGATCCTAAATCAATACGTGTGAGAAATTGGTCAATTCAATTTGAATGGCAGTTGATCGGTTCATAATTGTATATCATTTTGTACCCTTCTAGCTTATGATTTGGTTATGTTTTTGAGTTAAACTTGTGCTTTTAATCCTTTTTGTGTTTATCTTTCAACTTTAGGGAACAATGTTGGCTTTGGATAGGAAATGATGCAATCCATGCATGTTAAAGCCTGATTTGGATAAAGGGAAGAAGAGCTTAAAGACAAACTCATTTTGGCTACAGCCCCCTGCCAGTCCAGTTTCGTAGGTCATATTGAAGCTTTGTTTCAGCAACCTACATAGCTCGGATGAGGCCACATTCTTCATGAAAGTTGTTCCAATGGGTGTGTACTATAACATATCCAAAATTCAGCCCCATTGGATAAATATGGAGTCTGTTACCTAGCAAACACAGAACCATGCTCAGGATGGATCTTATCAGCGCGGAAAATGAGTTAGCAATTTGTTTCGGCCTTAACTTCTTCCTCCGACCTTGGATTGGCCCAAATAACATATGGCTGGAAAGAAGACATTCTGAACTTCAATTTCGAGTGCTTAAAGTCCTAATTTGATTAAGAGAAGCCCAAGTTGTAAGCCCTTGAAGTTGCTGGTCATGCTGACCTCAGCATGTGCTGGTTGGATGCTTGGTCATGGTGAGCTAGGTATGAGCTATCATTTCTGGTTGGAAGCTTGGTCATGGTGACATGAAGATGAGCTAGGGCTGCTGGTGGGATCTATTGGTGAAGTGCATCAACCAATTCAAGATTTTCTAATACAAGTGCATCACCCAATTTAGATTTTCTAATACAAGTGCATCAACCATTTCAGATTTTATAAAACAAGTGTTGTATGCATTAGCCATATTGAATTCAGATTTTCACTTCCCCTAGGCCTATAAATAGGGAAGTTCTCTAAGCTTGTAAACACACCCCAAGGGGGGGAGCTCTCAAACACTTCTCTAGAGCTCCCTTCCCTTCTCTCCCTCAAATTCTCTTAGTTTCTCTTTCTAGTTTTCAATTGTTGTAATGAAATCTTTTGTGCTGAAATTTTCCTTAAGTTTTTCTTAGTTCCACTTTACTTTTCATTATGTAAATTCTTTTCTTTAGTTTCAAGTTTGATTAGTTTCCAAGTTTCAATTATGGTTCATGTTCTTATTCATTATGCTTATAAGTTAATATGCTAGTTTGAATGATTGATCACCATTAAGGCTTGCATGTTAGCTATCTTGGTTTGAATTAAGAGTATACACCATGCTTTAATTCGAATTGAACTATGAATAGGAAGAGTATGTATGCACATTCGACAACAGGGATTAGATACATGCTTGGTTGTTTAAATTGTTCTTCTATGCTTAATGGGTTCCTAATGCTTAATTTTAGGTTAGACAACAAATGATCAAATTAGGGAATTAGGAACACAAGGTTATGACCACACACCATGGCTTAATCATACATTAGCTAGAATCAATCCGTTAATCTAATTGAACTTGGGAACTTATCTGCTTGAGTTAGTTATTTCTTTCTTCCTTGTTTTATTTATTTCCCTTCTTTTTCATTTCTGTTTTGTGTAGGGAAAATGAATTGAATCATTCAATCACCAATCCTCGTGGGATCGACCTCGCACTTACATACGCTATACTACCGAACGGCTCGTGCACTTGCGAGTATCACAAGTTGAGGATGCAACTGAATCCATTTTGGTGCAGCTGTATCTACGCAACAGCAGTTCGTTCCTAATTGGAGTGGTTGGTGTATTCCATACTTCTGGCGATTGGATTTCACTGAAAACTCACCAAATGACTCCTCCCACCATATTATGATGTTGCCCAAGTGTTGGGCTCGATCCGAAATCAATAGGTGTTCCAAATTGGACAATTCAAGTTCAACGGCAGTTCGTTCCTAATTGGAGTGGTTGGTGTATTCCATACTTCTAGCGTTTGGATTTCACTCAAAACTCACCAAATGACTCCTCCCACCATATTATGATGTTGCCCAAGTTTTGGGCTCGATCCAAAATCAATAGGTGTTCCAAATTGGACAATTCAAGTTCAACGGCATTTGGTTCCTAATTGGAGTGGTTGGTGTATTCCATACTTCTAGCGATTGGATTTCACTCAAAACTCACCAAATGACTCCTCCCACCATATTATGATGTCGCCCAAGTTTTGGGCTCGATCCGAAATCAATAGGTGTTCCAAATTGGACAATTCAAGTTCAACGGCAGTTCGTTCCTAATTGGAGTGGTTGGTGTATTCCGTACTTCTAGCGTTTGGATTTCACTCAAAACTCACCAAATGACTCCTCCCACCATATTATGATGTTGCCCATGTTTTGGGATCGATACGAAATCAATAGGTGTGAGAAATTGGTCAATTCAATTTCAACGGCATGTCGTTCCTAATTGGAGTGGTTGGTGTATTCCATACTTCTAGCGATTGGATTTCACTCAAAACTCACCAAATGAATCCTCCCACCATATTATGATGTTGCCCAGGTTTTGGGCTCGATCCGAAATCAATAGGTGTGAGAAATTGGTCAATTCAAGTTTAACGGCAGTTCGTTCCTAATTGGAGTGGTTGGTGTATTCCAGACTTCTAGCGATTGGATTTCACTCAAAACTCACCAAATGACTCCTCCCACCATATTATGATGTTGCCCAAGTTTTGGGCTCGATCCGAAATCAATAGGTGTGCGAAATTGGACAATTCAAGTTCAACGGCTGTTCGTTCCTAATTCGAGTGGTTGGTTTATTCCATACTTTTAGCGATTGGATTCCACTCAAAACTCACCAAATGACTCCTCCCACCATATTATGATGTTGCCCAAGTTTTGGGCTCGATCCGAAATCAATAGGTGTTCAAAATAGGACAATTCAAGTTGAATGGCAGTTCGTTCCTAATTGGAGTGGTTGGTGTATTCCATACTTCTAGCGATTGGATTTCACTCAAAACTAACCAAATGACTCCTCCCACCATATTATGATGTTGCCCAAGTTTTGCGCTCGATCCGAAATCAATAGGTGTTCGAAATTGGACAATTCAAGTTCAACGGCAGTTCGTTCCTAATTGGAGTGGTTGGTGTATTCCATACTTCTAGCGTTTGGATTTCACTCAAAACTCACCAAATGACTCCTCCCACCATATTATGATGTTGCCCAAGTTTTGGGATCGATCCGAAATCAATAGTTGTGAGAAATTGGTCAATTCAATTTCAACGGCATTTCGTTCCTAATTGAAGTGGTTGGTGTATTCCATACTTCTAGCGATTGGATTTCACTCAAAACTCACCAAATGACTCCTCCCACCATATTATGTTGTTGCCCAAGTTTTGGGCTCGATCCGAAATCAGTAGATGTTCCAAATTGGACAATTCAAGTTCAACGGCAGTTCGTTCCTAATTGGAGTGGTTGGTGTATTCCAAACTTGTAGCGATTGGATTTCACTCAAAACTCACCAAATGACTCCTCTCACCATATTATGATGTTGCCCAAGTTTTGGGCTCGATCCGAAATCAATAGGTGTTCCAAATTGGACAATTCAAGTTCAACGGCAGTTCGTTCCTAATTGGAGTGGTTGGTGTATTCCAAACTTCTAGCGATTGGATTTCACTCAAAACTCACCAAATGACTCCTCCCACCATATTATGATGTTGCCCAAGTTTTGGGCTCGATCCGAAATCAATAGGTGTTCCAAATTGGACAATTCAAGTTCAACGGCAGTTCGTTCTTAATTGGAGTGGTTGGTGTATTCCATACTTCTAGCGATTGGATTTCACTCAAAACTCACCAAATGACTCCTCCCACCATATTATGATGTTGCCCAAGTTTTGGGCTCGATCCGAAATCAATAGGTGTTCCAAATTGGACAATTCAAGTTCAACGGCAGTTCGTTCCTAATTGGAGTGGTTGGTGTATTCCGTACTTCTAGCGTTTGGATTTCACTCAAAACTCACCAAATGACTCCTCCCACCATATTATGATGTTGCCCAGGTTTTGGGATCGATCCGAAATCAATAGGTGTGAGAAATTGGTCAATTCAAGTTTAACGGCAGTTCGTTCCTAATTGGAGTGGTTGGTGTATTCCAGACTTCTAGCGATTGGATTTCACTCAAAACTCACCAAATGACTCCTCCCACCATATTATGATGTTGCCCAAGTTTTGGGCTCTATCCGAAATCAATAGGTGTGCGAAATTGGACAATTCAAGTTCAACGGCTGTTCGTTCCTAATTCGAGTGGTTGGTTTATTCCATACTTTTAGCGATTGGATTTCACTCAAAACTCACCAAATGACTCCTCCCACCATATTATGATGTTGCCCAAGTTTTGGGCTCGATCCGAAATCAATAGGTGTTCAAAATAGGACAATTCAAGTTGAACGGCAGTTCGTTCCTAATTGGTGTGGTTGGTGTATTCCATACTTCTAGCGATTGGATTTCACTCAAAACTCACCAAATGAATCCTCCCACCATATTATGATGTTGCCCAGGTTTTGGGCTCGATCCGAAATCAATAGGTGTGAGAAATTGGTCAATTCAAGTTTAACGGCAGTTCTTTCCTAATTGGAGTGGTTGGTGTATTCCAGACTTCTAGCGATTGGATTTCACTCAAAACTCACCAAATGACTCCTCCCACCATATTATGATGTTGCCCAAGTTTTGGGCTCGATCCGAAATCAATAGGTGTGCGAAATTGGACAATTCAAGTTCAACGGCTGTTCGTTCCTAATTCGAGTGGTTGGTTTATTCCATACTTTTAGCGATTGGATTTCACTCAAAACTCACCAAATGACTCCTCCCACCATATTATGATGTTGCCCAAGTTTTGGGCTCGATCCGAAATCAATAGGTGTTCAAAATAGGACAATTCAAGTTGAACGGCAATTCGTTCCTAATTGGAGTGGTTGGTGTATTCCAAACTTCTAGCGATTGGATTTCACTCAAAACTCACCAAATGACTCCTCCCACCATATTATGATGTTGCCCAAGTTTTGGGCTCGATCCGAAATCAATAGGTGTTCCAAATTGGACAATTCAAGTTCAACGGCAGTTCGTTCTTAATTGGAGTGGTTGGTGTATTCCATACTTCTAGCGATTGGATTTCACTCAAAACTCACCAAATGACTCCTCCCACCATATTATGATGTTGCCCAAGTTTTGGGCTCGATCCGAAATCAATAGGTGTTCCAAATTGGACAATTCAAGTTCAACGGCAGTTCGTTCCTAATTGGAGTGGTTGGTGTATTCCGTACTTCTAGCGTTTGGATTTCACTCAAAACTCACCAAATGACTCCTCCCACCATATTATGATGTTGCCCAGGTTTTGGGATCGATCCGAAATCAATAGGTGTGAGAAATTGGTCAATTCAAGTTTAACGGCAGTTCGTTCCTAATTGGAGTGGTTGGTGTATTCCAGACTTCTAGCGATTGGATTTCACTCAAAACTCACCAAATGACTCCTCCCACCATATTATGATGTTGCCCAAGTTTTGGGCTCTATCCGAAATCAATAGGTGTGCGAAATTGGACAATTCAAGTTCAACGGCTGTTCGTTCCTAATTCGAGTGGTTGGTTTATTCCATACTTTTAGCGATTGGATTTCACTCAAAACTCACCAAATGACTCCTCCCACCATATTATGATGTTGCCCAAGTTTTGGGCTCGATCCGAAATCAATAGGTGTTCAAAATAGGACAATTCAAGTTGAACGGCAGTTCGTTCCTAATTGGTGTGGTTGGTGTATTCCATACTTCTAGCGATTGGATTTCACTCAAAACTCACCAAATGAATCCTCCCACCATATTCTGATGTTGCCCAGGTTTTGGGCTCGATCCGAAATCAATAGGTGTGAGAAATTGGTCAATTCAAGTTTAACGGCAGTTCTTTCCTAATTGGAGTGGTTGGTGTATTCCAGACTTCTAGCGATTGGATTTCACTCAAAACTCACCAAATGACTCCTCCCACCATATTATGATGTTGCCCAAGTTTTGGGCTCGATCCGAAATCAATAGGTGTGCGAAATTGGACAATTCAAGTTCAACGGCTGTTCGTTCCTAATTCGAGTGGTTGGTTTATTCCATACTTTTAGCGATTGGATTTCACTCAAAACTCACCAAATGACTCCTCCCACCATATTATGATGTTGCCCAAGTTTTGGGCTCGATCCGAAATCAATAGGTGTTCAAAATAGGACAATTCAAGTTGAACGGCAATTCGTTCCTAATTGGAGTGGTTGGTGTATTCCATACTTCTAGCGATTGGATTTCACTCAAAACTCACCAAATGACTCCTCCCACCATATTATGATGTTGCCCAAGTTTTGCGCTCGATCCGAAATCAATAGGTGTTCGAAATTGGACAATTCAAGTTCAACGGCAGTTCGTTCCTAATTGGAGTGGTTGGTGTATTCCGTACTTCTAGCGTTTGGATTTCACTCAAAACTCACCAAATGACTCCTCCCACCATATTATGATGTTGCCCATGTTTTGGGATCGATCCGAAATCAATAGGTGTTCGAAATTGGACAATTCAAGTTCAACGGCAGTTCGTTCCTAATTGGAGTGGTTGGTGTATTCCGTACTTCTAGCGTTTGGATTTCACTCAAAACTCACCAAATGACTCCTCCCACCATATTATGATGTTGCCCATGTTTTGGGATCGATCCGAAATCAATAGGTGTGAGAAATTGGTCAATTCAATTTCAACGGCATGTCGTTCCTAATTGGAGTGGTTGGTGTATTCCATACTTCTAGCGATTGGATTTCACTCAAAACTCACCAAATGAATCCTCCCACCATATTATGATGTTGCCCAGGTTTTGGGCTCGATCCGAAATCAATAGGTGTGAGAAATTGGTCAATTCAAGTTTAACGGCAGTTCGTTCCTAATTGGAGTGGTTGGTGTATTCCAGACTTCTAGCGATTGGATTTCACTCAAAACTCACCAAATGACTCCTCCCACCATATTATGATGTTGCCCAAGTTTTGGGCTCGATCCGAAATCAATAGGTGTGCGAAATTGGACAATTCAAGTTCAACGGCTGTTCGTTCCTAATTCGAGTGGTTGGTTTACTCCATACTTTTAGCGATTGGATTTCACTCAAAACTCACCAAATGACTCCTCCCACCATATTATGATGTTGCCCAAGTTTTGGGCTCGATCCGAAATCAATAGGTGTTCAAAATAGGACAATTCAAGTTGAACGGCAGTTCGTTCCTAATTGGAGTGGTTGGTGTATTCCATACTTCTAGCGATTGGATTTCACTCAAAACTCACCAAATGACTCCTCCCACCATATTATGATGTTGCCCAAGTTTTGCGCTCGATCCGAAATCAATAGGTGTTCGAAATTGGACAATTCAAGTTCAACGGCAGTTCGTTCCTAATTGGAGTGGTTGGTGTATTCCATACTTCTAGCGTTTGGATTTCACTCAAAACTCACCAAATGACTGCTCCCACCATATTATGATGTTGCCCAAGTTTTGGGATCGATCCGAAATCAATAGGTGTGAGAAATTGGACAATTCAAGTTCAACGGCAATTCATTCCTAATTGGAGTGGTTGGTGGATTCCATACTTCTAGCGATTGGATTTCACTCAAAACTCACCAAACGACTCCTCCCACCATATTATGATGTTGCCCAAGTTTTGGGCTCGATCCGAAATCAATAGGTGTTCAAAATAGGACAATTCAAGTTGAACGGCAGTTCGTTCCTAATTGGAGTGGTTGGTGTATTCCATACTTCTAGCGATTGGATTTCACTCAAAACTCACCAAATGACTCCTCCCATCATATTATGATGTTGCCCAAGTTTTGGGCTCGATCCGAAATCAATAGGTGTTCCAAATTGGACAATTCAAGTTCAACGGCAGTTCGTTCCTAATTGGAGTGGTTGGTGTATTCCACACTTCTAGCGATTGGATTTCACTCAAAACTCACCAAATGACTGCTCCCACCATATTATGATGTTGCCCAAGTTTTGGGCTCGATCCGAAATCAATAGGTGTGAGAAATTGAACAATTCAAGTTCAACGGCAGTTCGTTCCTAATTGGAGTGGTTGGTGTATTCCATACTTCTAGTGATTGGATTTCACTCAAAACGCACCAAATGACTCCTCCCACCATATTATGATGTTGCCCAAATTTTGGGCTCGATCCGAAATCAATAGGTGTTCCAAATTGGACAATTCAAGTTCAACGGCAGTTCGTTCTTAATAGGAGTTGTTGGTGTATTCCATACTTCTAGCGATTGGATTTCACTCAAAACTCACCAAACGACTCCTCCCACCATATTATGATGTTGCCCAAGTTTTGGGCTCGATCCGAAATCAATAGGTGTTCAAAATAGGACAATTCAAGTTGAACGGCAGTTCGTTCCTAATTGGAGTGGTTGGTGTATTCCATACTTCTAGCGATTGGATTTCACTCAAAACTCACCAAATGACTCCTCCCATCATATTATGATGTTGCCCAAGTTTTGGGCTCGATCCGAAATCAATAGGTGTTCCAAATTGGACAATTCAAGTTCAACGGCAGTTCGTTCCTAATTGGAGTGGTTGGTGTATTCCATACTTCTAGCGATTGGATTTCACTCAAAACGCACCAAATGACTCCTCCCACCATATTATGATGTTGCCCAAATTTTGGGCTCGATCCGAAATCAATAGGTGTTCCAAATTGGACAATTCAAGTTCAACGGCAGTTCGTTCTTAATAGGAGTTGTTGGTGTATTCCATACTTCTAGCGATTGGATTTCACTCAAAACCCACCAAACAACTCCTCCCACCATATTATGATGTTGCCCAAGTTTTGGGCTCGATGCGAAATCAATAGGTGTTCAAAATAGGACAATTCAAGTTGAACGGCAGTTCGTTCCTTATTGGAGTGGTTGTTGCATTCCATACTTCTAGCAATTGGATTTCACTCAAAACTCACCAAATGATTCCTCCCACCATATTATGATGTTGCCCAAGTTTTGGGCTCGATCCGAAATCAATAGGTGTGCGAAATTGGACAATTCAAATTGAACGGCAGTTCGTTCCTAATTGGAGTGGTTGGTGTATTCCATACTACTAGCGATTGGATTTCACTCAAAACGCACCACATGACTCCTCCCACCATATTATGATGTTGCCCAAGTTTTGGGCTCGATCCGAAATCAATAGGTGTTCCAAATTGGACAATTCAAGTTCAACGGCAGTTCGTTCTTAATTGGAGTCGTTGGTGTATTCCATACTTCTAGCGATTGGATTTCACTCAAAACTCACCAAACGACTCCTCCCACCATATTATGATGTTGCCCAAGTTTTGGGCCCGATCCGAAATCAATAGGTGCTCAAAATAGGACAATTCAAGTTGAACGACAGTTCGTTCCTAATTGGAGTGGTTGGTGTATTCCATACTTCTAGCGATTGGATTTCACTCAAAACTCACCAAATGACTCCTCCCATCGTATTATGATGTTGCCCAAGTTTTGGGCTCGATCCGAAATCAATAGGTGTTCCAAATTGGACAATTCAAGTTCAACGGCAGTTCGTTCCTAATTGGAGTGGTTGGTGTATACCATACTTCTAGCGATTGGATTTCACTCAAAACTCACCAAATGACTCGTCCCACCATATTATGATGTTGCCCAAGTTTTGGGCTTGATCCGAAATCAATAGGTGTGAGAAATTGAAAAATTCAAGTTCAACGGCAGTTCGTTCCTAATTGGAGTGGTTGGTGTATTCCATACTTCTAGCGATTGGATTTCACTCAAAACGCACCAAATGACTCCTCCCACCATATTATGATGTTGCCCAAGTTTTGGGCTCGATCCGAAATCAATAGGTGTTCCAATTTGGACAATTCAAGTTCAACGGCAGTTCGTTCTTAATAGGAGTTGTTGGTGTATTCCATACTTCTAGCGATTGGATTTCACTCAAAACCCACCAAACAACTCCTCCCACCATATTATGATGTTGCCCAAGTTTTGGGCTCGATGCGAAATCAATAGGTGTTCAAAATAGGACAATTCAAGTTGAACGGCAGTTCGTTCCTAATTGGAGTGGTTGTTGTATTCCATACTTCTAGCGATTGGATTTCACTCAAAACTCACCAAATGACTCCTCCCACCATATTATGATGTTGCCCAAGTTTTGGGCTCGATCCGAAATCAATAGGTGTTCCAAATTGGACAATTCAAGTTCAACGGCAGTTCGTTCTTAATTGGAGTGGTTGGTGGATTCCATACTTCTAGCGATTGGATTTCACTCAAAACTCACCAAACGACTCCTCCCACCATATTATGATGTTGCCCAAGTTTTGGGCTCGATCCGAAATCAATAGGTGTTCCAAATTGGACAATTCATGTTCAACGGCAGTTCGTTCCTAATTGGAGTGGTCGGTGTATTCCAAACTTCTAGCGATTGGATTTCACTGAAAACTCACCAAATGACTCCTCCCACCATATTATGATGTTGCCCAAGTTTTGGGCTCGATCCGAAATCAATAGGTGTTCCAAATTGGACAATTCAATTTCAACGGCAGTTCGTTCCTAATTGGAGTGGTTGGTGTATTCCATACTTCTAGCGATTGCATTTCACTCAAAACTCACCAAACGACTACTCCCACCATATTTTGATGTTGCCCAAGTTTTGGGATCGATCCGAAATCAATAGGTGTGAGAAATTGGTCAATTCAATTTCAACAGCATTTCGTTCCTAATCGGAGTGGTTGGTGTATTCCATACTTCTAGCGATTGGATTTCACTGAAAACTCACCAAATGACTCCTCCCACCATATTATGATGTTGCCCAAGTTTTGGGCTCGATCCGAAATCAATAGGTGTTCCAAATTGGACAATTCAAGTTCAACGGCAGTTCGTTTTTAATTGTAGTGGTTGGTGTATTCCATACTTCTAGCGATTGGATTTCACTCAAAACTCAGCAAACGACTCCTCCCACCATATTATGATGTTGCCCAAGTTTTGGGCTCGATCCGAAATCAATAGGTGTTCAAAATAGGACAATTCAAGTTGAACGGCAGTTCGTTCCTAATTGGAGTGGTTGGTGTATTCCATACTTCTAGCGATTGGATTTCACTCAAAACTCACTAAATGACTCCTCCCACCATATTATGATGTTGCCCAAGATTTGAGCTCGATCCGAAATCAATCGGTGTTCCAAATTGGACAATTCAAGTTCAACGGCACTTCGTTCCGAATTGGAGTGGTTGGTGTATTCCATACTTCTAGCGATTGGATTTCACTCAAAACTAACCAAATGACTCCTCCCACCATATTATGAAGTTGCCCAAGTTTTGGGCTCGATCCGAAATCAATAGGTGTTCCAAATTGGACAATTCAAGTTCAACGGCAGTTCGTTCCTAATTGGAGTGGTTGGTGTATTCCATACTTCTAGCGATTGGATCTCACTCAAAACTCGCCAAATGACTCCTCCCACCATATTATGATGTTGCCCAAGTTTTGGGCTCGATCCGAAATCAATAGGTGTTCCAAATTGGACAATTCAAGGTCAACGGCAGTTCGTTCCTAATTGGAGTGGTTGGTGTATTCCATACTTCTAGCGATTGGATTTCACTGAAAACTCACCAAAAGACTCCTCCCACCATATTATGATGTTGCCCAAGTTTTGGGCTCGATTCGAAATCAATAGGTGTTCCAAATTGGACAATTCAAGTTCAACGGCAGTTGGTTCTTAATTGGAGTGGTTGGTGTATTCCATACTTCTAGCGATTGAATTTCACTCAAAACTCACCAAATGACTCCTCCCACCATATTATGACGTTGCCCAAGTTTTGGGCTCGATCCGAAATCAATAGGTGTTCCAAATTGGACAATTCAAGTTCAACGGCAGTTCTTTCCTAATTGGAGTGGTTGGTGTATTCCATACTTCTAGCGATTGGATTTCACTCAAAACTCACCAAATGACTCCTCCCACCATATTATGATGTTGCCCAAGTTTTGGGCTCGATCCGAAATCAATAGGTGTTCCAAATTGGACAATTCAAGTTCAACGGCAGTTCGTTCTTAATTGGAGTGGTTGGTGTATTCCATACTTCTAGCGATTGGATTTCACTCAAAACTCACCAAACGACTCCTCCCACCATATTATGATGTTGCCCAAGTTTTGGGCTCGAACCGAAATCAATAGGTGTTCAAAATTGGACAATTCATGTTGAACGGCAGTTCGTTCCTAATTGGAGTGGTTGGTGTATACCATACTTCTAGCGATTGGATTTCACTCAAAACTCACCAAATGACTCCTCCCACCATATTATGATGTTGCCCAAGTTTTGGGCTCGATCCGAAATCAATAGGTGTTCCAAATTGGACAATTCAAGTTCAACGGCAGTTCGTTCCTAATTGGAGTGGTTGGTGTATTCCATACTTCTAGCGATTGGATTTCACTCAAAACTCACCAAATGACTCCTCCCACCATATTATGATGTTGCCCAAGTTTTGGGCTCGATCCGAAATCAATAGGTGTGAGAATTTGGTCAATTCAAGTTCAACGGCAGTTCGTTCCTAATTGGAGTGGTTGGTGTATTCCGTATTTCTAGCGATTGGATTTGACGCAAAACTCCCCAAATGACTCCTCCCATCATATTATGATGTTGCCCAAGTTTGGGGCTCGATCCGAAATCAATAGGTGTTCCAAGTTGGACAATTCAAGTTCAACGGCAGTTCGTTCCTAATTGGAGTGGTTGGTGTATTCCGTACTTCTAGCGATTGGATTTCACTCAAAACTCACCAAATGACTCCTCCCACCATATTATGATGTTGCCCAAGTTTTGGGCTCGATACGAAATAAATAGGTGTTCCAAATTGGACAATTCATGTTCAACGGCCGTTCGTTCCTAATTGGAGTGGTTGGTGTATTCCATACTTCTAGCGATTGGATCTCACTCAAAACTCACCAAATGACTCCTCCCACCATATTATGCTGTCGCCCAAGTTTTCGGCTCGATCCGAAATCAATAGGTGTTCCAAATTGGACAATTCAAGTTCAACGGCAGTTCTTTCCTAATTGGAGTGGTTGGTGTATTCCATACTTCTAGCGATTGGATTTCACTCAAAACTCACCAAATGACTCCTCCCACCATATTATGATGTTGCCCAAGTTTTCGGCTCAATCCGAAATCAACAGGTGTGAGAAATTGGTCAATTCAATTTCAACAGCATTTCGTTCCTAATTGGAGTGGTTGGTGTTTTCCATACTTCTAGCGATTGGATTTCACTCAAAACTCTCCAAATGACTCCTCCCACCATATTATGATGTTGCCCAAGTTTTGGGCTCGATCCGAAATCAATAGGTGTTCCAAATTGGACAATTCAAGTTCAACGGCAGTTCGTTCTTAATTGGAGTGGTTGGTGTATTCCATACTTCTAGCGATTGAATTTCACTCAAAACTCACCAAATGACTCCTCCCACCATATTATGACGTTGCCCAAGTTTTGGGCTCGATCCGAAATCAATAGATGTTCCAAATTGGACAATTCAAGTTCAATGGTAGTTCTTTCCTAATTGGAGTGGTTGGTGTATTCCATACTTCTAGCGATTGGATTTCACTCAAAACTCACCAAATGACTCCTCCCACCATATTATGATGTTGCCCAAGTTTTGGGCTCGATCCGAAATCAATAGGTGAGAGAAATTGGACAATTCAAGTTCAACGGCAGTTCGTTCCTAATTGGAGTGGTTGGTGTATTCCATACTTCTAGCGATTGGATTTCACTCAAAACTCACCAAATGACTCCTCCCACCATATTATGATGTTGCCCAAGTTTTGGGCTCGATCCGAAATCAATAGGTGTTCCAAGTTGGACAATTCAAGTTCAACGGCAGTTCGTTCGTAATTGGAGTGGTTGGTGTATTCCGTACTTCTAGCGATTGGATTTCACTCAAAACTCACTAAATGACTCCTCCCACCATATTATGATGTTGCCCAAGTTTTGGGCTCGATCCGAAATCAATAGGTGTTCCAAATTGGACAATTCAAGTTCAACGGCAGTTCGTTCCTAATTGGAGTGGTTGGTGTATTCCATACTTCTAGCGATTGGATTTTACTCAAAACTCACCAAACGACTCCTCCCACCATATTATGATGTTGCCCAAGTTTTGGGCTCGATCCGAAATCAATAGGTGTTCCAAATTGGACAATTCAAGTTCAACGGCTATCCGTTCCTAATTGGAGTGGTTGGTGTATTCCATACTTCTAGCGATTGGATTTCACTCAAAACTCAACAAATGACTCCTCCCACCATATTATGATGTTGCCCAAGTTTTGGGCTCGATCCGAAATCAATAGGTGTTCCAAATTGGACAATTCAAGTTCAACGGCAATTCGTTCCTAATTGGAATGGTTGGTGTATTCCATACCTCTAGCGATTGGATTTCACTCAAAACACACCAAAGGACTCCTCCCACCATATTATGATGTTGCCCAAGTTTTGGGCTCGATCCGAAATCAATAGGTGTGAGAAATTGGTCAATTCAATTTCAACGGCATTTCGTTCCTAATTGGAGTGGATGGTGTATTCCACACTTCTAGCGGTTGGATTTCACTCAAAACTCACCAAATGACTCCTCCCACCATATTATGATGTTGCCCAAGTTTTGGGCTCGATCCGAAATCAATAGGTGTTCCAAATTGGACAATTCAAGTTCAACGGCAGTTCGTTCCTAGTTGGAGTGGTTGGTGTATTCCATACTTCTAGCGATTGGATTTCACTCAAAACTCACCAAATGACTCCTCCCACCATATTATGATGTTGCCCAAGTTTTGGGCTCGATCCGAAATCAATAGGTGTGAGAATTTGGTCAATTCAAGTTCAACGGCAGTTCGTTCCTAATTGGAGTGGTTGGTGTATTCCGTATTTCTAGCGATTGGATTTGACGCAAAACTCCCCAAATGACTCCTCCCATCATATTATGATGTTGCCCAAGTTTGGGGCTCGATCCGAAATCAATAGGTGTTCCAAGTTGGACAATTCAAGTTCAACGGCAGTTCGTTCCTAATTGGAGTGGTTGGTGTATTCCGTACTTCTAGCGACTGGATTTCACTCAAAACTCACCAAATGACTCCTCCCACCATATTATGATGTTGCCCAAGTTTTGGGCTCGATACGAAATAAATAGGTGTTCCAAATTGGACAATTCATGTTCAACGGCCGTTCGTTCCTAATTGGAGTGGTTTTTGTATTCCATACTTCTAGCGATTGGATCTCACTCAAAACTCACCAAATGACTCCTCCCACCATATTATGCTGTCGCCCAAGTTTTCGTCTCGATCCGAAATCAATAGGTGTTCCAAATTGGACAATTCAAGTTCAACGGCAGTTCTTTCCTAATTGGAGTGGTTGGTGTATTCCATACTTCTAGCGATTGGATTTCACTCAAAACTCACCAAATGACTCCTCCCCCCATATTATGATGTTGCCCAAGTTTTCGGCTCAATCCGAAATCAACAGGTGTGAGAAATTGGTCAATTCAATTTCAACAGCATTTCGTTCCTAATTGGAGTGGTTGGTGTTTTCCATACTTCTAGCGATTGGATTTCACTCAAAACTCACCAAATGACTCCTCCCACCATATTATGATGTTGCCCAAGTTTTGGGGTCGATCCGAAATCAATAGGTGTTCCAAATTGGACAATTCAAGTTCAACGGCAGTTCGTTCTTAATTGGAGTGGTTGGTGTATTCCATACTTCTAGCGATTGAATTTCACTCAAAACTCACCAAATGACTCCTCCCACCATATTATGACGTTGCCCAAGTTTTGGGCTCGATCCGAAATCAATAGATGTTCCAAATTGGACAATTCAAGTTCAATGGCAGTTCTTTCCTAATTGGAGTGGTTGGTGTATTCCATACTTCTAGCGATTGGATTTCACTCAAAACTCACCAAATGACTCCTCCCACCATATTATGATGTTGCCCAAGTTTTGGGCTCGATCCGAAATCAATAGGTGTTCCAAGTTGGACAATTCAAGTTCAACGGCAGTTCGTTCGTGATTGGAGTGGTTGGTGTATTCCGTACTTCTAGCGATTGGATTTCACTCAAAACTCACTAAATGACTCCTCCCACCATATTATGATGTTGCCCAAGTTTTGGGCTCGATACGAAATCAATAGGTGTTCCAAATTGGACAATTCAAGTTCAACGGCAGTTCGTTCCTAATTGGAGTGGTTGGTGTATTCCATACTTCTAGCGATTGGATTTTACTCAAAACTGACCAAACGACTCCTCCCACCATATTATGATGTTGCCCAAGTTTTGGGCTCGATCCGAAATCAATAGGTGTTCCAAATTGGACAATTCAAGTTCAACGGCTATCCGTTCCTAATTGGAGTGGTTGGTGTATTCCATACTTCTAGCGATTGGATTTCACTCAAAACTCAACAAATGACTCCTCCCACCATATTATGATGTTGCCCAAGTTTTGGGCTCGATCCGAAATCAATAGGTGTTCCAAATTGGACAATTCAAGTTCAACGGCAATTCGTTCCTAATTGGAATGGTTGGTGTATTCCATACCTCTAGCGATTGGATTTCACTCAAAACTCACCAAATGACTCCTCCCACCATATTATGATGTTGCCCAAGTTTTGGGCTCGATCCGAAATCAATAGGTGTGAGAAATTGGACAATTCAAGTTCAACGGCAGTTTGTTCCTAATTGGAGTGGTTGGTGTATTCCATACTTCTAGCGATTGGATTTCACTCAAAACTCACCAAAGGACTCCTCCCACCATATTATGATGTTGCCCAAGTTTTGGGCTCGATCCGAAATCAAAAGGTGTGAGAAATTGGTCAATTCAATTTCAACGGCATTTCGTTCCTAATTGGAGTGGTTGGTGTATTCCATACTTCTAGCGGTTGGATTTCACTCAAAACTCACCAAATGACTCCTCCCACCATATTATGATGTTGCCCAAGTTTTGGGCTCGATCCGAAATCAATAGGAGTTCCAAATTGAACAATTCAAGTTCAACGGCAGTTCGTTCCTAATTGGAGTGGTTGGTGTATTCCATACTTCTAGCGATTGGATTTCACTCAAAACTCACCAAATGACTCCTCCCACCATATTATGATGTTGCCCAAGTTTTGGGCTCGATCCGAAATCAATAGGTGTTCCAAATTGGACAATTCAAGTTCAACGGCAATTCGTTCCTAATTGGAGTGGTTGGTGTATTCCATACTTCTAGCATTTGGATTTCAGTCAAAACTCACCAAATGACTCCTCCCACCATATTATGATGTTGCCCAAGTTTTGGGCTCGATCCGAAATCAATAGGTGTTCCAAATTCGACAATTCAAGTTCAACGGCAGTTCGTTCCTAATTGGAGTGGTTGGTGTATTCCATACTTCTAGCGATTGGATTTCAATCAAAACTCACCAAATGACTCCTCCCACCATATTATGATGTTGCCCAAGTTTTGGGCTCGATCCGAAATCAATAGGTGTGAGAAATTGGACAATTCAAGTTCAACGGCAGTTCGTTCCTAATTGGAGTGGTTGGTGTATTCCATACTTCAAGCGATTGGATTTCACTCAAACCTCACCAAAAGACTCCTCCCACCATATTATGATGTTGCCCAAGTTTTGGGCTCGATCCGAAATCAATAGGTGTGAGAAATTGGTCAATTCAACTTCAACGGCATTTCGTTCCTAATTGGAGTGGTTGGTGTATTCCATACTTCTAGCGATTGGATTTCACTCAAAACTCACCAAATGACTCCTCCCACCGTATTATGATGTTGCCCAAGTTTTGGGCTCGATCCGAAATCAATAGGTGTTCCAAATTGGACAATTCAAGTTCAACGGCAGTTCGTTCCTAATTGGAGTGGTTGGTGTATTCCATACTTCGAGCGATTGGATTTCACTCAAAACTCACCAAATGACTCCTCCCACCATATTATGATGTTGCCCAAGTTTTGGGCTCGATCCGAAATCAACAGGTGTGAGAAATTGGACAATTCAAGTTCAACGGCAGTTCGTTCCTAATTGGAGTGGTTGATGTATTCCATACTTCTAGCGATTGGATTTCACTCAAAACTCACCAAATGACTCCTCCCACCATATTATGATGTTGCCCAAGTTTAGGGCTCGATCCGAAATCAGAAGGTGTTCCAAATTGGACAATTCAAGTTCTACGGCAGTTCGTTCCTAATTGGAGTGGTTGGTGTATTCCATACTTCTAGCGATTGGATTTCACTCAAAACTCACCAAACGACTCCTCCCACCATATTATGATGTTGCCCAAGTTTTGGGCTCGATCCGAAATCAATAGGTGTTCCAAATTGGACAATTCAAGTTCAACGGCTATCCGTTCCTAATTGGAGTGGTTGGTGTATTCCATACTTCTAGCGATTGGATTTCACTCAAAACTCAACAAATGACTCCTCCCACCATATTATGATGTTGCCCAAGTTTTGGGCTCGATCCGAAATCAATAGGTGTGACAAATTGGACAATTCAAGTTCAACGGCAATTCGTTCCTAATTGGAATGGTTGGTGTATTCCATACCTCTAGCGATTGGATTTCACTCAAAACTCACCAAATGACTCCTCCCACCATATTATGATGTTGCCCAAGTTTTGGGCACGATCCGAAATCAATAGGTGTGAGAAATTGGACAATTCAAGTTCAACGGCAGTTTGTTCCTAATTGGAGTGGTTGGTGTATTCCATACTTCTAGCGATTGGATTTCACTTAAAACTCACCAAAGGACTCCTCCCACCATATTATGATGTTGCCCAAGTTTTGGGCTCGATCCGAAATCAAAAGGTGTGAGAAATTGGTCAATTCAATTTCAACGGCATTTCGTTCCTAATTGGAGTGGTTGGTGTATTCCATACTTCTAGCGGTTGGATTTCACTCAAAACTCACCAAATGACTCCTCCCACCATATTATGATGTTGCCCAAGTTTTGGGCTCGATCCGAAATCAATAGGAGTTCCAAATTGAACAATTCAAGTTCAACGGCAGTTCGTTCCTAATTGGAGTGGTTGGTGTATTCCATACTTCTAGCGATTGGATTTCACTCAAAACTCACCAAATGACTCCTCCCACCATATTATGATGTTGCCCAAGTTTTGGGCTCGATCCGAAATCAATAGGTGTTCCAAATTGGACAATTCAACTTCAACGGCAATTCGTTCCTAATTGGAGTGGTTGGTGTATTCCATACTTCTAGCAATTGGATTTCACTCAAAACTCACCAAATGACTCCTCCCACCATATTATGATGTTGCCCAAGTTTTGGGCTCGATCCGAAATCAATAGGTGTTCCAAATTCGACAATTCAAGTTCAACGGCAGTTCGTTCCTAATTGGAGTGGTTGGTGTATTCCATACTTCAAGCGATTGGATTTCACTCAAAACTCACCAAATGACTCCTCCCTCCATGTTATGATGTTGCCCAAGTTTTGGGCTCGATCCGAAATCAATAGGTGTGAGAAATTGGACAATTCAAGTTCAACGGCAGTTCGTTCCTAATTGGAGTGGTTGGTGTATTCCATACTTCTAGCGATTGGATTTCACTCAAAACTCACCAAATGACTCCTCCCTCCATATTATCATGTTGCCCAAGTTTTGGGCTCGATCCGAAATCAATAGGTGTGAGAAATTAGACAATTCAAGTTCAACGGCAGTTCGTTCCTAATTGGAGTGGTTGGTGTATTCCATACTTCTAGCGATTGGATTGCACTCAAAACTCACCAAAGGACTCCTCCCACCATATTATGATGTTGCCCAAGTTTTGGGCTCGATCCGAAATCAATAGGTGTGAAAATTGGACAATTCAAGTTCAACGGCAGTTCGTTCCTAATTGGAGGGGTTGGTGTATTACATACTTCTAGCGATTGGATTTCAATCAAAACTCACCAAATGACTCCTCCCACCATATTATGATGTTGCCCAAGTTTTGGGCTCGATCCGAAATCAATATGTGTGAGAAATTGGACAATTCAAGTTCAACGGCAGTTCGTTCCTAATTGGAGTGGTTGGTGTATTCCATACTTCTAGCGATTGGATTTCACTCAAACCTCACCAAATGACTCCTCCCACCATATTATGATGTTGCCCAAGTTTTGGGCTCGATCCGAAATCAATAGGTGTGAGAAATTGGTCAATTCAACTTCAACGGCATTTCGTTCCTAATTGGAGTGGTTGGTGTATTCCATACTTCTAGCGATTGGATTTCACTCAAAACTCACCAAATGACTCCTCCCACCATATTATGATGTTGCCCAAGTTTTGGGCTCGATCCGAAATCAATAGGTGTTCCAAATTGGACAATTCAAGTTCAACGGCAGTTCGTTCCTAATTGGAGTGGTTGGTGTATTCCATACTTCAAGCGATTGGATTTCACTCAAAACTCACTAAATGACTCCTCCCACCATATTATGATGTTGCCCAAGTTTTGGGCTCGATCCGAAATCAATAGGTGTTCCAAATTGGACAATTCAAGTTCAACGGCAATTCGTTCCTAATTGGAGTGGTTGGTGTATTCCATACTTCTAGCGATTGGATTTCACTCAAAACTCACCAAATGACTCCTCCCACCATATTATGATGTTGCCCAAGTTTTGGGCTCGATCCGAAATCAATAGGTTTTCCAAATTGGACAATTTAAGTTCAACGGCAATTCGTTCCTAATTGGAGTGGTTGGTGTATTCCATACTTCTAGCAATTGGATTTCACTCAAAACTCACCAAATGACTCCTCCCACCATATTATGATGTTGCCCAAGTTTTGGGCTCGATAAGAAATCAATAGGTGTTAGAAATTGGACAATTCAAGTTCAACGGCGGTTCGTTCCTAATTGGAGTGGTTGGTGTATTCCATACTTCTAGCGATTGGATTTCAATCAAAACTCACCGAATGACTCCTCCCACCATATTATGATGTTGCCCAAGTTTTGGGCTCGATCAGAAATCAATAGGTGTGAGAAATTGGACAATTCAAGTTCAACGGTAGTTCGTTCCTAATTGGAGTGGTTGGTGTATTCCATACTTCTAGCGATTGGATTTCACTCAAACCTCACTAAATGACTCCTCCCACCATATTATGATGTTGCCCAAGTTTTGGGCTCGATCCGAAATCAATAGGTGTGAGAAATTGGTGAATTCAATTTCAACGGCATTTCGTTCCTAATTGGAGTGGTTGGTGTATTCCATACTTCTAGCGATTGGATTTCACTCAAAACTCACCAAATGACTCCTCCCACCATATTATGATGTTGCCCAAGTTTTGGGCTCGATCCGAAATCAATAGGTGTTCCAAATTGGACAATTCAAGTTCAACGGCAGTTCGTTCCTAATTGGAGTGGTTGGTGTATTCCATACTTCAAGCGATTGGATTTCACTCAAAACTCACCAAATGACTCCTCCCACCATATTATGATGTTGCCCAAGTTTTGGGCTCGATCCGAAATCAGTAGGTGTTCCAAATTGGACAATTCAAGTTCAACGGCAATTCGTTCCTAATTGGAGTGGTTGGTGTATTCCATACTTCTAGCGATTGGATTTCACTCAAAACTCACCAAATGACTCCTCCCACCATATTATGATGTTGCCCAAGTTTTGGGCTCGATCCGAAATCAATAGGTTTTCCAAATTGGACAATTCAAGTTCAACGGCAATTCGTTCCTAATTGGAGTGGTTGGTGTATTCCATACTTCTAGCAATTGGATTTCACTCAAAACTCACCAAATGACTCCTCCCACCATATTATGATGTTGCCCAAGTTTTGGGCTCGATCCGAAATCAATAGGTATTAGAAATTGGACAATTCAAGTTCAACGGCGGTTCGTTCCTAATTGGAGTGGTTGGTGTATTCCATACTTCTAGCGATTGGATTTCAATCAAAACTCACCAAATGACTCCTACCACCATATTATGATGTTGCCCAAGTTTTGGGCTCGATCAGAAATCAATAGGTGTGAGAAATTGGACAATTCAAGTTCAACGGTAGTTCGTTCCTAATTGGAGTGGTTGGTGTATTCCATACTTCTAGCGATTGGATTTCAATCAAAACTCACCAAATGACTCCTCCCACCATATTATGATGTTGCCCAAGTTTTGGGCTCGATCCGAAATCAATAGGTGTGAGAAATTGGACAATTCAAGTTCAACGGCAGTTCGTTCCTAATTGGAGTGGTTGGTGTATTCCATACTTCTAGCGATTGGATTTCACTCAAACCTCACCAAATGACTCCTCCCACCATATTATGATGTTGCCCAAGTTTTGGGCTCGATCCGAAATCAATAGTTGTGAGAAATTGGTCAATTCAACTTCAACGGCACTTCGTTCCTAATTGGAGTGGTTGGTGTATTCCATACTTCTAGCGATTGGATTTCACTCAAAACTTACCAAATGACTCCTCCCACCATATTATGATGTTGCCCAAGTTTTGGGCTCGATCCGAAATCAATAGGTGTTCCAAATTGGACAATTCAAGTTCTACGGCAGTTCGTTCCTAATTGGAGTGGTTGGTTTATTCCATACTTCTAGCGATTGGATTTCACTCAAAACTCGCCAAATGACTCCTCCAAACATATTATGATGTTGCCCAAGTTTTTGGCTCGATCCGAAATCAATAGGTGTTCCAAATTGGACAATTAAAGTTCAATGGCAATTCGTTCCTAATTGGAGTGGTTGGTGTATTCCATACCTCTAGCGATTGGATTTCACTCAAAACTCACCAAATGACTCCTCCCTCCATATTATGATGTTGCCCAAGTTTTGGGCTCGATCCGAAATCAATAGGTGTGAGAAATTGGACAATTCAAGTTCAACGGCAGTTCGTTCCTAATTGGAGTGGTTGGTGTATTCCAAACTTCTAGCGATTGGATTTCACTCAAAACGCACCAAATGACTCCTCCCACCATATTATGATGTTGCCCAAGTTTTGGGCTCGATCCGAAATCAATAGGTTTGAGAAATTGGACAATTCAAGTTCAACGGCAGTTCGTTCCTAATTGGAGTGGTTGGTGTATTCCATACTTCTAGCGATTGGATTTCACTCAAAACTCACCAAATGACTCCACCCACCATATTATGATGTTGCCCAAGTTTTGGGCTCGATCCAAAATCAATAGGTGTGAGAAATTGGTCAATTCAATTTCAACGGCATTTCGTTCCTAGTTGGAGTGGTTGGTGTATTCCATACTTCTAGCGATTGGATTTCACTCAAAACTCACCAAATGACTCCTCCCACCATATTATGCTTTTGCCCAAGTTTTGGGATCGATCCGAAATCAATAGGTGTGCGAAATTGGACAATTCAAGTTCAATGGCAGTTCGTTCCTAATTGGAGTGGTTGGTGTATTCCATACTTCTAGCGATTGGATTTCACTCAAAACTCACCAAATGACTCCTCCCACCATATTATGATGTTGCCCAAGTTTTGGGCTCGATCCAAAATCAATAGGTGTGCGAAATTGGACAATTCAAGTCCAACGGCAGTTCGTTCCTAATTGGAGTGGTTGGTGTATTCCATACTTCTAGCGATTGGATTTCTCTCAAAACTCACCAAATGACTCCTCCCAACATATTATGATGTTGCCCAAGAGTTGGGCTCGATCCGAAATCAATAGGTGTTCCAAATTGGACAATTCAAGTTCAACGGCAGTTCATTCCTAATTGGAGTGGTTGGTATATTCCATACTTCTTGCGAATGGATTTCACTCAAAACTCACCAAATGACTCCTCCCACCATATTATGACGTTGCCCAAGTTTTGGGCTCGATCCGAAATCAATAGTTGTTCAAAATTGGACAATTCAAGTTGAACGGCAGTTCGTTCCTAATTGGAGTGGTTGGTGTAATCCATACTTCTAGCGATTGCATTTCACTGAAAACTCCCCGAATGACTCCTGACACCATATTATGATGTTGCCCAAGTTTTGGGCTCGATCCGAAATCAATAGGTGTTCCAAATTGGACAATTCAAGTTCAACGGCAGTTCGTTCCTAATTGGAGTGGTTGGTGTATTCCAAACTTCTAGCGATTGGATTTCACTCAAAACTCACCAAATGACTCCACCCACCATATTATGATGTTGCCCAAGATTTGGGCTCGATACGAAATCAATAGGTGTTCCAAATTGGACAATTCAAGTTCAACGGCAGTTCGTTCCTAATTGGAGTGGTTGGTGTATTCCATACTTCTAGCGATTGGATTTCACTGGAAACGCACCAAATGACTCCTCCCACCATATTATGATGTTGCCCAAGTTTTGGGCTCGATCCGAACTCAATAGGTGTTCAAAATTGGACAATTCAAATTCAACGGCAGTTCGTTCCTAATTGGAGTGGTTGGTGTATTCCATACTTCTAGCGATTGCATTTCACTCAAAACTCACCAAATGACTCCTCCCACCATATTATGTTGTTGCCCAAGTTTTGGGCTCGATCCCAAATCAATAGGTGTTCCAAATTGGACAATTCACGTTCAACGACAGTTCATTCCTAATTGGAGTGGTTGGTGTATTCCATACATCTAGCGATTGGATTTCACTCAAAACTCACCAAATGACTCCTCCCACCATATTTTGTTGTTGCCCAAGTTTGGGGTTCGATCCGAAATCAATAGGTGTGAGAAATTGGACAATTTAAGTTCAACGGCAGCTCGTTCCTAATTGGAGTGGTTGGTGTATTCCATACTTCCAGCGATTAGATTTCACTCAAAACTCTCCAAATGACTCCTCCCACGATATTATGATGTTGCCCAAGTTTTGGGCTCGATCCGAAATCAATAGGTGTTCCAAGTTGGACAATTCAAGTTCAACGACAGTTCGTTCCAAATTGGAGTTGTTGGTGTATTCCAAACTTCTAGCGATTGGATTTCACTCAAAACGCACCAAATGACTCCTCCCACCATATTATGATGTTGCCCAAGTTTTGGGCTCGATCCGAAATCAATAGGTGTGAGAAATTGGACAATTCAAGTTCAACGGCAGTTCGTTCCTAATTGGAGTGGTTGGTGTATTCCATACTTCTAGGGATTGGATTTCACTGAAAATTCACCAAATGACTCCTCCCACCATATTATGTTGTTGCCCATGTTTTGGGCTCGATCCAAAATCGATAGGTGTTCCAAATTGGACAATTCAAGTTCAACGGCAGTTCGTTCCTAATTGGAGTGGTTGGTGTATTCCATACTTCTAGCAATTGGATTTCACTCAAAACTCACCAAATGACTCCTCCCACCATATTATGATGTTGCCCAAGTTTTGGGCTCGATCCGAAATCAATAGGTGTTCCAAGTTGGACAATTCAAGTTCAACGACAGTTCGTTCCAAATTGGAGTTGTTGGTGTATTCCAAACTTCTAGCGATTGGATTTCACTCAAAACGCACCAAATGACTCCTCCCACCATATTATGATGTTGCCCAAGTTTTGGGCTCGATCCGAAATCAATAGGTGTGAGAAATTGGACAATTCAAGTTCAACGGCAGTTCGTTCCTAATTGGAGTGGTTGGTGTATTCCATACTTCTAGCGATTGCATTTCACTCAAAACTCCCCAAATGACTCCTCACACCATATTATGATGTTGCCCAAGTTTTGGGCTCGATCCGAAATCAATAGGTGTTCCAAATTGGACAATTCAAGTACAACAGCAGTTCGTTCCTAATTGGAGTGGTTGGTGTATTCCATACTTCTAGCGATTGGATTTCACTCAAAACGCACCAAATGACTCCTCCCACCATATTATGTTGTTGCCCAAGATTTGGCCTCGATCCGAAATCAATAGGTTTGAGAAATTGGACAATTCAAGTTCAACGGCAGTTCGTTCCTAATTGGAGTGGTTGGTGTATTCCATACATCTAGCGATTTGATTTCACTCAAAACTCACCAAATGACTCCTCCCACCATGTTATGATGTTGCCCAAGTTTTGGGATCGATCCGAAATCAATTGGTGTGAGAAATTGGTCAAATCAATTTCAACGGCATTTCGTTCCTAATTGGAGTGGTTGGTGTATTCCATACTTCTAGCTATTGGATTTCACTCAAAACTCACGACATGACTCCTCCCACCACATTAAGATGTTGCGCAAGTTTTGGGATCGATCCGAATTCAATAGGTGTTCCAAATTGGACAATTCAAGTTCAACGGCAGTTCGTTCCTAATTGGAGTGGTTGGTGTATTCCATACTTCTAGCTATTGGATTTCACTCAAAACTCACCAAATGACTCCTCCCACCATATTATGTTGTTGCCCAAGTTTGGGGCTCGATCCAAAATCAATAGGTGTGAGAAATTGGAGAGTTCAAGTTCAACGGCAGTTCGTTCCTAATTGCAGTGGTTGGTGTATTCCATACTTCTTGCGATTGGATTTCACTCAAAACTCACCAAATGACTCTTCCCACCATATTATGATGTTGCCCAAATCTTGGGCTCGATCCGAAATCAATAGGTGTTCCATATTAGCCAATTCAAGTTCAACGGCAGTTCGTTCCTAATTGGAGAGGTTGGTGTATTCCATACTTGTAGCGATTGGATTTCACTCAAAACTCACCAAATGACTCCTCCCACCATATTATGATGTTGCCCAAGTTTGGGGCTCGATCCGAAATCAATAGGTGTCAGAAATTGGACAATTCAATTTCAACGACAGTTCGTTCCTAATTTGAGTAGTTGTTGTATTCCATACTTCTAGCGATTGGATTTCACTCAAAACTCACCAAATGACTCCTCCCACCATATTATGATGTTGCCCAAGTTTTGGGATCGATCCGAAATCAATAGGTGTGAGAAATTGGAGAATTCAAGTTCAACGGCAGTTTGTTCCTAATTGGAGTGGTTGGTGTATTCCAGACTTCTAGCGATTGGATTTCACTCAAAAGTCCCCAAATGACTCCTCCCACCATATTATGATGTTGCCCAAGTTTTGGGCTCGTTCCGAAATCAATAGGTGTGAGAAATTGGACAATTTAAGTTCAACGGCAGTTCGTTCCTAATTGGAGTGGTTGGTGTATTCCACACTTCTAGTGATTGGATTTCACTAAAACTCCCCAAATGACTCCTCCCACCATATTATGATGTTGCCCAAGTTTTGGGCTCGATACGAAATCAATAGGTGTGAGAAATTCGAGAATTCAAGTTCAACGGCAGTTTGTTCCTAATTGGAGTGGTTGGTGTATTCCACACTTCAGGCGATTTGATTTCACTCAAAACACACCAAATGAATCCTCCCACGGTATTATGATGTTGCCCAAGTTTTGCTCTCGATCCGAAATCAATAGGTGTGAGAAATTGGACAATTCAAGTTCAACGGCAGTTCGTTCCTAATTGGAGTGGTTGGTGTATTCCACACTTCTAGCGATTGGATTTCACTCAAAACTCCCCAAATGACTCCTCTCACCATATTATGATGTTGCCCAAGTTTTGGGTTCGATCCGAAATCAATAGGTGTGAGAAATTGGAGAATTCAAGTTCAACGGCAGTTTGTTCCTAATTGGAGTGGTTGGTGTATTCCACACTTCTAGCAATTGGATTTAACTCAAAACTCACCAAATGAATCCTCCCACGGTATTATGATGTTGCCCAAGTTTTGGGCTCGATCCGAAATCAATAGGTGTGAGAAATTGGACAATTCAAGTTCAACGGCAGTTTGTTCCTAATTGGAGTGGTTGGTGTATTCCATACTTCTAGCGATTGGATTTCACTCAAAACTCACCAAAGGAATCCTCCCACCATATTATGATGTTGCCCAAGTTTTGGGCTCGATTCGAAATCAATAGGTGTGAGAAATTGGACAATTCAAGTTCAATGGCAGTTTGTTCCTAATTGGAGTGGTTGGTGTATTCCATACTTCTAGCGATTGGATTTCACTCAAAACTCACCAAATGACTCCTCCCACCATATTAATATGTAGCCCAAGTTTTGGGCTCGATACGAAATTAGTAGGTGTGAGAAATTGGACAATTCAAGTTCAACGGCAGTTAGTTCCTAATTGGAGTGGTTGGTGTATTCCATACTTCTAGCGATTGGATTTCACTCAAAACTCACCAAAGGACTCCTCCCACCATATTATGATGTTGCCCAAGTTTTGGGCTCGACTCGAAATCAATAGGTGTGAGAAATTGGACAATTCAAGTTCGACGGCAGTTCGTTCCTAATTGGGGTGGTTGGTGTATTCCACACTTCTAGCGATAGGATTTAACTCAAAACTCACCAAATGAATCCTCCCACCATATTATGATGTTGCCCAAGTTTTGGGCTCGATCCGAAATCAATAGGTGTGAGAAATTGGACAATACAAGTTCAACGGCAGTTTGTTCCTAATTGGAGTGGTTGGTGTATTCCATACTTCTAGCGATTGGATTTCACTCAAAACTAACCAAATGACTCCTCGCACCATATTATGATGTTGCCCAAGTTTTGGGCTCGATCCGAAATCAATAGGTGTGAGAAATTGGACAATTCAAGTTCAACGGCAGTTCGTTCCTAATTGGTGTGGTTGGTGTATTCCACACTTCTAGCGATTGGATTTCTCTCAAAACTCACCAAATGACTCCTCCCACCAAATTATGATGTTGCCCAAGTTTGGGGCTCGATCCGAAATCAATAGGTGTTCCAAATTGGGCAATTCAAGTTCAACGGCAGTTCGTTCCTAATTGGAGTGGTTGGTGTCTTCCATACTTCTAGCGATTGGATTTCACTCAAAACTCACCAAACGACTCCTCCCACCATATTATGATGTTGCCCAAGTTTTGGGCTCGATCCGAAATCAATAGGTGTGAGAAATTGGACAATTCAAGTTCAACGGCAGATCGTTCCAAATTGGAGTGGTTGGTGTATTCCATACTTCTAGCGATTGGATTTCACTCAAAACTCACCAACTGACTCCTCCCACCATATTATGATGTTTCCCAAGTTTGGGGCTCGATCCGAAATCAATAGGTGTGAGAAATTGGATAATTCAAGTTCAACGGCAGTTCGTTCATAATTGGAGTGGTTGGTGTATTCCATACTTCTAGCAATTGGATTTCACTCCAAACTCACCAAATGACTCCTCCCACCATATTATGATGTTGCACAAGTTTGGGGTTCGATCCGAAATCAATAGGTGTTAGAAATTGGACAATTCAAGTTCAACGGCAGTTCGTTCCTAGTGGGAGTGGTTGGTGTATTCCATACTTCTAGCGTTTGGATTTCACTCAAAACTCACCAAATGACTCCTCCCACCATATTATGATGTTGCCCAAGTTTTGGGCCTGATCCGAAATCAATAGGTGTGAGAAATTGGACAATTCAAGTTCAACGGCAGTTCGTTCCTAATTGGAGTGGTTGGTGTATTCCATACTTCTAACGATTGGATTTCACTCAAAACTCACCAAATGACTCCTCCCACCATATTATGATGTTGCCCAAGTTTGGGGCTCGATCCGAAATCAATAGGCGTGAGAAATTGGACATTTCAAGTTCAACGGCAGTTCGTTCCTAATTGGTGTGGTTAGTGTATTCCATACTTCTAGCGATTGGATTTCACTCAAAACTCACTAAATTACTCCTGACACCATATTATGATGTTGCCGAAGTTTGTGGCTCGATCCGAAATCAATAGGTGTGAGAAATTGGACAATTCAAGTTCAACGGCAGTTCGTTCCTAATTGGAGTGGTTGGTATATTCCATACTTCAAGCGAATGGATTTCACTCAAAACTCACCAAATGACTCTTCCCACCATATTATGATGTTGCCCAAGTTTGGGGATCGTTCCGAAATCAATAGGTGTGAGAAATTGGACAATTCAAGTTCAACGTCAGTTCGTTCCTAATTGGAGCGGATGGTGTATTCCATACTTCAAGCGAATGGATTTCACTCAAAACTCACCAAATGACTCTTCCCACCATATTATGATGTTGCCCAAGTTTTGGGCTTGATCCGAAATCAATAGGTGTTCCAAATTGGACAATTCAAGTTCAATGGCAGTTCGTTCCTAATTGGAGTGGTTGGTGTATTCCATACTTCTAGCGATTGGATTTCACTCAAAACTAACCAAATGACTCCTCCCACCATGTTATGATGTTGCACAAGTTTGGGGTTCGATCCGAAATCAATAGGTGTTAGAAATTGGACAATTCAAGTTCAACGGAAGTTCGTTCCTAATTGGATTGGTTGGGGTATTCCATACTTCTAGCGATTGGATTTCACTCAAAACTCACCAAATGACTCCTCCCACCATATTAAGATGTTGCCCAAGTTTTGGGCTCGATCTGAAATCAATAGGTGTTCCAAATTGGACAATTCAAGTACAACGGCAGTTCGTTCCTAACTGGAGTGGTTGGTGTATTCCATACTTCTAGCGATTGGATTTCACTCAAAACTAACCAAATGACTCCTCGCACCATATTATGTTGTTGCCCAAGTTTTGGGCTCGATTCGAAATCAATAGGTGTTCCAAATTGGACAATTCAAGTTCAACGGCAGTTGGTTCCTAATTGGAGTGGTTGGTGTATTCCATACTTCTAGCGATTGGATTTCACTCAAAACTAACCAAATGACTCCTCCCACAATATTATGTTGTTGCCCAAGTTTTGGGCTCGATTCGAAATCAATAGGTGTTCCAAATTGGACAATTCAAGTTCAACGGCAGTTGGTTCCTAATTGGAGTGGTTGGTGTATTCCATACTTCTAGCGATTGGATTTCACTCAAAACTAACCAAATGACTCCTCGCACCATATTATGATGTTGCCCAAGTTTTGGGCTCGATCCGAAATCAATAGGTGTTCCAAATTGGACAATTCAAGTACAACGGCAGTTCATTCCTAATTGGAGTGGTTGGTGTATTCCATACTTCTAGCGATTGGATTTCACTCAAAACTAACCAAATGACTCCTCGCACCATATTATGTTGTTGCCCAAGTTTTGGGCTCGATTCGAAATCAATAGGTGTTCCAAATTGGACAATTCAAGTTCAACGGCAGTTGGTTCCTAATTGGAGTGGTTGGTGTATTCCATACTTCTAGCGATTGGATTTCACTCAAAACTAACCAAATGACTCCTCCCACAATATTATGTTGTTGCCCAAGTTTTGGGCTCGATTCGAAATCAATAGGTGTTCCAAATTGGACAATTCAAGTTCAACGGCAGTTGGTTCCTAATTGGAGTGGTTGGTGTATTCCATACTTCTAGCGATTGGATTTCACTCAAAACTAACCAAATGACTCCTCGCACCATATTATGATGTTGCCCAAGTTTTGGGCTCGATCCGAAATCAATAGGTGTTCCAAATTGGACAATTCAAGTACAACGGCAGTTCATTCCTAATTGGAGTGGTTGGTGTATTCCATACTTCTAGCGATTGGATTTCACTCAAAACTAACCAAATGACTCCTCGCACCATATTATGTTGTTGCCCAAGTTTTGGGCTCGATTCGAAATCAATAGGTGTTCCAAATTGGACAATTCAAGTTCAACGGCAGTTGGTTCCTAATTGGAGTGGTTGGTGTATTCCATACTTCTAGCGATTGGATTTCACTCAAAACTAACCAAATGACTCCTCCCACAATATTATGTTGTTGCCCAAGTTTTGGGCTCGATTCGAAATCAATAGGTGTTCCAAATTGGACAATTCAAGTTCAACGGCAGTTGGTTCCTAATTGGAGTGGTTGGTGTATTCCATACTTCTAGCGATTGGATTTCACTCAAAACTAACCAAATGACTCCTCGCACCATATTATGATGTTGCCCAAGTTTTGGGCTCGATCCGAAATCAATAGGTGTTCCAAATTGGACAATTCAAGTTCAACGACAGTTCTTTCCTAATTGGAGTTGTTGGTGTATTCCATTCTTCTAGCGATTTGATTTCACTCAAAACTCACCAAATGACTCCTCCCACCATATTATGATGTTGCACAAGTTTGGGGTTCGATCCGAAATCAATAGGTGTTAGAAACTGGACAATTCAAGTTCAACGGCAGTTCGTTCCTAATGGGAGTGGTTGGTGTATTTCATACTTCTAGCGATTGGATTTCACTCAAAACTCACCAAATGACTCCTCCCACCATATTATGATCTTGCCCAAGGTTTGGGCCTGATCCGAAATCAATAGGTGTGAGAAATTGGAAAATTCAAGTTCAACGGCAGTTCGTTCCTAGTTGGAGTGGTTGGTGTATTCCATACTTCTAGCGATTGGATTTCACTCAAAACTCACCAAATGACTCCTCCCACCATATTATGATGTTGCCCAAGTTTGGGGCTCGATCCGAAATCAATAGGTGTGAGAAATTGGACAATTCAAGTTCAACGGCTGTTCGTTCCTAA
Source organism: Prunus avium (assembly GCF_965620075.1). Classification (NCBI taxonomy): domain Eukaryota; kingdom Viridiplantae; phylum Streptophyta; class Magnoliopsida; order Rosales; family Rosaceae; genus Prunus; species Prunus avium. Next base: position 33,096,198 of record NC_142284.1, read on the forward strand.
TTGGACTGGTTGGTGTATTCCATACTTCTAGCGATTGGATTTCACTCAAAACTCACCAAATGACTCCTCCCACCATATTGTGATGTTGCCCAGGTTTGGGGCTCGATCCGAAATCAATAGGTGTGAGAAATTGGACCATTCAAGTTCAACGGCAGTTCGTTCCTAATTGGAGTGGTTGGTGTATTCCATACTTCTAGCGATTGGATTTCACTCAAAACTCACCAAATGACTCCTCCCACCATATTAAGATGTTGCCCAAGTTTTGGGCTCGATCTGAAATCAATAGGTGTTCCAAATTGGACAATTCAAGTTCAACGACAGTTCTTTCCTAATTGGAGTTGTTGGTGTATTCCATTCTTCTAGCGATTGGATTTCACTCAAAACTAACCAAATGACTCCTCCCACTATATTATGGTGTTGCCCAAGTTTTGGGCTCGATCCGAAATCAATAGGTGTTCCAAATTGGACAATTCAAGTTCAATGGCAGTTCGTTCCTAATTGGAGTGGTTGGTGTATTCCATACTTCTAGCGATTGGATTTCACTCAAAACTCACCAAATGACTCCTGCCACCATATTATGATGTTGCCCAAGTTTTGGGCTCGATCCGAAATCAATAGGTGTGAGAAATTGGAGAATTCAAGTTTAAGGGCAGTTCGTTCCTAATTGGAGTGGTTGGTGTATTCCATACATCTAGCGATTGGATTTCACTCAAAACTAACCAAATGACTACTCCCACCATATTATGATGTTGCCCAAGTTTTCGGCTCGATCCAAAATCAATAGGTGTGAGAAATTGGACAATTCAAGTTTAACGGCAGTTCGTTCCTAATTGGAGAGGTTGGTGTATTCCATACTTCTAGCTATTGGATTTCACTCAAAACTCACCAAATGACTCCTCCCACCATATTATGATGTTGCCCAAGTTTTGGGTTGGATCCGAAATCAATAGGTGTTCCAAATTGGACAATTCAAGTTCAACGGCAGTTCGTTCCTAATTGCAGTGGTTGGTGTATTCCATACTTCTAGCGATTGGATTTCACTCAAAACTCACCAAATGACTCCTCCCACCATATTATGATGTTGCCCAAGTTTTGGGGTCGATCCGAAATCAATAGGTGTGAGAAATTGGAGAATTCAAGTTTAACGGCAGTTCGTTCCTAATTGGAGTGGTTGGTGTATTCCATACTTCTAGCGAATGGATTTCACTCAAAACTCACCAAATGACTCCTCCCACCATATTATGATGTTGCACAAGTGTGGGGTTCGATCAGAAATCAATAGGTGTGACAAATTGGACAATTCAAGTTCAACGGCAGTTTATTCCTAATTGGAGTGGTTGGTGGATTCCATACTTCTAGCGATTGGATTTCACTCAAAACTCACCAAATGACTCCTCCCACCATATTATGATGTTGTCCAAGTTTGGGGCTCGATCCGAAATCAATAGGTGTGAGAAATTGGACAATTCAAGTTCGACAGCAGTTCGTTCCTATTTGCAGTGGTTGGTGGCGATTGGATTTCACTCAAAACTCACTAAATCACTCCTCCCACCATATTACGATGTTGCCCAGGTTTTTGGGCTCGATCCGAAATCAATAGGTGTTCCAAATTGGACAATTCAAGTTCAACGGCAGTTCGTTCCTAATTGGAGTGGTTGGTGTATTCCACACTTCTAGCGATTGGATTTCACTCAAAACTCACCAAATGACTCCTCCCACCGTATTATGATGTTGCCCGAGTTTTGGGCTCGATCCGAAATCAATAGGTGTGAGAAATTGAACAATTCAAGTTCAACGGCAGTTCGTTCCTAATTGGAGTGGTTGGTGTATTCCATACTTCTAGGGATTGGATTTCACTCAAAACTCACCAAATGACTCCTCCCACAATATTATGATGTTGCCAAAGTTTTGGGCTCGATCCGAAATCAATAGGTGTGAGAAATTGGACAATTCAAGTTGAACGGCAGTTCGTTCCTAATTGGAGTGGTTGGTGTATTCCATACTTCTAGCGATTGGATTTCACTCAAAACTCACCAAATGGCTCCTCCCACCATATTATGATGTTTCCCAAGTTTTGGGCTCGATCCGATATCAATAGGTGTTCCAAATTGGACAATTCAAGTTCAACGGCAGTTCGTTCCTAATTGGAGTGGTTGGTGTATTCCATACTTCTAGCGATTGGATTTCACTCAAAACTCACCAAATGACTCCAACCACCATATTATGATGTTGCCCAAGTTTTGGGCTCGATCCGAAATCAATAGGTGTGAGAAATTGGACAATTCAAGTTCAACGGCAGTTCATTCCTAATTGGAGTGGTTGGCGGATTCCATACTTCTAGCGATTGGATTTCACTCAAAACTCACCAAATGACTCCTCCCACCGCATTTTGATGTTGCCCAAGTTTTGGGCTCGATCCGAAATCAATAGGTGTGAGAAATTGGACAATTCAAGTTCAATGGCAGTTCGTTCCTAATTGGAGTGGTTGGTGTATTCCATACTGCTAGCGATTGGATTTCACTCAAAACTCACCAAATGACTCCTCCCACCATATTATGATGTTGCCCAAGTTTTGGGCTCGATCCGAAATCAATTGGTGTTAGAAATTGGACAATTCAAGTTCAACGGCAGTTCGTTCCTAATTGGAGTGGTTGGTGTATTCCATACTTCTAGCGATTGGATTTAACTCAAAACTCACCAAATGACTCCTCCCACCATATTATGATGTTGCCCAAGTTTTGGGCTCGATCAGAAATCAATACGTGTGAGAAATTGGACAATTCAATTTCAACGGCAGTTCGTTCCTAATTGGAGTGGTAGGTGTATTACATACTTCTAGCGATTGGATTTCACTCAAAACTCACCAAATGACTCCTCCCATCATATTATGATGTTGCCCAGGTTTTGGGCTCGATCCGAAATCAATAGGTGTGAGAAATTGGACAATTCAAGTTCAACGGCAGTTCGTTCCTAATTGGAGTGGTTGGTGTATTCCATACTTCTAGCGATTGGATTTCACTCAAAACTCACCAAATGACTCCTCCCACCATATTATGATGTTGCCCAAGTTTTGGGCTCGATCAGAAATCAATACGTGTGAGAAATTGGACAATTCAATTTCAACGGCAGTTCGTTCCTAATTGGAGTGGTAGGCGTATTCCATACTTCTAGCGATTGGATTTCACTCAAAACTCACCAAATGACTCCTCCCATCATATTATGATGTTGCCCAGGTTTTGGGCTCGATCCAAAATCAATCAGTGTTCCAAATTGGACAATTCAAGTTCAACGGCAGTTCGTTCCCAATTGGAGTGGTTGGTGTATTCCATACTTCTAGCCATTGGATTTCACTCAAAACTCACCAAATGACTCCTCCCACCATATTATGATGTTGCCTATGTTTTGGACTCGATCCGAAATCAATAGGTGTTCCAAATTGGACAATTCAAGTTCAACGGCAGTTCGTTCCTAATTGGAGTGGTTGGTGTATTCCATATTTCTAGCGATTGGATTTCACTCAAAACTCACCAAATGACTCCTCCCACCATATTATGATGTTGCCCAGGTTTTGGGCTCGATCCGAAATCAATCGGTGTTCCAAATTGGACAATTCAAGTTCAACGGCAGTTCGTTCCCAATTGGAGTGGTTGGTGTATTCCATACTTCTTGCGATTGGATTTCACTCAAAACTCACCAAATGACTCCTCCCACCATATTATGATGTTGCCCAAGTTTTGGGCTCGATCAGAAATCAATACGTGTGAGAAATTGGACAATTCAATTTCAACGGCAGTTCGTTCCTAATTGGAGTGGTAGGCGTATTCCATACTTCTAGCGATTGGATTTCACTCAAAACTCACCAAATGACTCCTCCCATCATATTATGATGTTGCCCAGGTTTTGGGCTCGATCCAAAATCAATCAGTGTTCCAAATTGGACAATTCAAGTTCAACGGCAGTTCTTTCCCAATTGGAGTGGTTGGTGTATTCCATACTTCTAGCCATTGGATTTCACTCAAAACTCACCAAATGACTCCTCCCACCATATTATGATGTTGCCTATGTTTTGGACTCGTTCCGATATCAATAGGTGTTCCAAATTGGACAATTCAAGTTCAACGGCAGTTCGTTCCTAATTGGAGTGGTTGGTGTATTCCATACTTCTAGCAATTGGATTTCACTCAGAACTCACCAAATGACTCCTCCCACCATATTATGATGTTGCCCAAGTTTGGGGCTCGATCCGAAATCAATAAGTGTGAGAAATTGGACAATTCAAGTTCAACGGAAGTTCGTTCCAAATTGGAGTGGTTGGTGTATTCCATACTTCTAGCGATTGGATTTCACTCAAAACACACCAAATGACTCCTCCCACCATATAATGATGTTGCCCAAGTTTTGGGCTCGATCCGAAATCAATAGGTGTGAGAAATTGGACAATTCGAGTTCAACGGCAGTTCGTTCCCAATTGGAGTGGTTGGTGTATTCCATACTTCTTGCGATTGGATTTCACTAAAAACTCACCAAATGACTCCTCCCACCATATTATGATGTTGCCCAAGTTTGGGGTCGACCCGAAATCAATAGGTGTGAGAAATTGGTCAATTCAAGTTCAACGGCAGCTCGTTCCTAATTGGAGTGGTTGGTGTATTCCATACTTCTAACGATTGGATTTCACTCAGAACTCACCAAATGACTCCCCCCACCATATTATGATGTTGCCCAAGTTTTGGGCTCGATCCGAAATCAATAGGTGTTCCAAATTGGACAATTCGAGTGCAACGACAGTTCGTTCCTAATTGGAGTGGTTGGTGTATTCCATACTTCTAGCGATTGGATTTCACTCAAAACTCACCAAATGACTCTTGCCACCATTTTATGATGTTGCCCAAGTTTGGGGCTCGATCCGAAATCAATAGGTGTGAGAAATTGGACAATTCAAGTTCAACGGCAGTTCGTTCCTAATTCGAGTGGTTGGTGTATTCCATACTTATAGCGATTGGATTTCACTCAAAACTGACCAAATGACTCCTCCCACCATATTATGATGTTGCCCAAGTTTTGGGCTCGATCCGAAATTAATATGTGTTCCAAATTGGACAATTCAAGTTCAACGGCAGCTCGTTCCTAACTGGAGTGGTTGGTGTATTCCATACTTCTAGCGATTGGATTTCACTCAAAACTCACCAAATGACTCCTCCCACCATATTATGATGTTGCCCAAGTTTTGGGATCGATCCGAAATCAATTGGGGTTCCAAATTAGACAATTCAAGTTCAACGGCAGCTCGTTCCTAATTGGAGTGGTTGGTGTATTCCATAATTCTAGCGATTGGATTTCAGTCGAAACTCACCAAATGACTCCTCCCTCCATATTTTGATGTTGCCCAAGTTTTGGGCTGGATTCGAAATCAATAGGTGTTCCAAATAAGACAATTCGAGTGCAACGGCAGTTCGTTCCTAATTGGAGTGGTTGGTGTATTCCATACTTCTAGCGATTGGATTTCACTCAAAACTCACGAAATGACTCCTCCCACCCTATTATGATCTTGCCCAAGTTTTGGGCTCGATCCGAAATCAATAGGTGTTCCAAATTGGACAATTCAAGTTCAACGGCAGTTCGTTCCTAACTGGAGTGGTTGGTGTATTCCATACTTCTAGCGATTGGATTTCACTCAAAACTCACCAAATGACTCCTCCCACCATATTATGGTGTTGCCCAAGTTCTGGGCTCGATCCGAAATCAATAGCTGTTCCAAATTGGACAATTCAAGTTCAACGGCAGTTCGTTCCTAATTGGAGTGGTTGGTGTATTCCATACTTCTAGCGATTTTATTTCACTCAAAACTAACCAAATGACTCCTCCCACCATATTATGATGTTGCCCAAGTTTTGGGCTCGATCCGAAATCAATAGGTGTTCCAAATTGGACAATTCAAGTTCAACGGCAGTTCCTTCCTAACTGGAGTGGTTGGTGTATTCCACACTTCTAGCGATTGGATTTCACTCAAAACTCACCAAATGACTCCTCCCACCATATTATGATGTTGCCCAAGTTTTGGGCTCGATCCGAAATCAATAGGTGTTCTAAATTGGATAATTCAAGTTCAACGGCAGTTCGTTCCTAATTGGAGTCCTTGGTGTATTCCATACTTCTAGCGATTGGATTTCACTCAAAACTAACCAAAAGACTCCTCCCACCATATTATGATGTTGCCCAAGTTTGGGGCTCGGTCTGAAATCAATAGGTGTTCCAAATTGGACGATTCAAGTTCAACGGCAATTCGTTCCTAATTGAAGTGGTTGATGTATTCCATACTTCTAGCGATTGGATTTCACTCAATACTCACCAAACGATTCCTCCCACCATATTATGATGTTGCCCAAGTTTTGGGCTCGATCCGTAATCAATAGGTGTGAGAAATTGGACAATTCAAGTTCAACGGCAGTTCGTTCCTAATTGGAGTGGTTTTTGTATTCCATACTTCTAGCGATTGGATTTCACTCAAAACTCACCAAATGACTCCTCCCACCATATTATGATGTTTACCAAGTTTGGGGCTCAATCCGAAATCAGTAGGTGTGAGAAATTGGACAATTCAAGTTCAACGGCAGTTCGTTCCTAATTGGAGTGGTTGGTGTATTCCATACTTCTAGAAATTGGATTTCACTCAAAACTCACCAAATGACTCCTCCCACCATATTATGATGTTGCCCAAGTTTTGGGCACGATCCGAAATCAATAGGTGTTCCAAATTGGACAATTCGAGTTCAACGGCAGTTTGTTCCTAATTGGAGTGGTTGGTGTATTCCATACTTCTAGCGATTGGATTTCACTCAAAACTCACCAAATGACTCCTCCCACCATATTATGGTGTTGTCCAAGTTCTGGGCTCGATCCGAAATCAATAGGTGTTCCAAATTGGACAATTCAAGTTCAACGGCAGTTCGTTCCTAATTGGAGTGGTTGGTGTATTCCATACTTCTAGCGATTGAATTTCTCTCAAAACTCACCAAATGACTCCTCCCTCCATATTATGACGTTGCCCAAGTTTTGGGCTCGATTCGAAATCAATAGGTGTTCCAAATTGGACAATTCGAGTTCGACGGCAGTTTGTTCCTAACTGGAGTGGTTGGTGTATTCCACACTTCTAGCGATTGCATTTCACTCAAAACTCACCAAATGACTCCTCCCACCATATTATGTCGTTGCCCAAGTTTTGGGCTCGATCCGAAATCAATAGGTGTTCCAAATTGGACGATTCAAGTTCAACGGCAGTTCGTTCCTAATTGGAGTGGTTGGTGTATTCCACACTTCTAGCGATTGGATTTCACTCAAAACTCTCCAAATGACTCCTCCCACCATATTATGATGTTGCCCAAGTTTGGGTCTCGATCCGAAATCAATAGGTTTGAGAAATTGGACAAGTCAAGTTCAACGGCAGTTCGTTCCTAATTGGAGTGCTTGGGGTATTCCCTACTTCTAGCGATTGGATTTCTCTCAAAACTCACCAAATGAATCCTCCCAGCATATTATGATGTTTCCCAAGTTTTGGGCTCGATCCGAAATCAATAGGTGTTCCAAATTGGACAATTCAAGTTCAACGGCAGCTCGTTCCTAATTGGAGTGGTTGGTGTATTCCATACTTCTAGCGATTGGATTTCACTAAAAACTCACCAAATGACTCCTCCCACCATATTATGATGTTGCCCAAGTTTTGGGCTCGATCCGAAATCAATAGGTGTTCCAAATTGGACAATTCAAGTTCAACGGCAGTTTGTTCCTAATTGGAGTGGTTGGTGTATTCCATACTTCTAAAGATTGGATTTCACTCAAAACTCACCAAATGACTCCTCCCACCATATTATGATGTTGCCCAAGTTTGGGGCTCGATCCGAAATCAATAGGTTTGAGAAATTGGAAAATTCAAGTTCAACGGCAGTTCGTTCCAAATTGGAGTGGTTGGTGTATTCCATACTTCTAGCGATTGGATTTCACTAAAAACTCACCAAATGACTCCGCCCACCATATTATGATGTTGCCCAAGTTTTGAGCTCGATCCGAAATCAATAGGTGTGAGAAATTGGACAATTCAAGTTCAACGGCAGTTCGTTCCTAACTGGAGTGGTTGGTGTATTCCATACTTCTAAAGATTGGATTTCACTCAAAACTCACCAAATGACTCCTACCACCATATTATGATGTTGCCCAAGTTTTCGGCTCGATCCGGAATCAATAGGTGTGAGAAATTGGACAATTCAAGTTCAACCGCAGTTTGTTCCTAATTGGAGTGGTTGGTGTATTCCATACTTCTACCGATTGGATTTCATTCAAAACTCACCAAATGACTCCTCCCACCATATTATGATGTTGCCCAAGTTTTGGGCTCGATCCGAAATCAATAGATGTTCCAAATTGGACAATTCAAGTTCAACGGCAGTTCGTTCCTAATTGGAGTCGTTGTTGTATTCCATACTTCTAGCGATTGGATTTCACTCAAAACTAAACGGAAGTTCGTTCCTAATTGGAGTGGTTGGTGTATTCCACACTTCTAGCGATTGGATTTCACTCAAGACTCACCAAATGACTCCTCCCACCATATTATGATGTTTTCCAAGTTTGGGGCTCGATCCGAAATCAATAGGTTTGGGAAATTGGACAATTCAAGTTCAACGGCAGTTCGTTCCTAATTGGAGTGGTTGGTGTATTCCATACCTCTAGCGATTGGATTTCACAAAAAACTCACCGAATGACTCCTCCCACCATATTATGATGTTGCCCAAGTTTTGGGCTCGATCTGAAATCAATAGGTGTTCCAAATTGGACAATTCAAGTTCAATGGCAGTTTGTTCCTAATTGGAGTGGTTGGTGTATTCCATACTTCTTAAGATTGGATTTCACTCAAAACACACCAAATGACTCCTCCCACCATATTATGATGTTGCCCAAGTTTTGGGCTCGATCCGGAATCAATAGGTGTGAGAAATTGGACAATTCAAGTTCAACGGCAGTTTGTTCCTAATTGGAGTGGTTGGTGTATTCCATACTTCTAGCGATTGGATTTCACTCAAAACCCACCAAATGACTCCTCCCACCACATTATGATGTTGCCCAAGTTTTGGGCTCGATCCGAATTCAATAGGTGTTCCAAATTGGACAATTCAAGTTCAACGGCAGTTCGTTCCTAATTGGAGTGGTTGGTGTATTCCACACTTCTAGCGATTGGATTTCCCCCAAAACTCACCAAATGACTCCTCCCACCATATTATGATGTTGCCCAAGTTTGCGGCTCGATCCGAAATCAATAGGTGTGAGAAATTGGACAATTCAAGTTCAACGACAGTTCGCTCCTAATTGGAGTGGTTGGTGTATTCCATATTTCTAGCGATTGGATTTCACTCAAAACTCACCAAATGACTCCTCCCACCATATTATGATGTTGCCCAAGTTTGGGGCTCGATCCGAAATCAATAGGTGTGAGAAATTGGACAATTCAAGTTCAACGGCAGTTCGTTCCTAATTGGAGTGGTTGGTGTATTCCATACTTCTAGCGATTGGATTTCACTCAAAACTAACCAAATGACTCCTCCCACCATATTATGATGTTGCCCAAGTTTTGGGCTCGATCTGAAATCAATAGGTGTGAGAAATTGGACAATTCAAGTTCAACGGCAGTTCGTTCCTAATTGGAGTGGTTGGTGTATTCCATACTTCTTGCAATTGGATTTCACTCAAAACTCACCAAATGACTCCTCCCACCATATTATGATGTTGCCCATGTTTTGGGCTCGATCCGAAATAAATAGGTGTTCCAAATTGGACAATTCAAGTTCAACGACAGTTCGTTCCTAATTGGAGTCGTTGGTGTATTCCATACTTCTAGCGATTGGATTTCACTCAAAATTCACCAAATGACTCCTCCCACCATATTATGATGTTGCCCAAGTTTTGGGTTCGATCCAAAATCAATAGGTGTGAGAAATTGGGCAATTCAAGTTCAACGGCAGTTCGTTCCTAATTAGAGTGGTTGGTGTATTCCACACTTCTAGCGATTGGATTTCACCCAAAACTCACCAAATGACTCCTCCCACCATATTATGATGTTGCCCAAGTTTGCGGCTCGATTCGAAATCAATAGGTGTGAGAAATTGGACAATTCAAGTTCAACGACAGTTCGTTCCTAATTGGAGCGGTTGGTGTATTCCATACTTCTAGCGATTGGATTTCACTCAAAACTCACCAAATGACTCCTCCCACCACATTATGATGTTGCCCAAGTTTGGGGCTCGATCCGAAATCACTAGGTGTGAGAAATTGGACAATTCAAGTTGAACGGCAGTTCGTTCCAAATTGGAGTGGTTGGTGTATTCCATACTTCTAGCGATTGGATTTCACTCAAAACAAACCAAATGACTCCTCCCACCATATTATGATGTTGCCCAAGTTTTGGGCTCGATCTGAAATCAATAGGTGTGAGAAATTGGACAATTCAAGTTCAACGGCAGTTCGTTCCTAATTGGTGTGGTTGGTGTATTCCATACTTCTAGCAATTGGATTTCACTCAAAACTCACCAAATGACTCCTCCCACCATATTATGATGTTGCCCATGTTTTGGGCTCGATCCGAAATCAATAGGTGTTCCAAATTGGACAATTCAAGTTCAACGGCAGTTCGTTCCTAATTGGAGTCCTTGGTGTATTCCATACTTCTAGCGATTCGATTTCACTCAAAATTCACCAAATGACTCCTCCCACCATATTATGATGTTGCACAAGTTTTGGGCTCGATCCGAAATCAATAGGTGTGAGAAATTGGACAATTCAAGTTCAACGGCAGTTCGTTCCTAATTGGAGTGGTTGGTGTATTCCACACTTCTAGCGATTGGATTTCACTCCAAACTCACCAAATGACTCCTCCCACCATATTATGATGTTGCCCAAGTTTTGGGTTCGAGCCGAAATCAATAGGTGTTCCAAATTGGATAATTCAAGTTCAACGGCATTTCGTTCCTAATTGGAGTAGTTGGTGTATTCCATACTTCTAGCGATGGGATTTCACTCAAAACTAACCAAATGACTCCTCCCACCATATTATGATGTTCCCCAAGTTTTGGGCTCGATCCGAAATCAATAGGTGTGAGAAATTGGACAATTCAAGTTCAACGGCAGTTCGTTCCTAATTGGAGTGGTTGGTGTATTCCATACTTCTAGCTATTGGATTTCACTCAAAACTAACCAAATGACTCCTCCCACCATATTATGATTTTGCCCAAGTTTTGGGCTCAATCCGAAATCAATAGGTGTGAGAAATTGGACAATTCAAGTTCAACGGCAGTTCGTTCCTAATTGGAGTGGTTGTTGTATTCCATACGTCTAGCGATTGGATTTCACCCAAAACTCACCAAATGACTCCTCCCACCATATTATGATGTTGCCCAAGTTTTGGGCTCGAACCGAAATCAATAGGTATGAGAAATTGGATAATTCAAGTTCAACGGCAGTTCGTTCCTAATTGGAGTGGTTGGTGCATTCCATACTTCTAGCGATTGGATTTCCACTACAACAAAAAGGCTTTTTGATGACATGGTTTTAATGACGTGTCAAGAATACACGTCATTAATTGTAATTATCTATGACGTGCTTTTAAAATGCGTCATTGAAGCTGGTTTGTGATATCCTTTCAATGACATCCGGATATGCACGCCATTGAATATGCATTCAACGCGTCATAGATTTTTTTGACTTTACATGACGTTGGATCTGCGTCATGAAACGTTTGTTAAATCAATGACGCATATTGCGCGTCATAAATGTCTATGACGTTTGGGTTGCGTCATGGAATCAAGTATCCATGGCTGGCTAGCTGCATCATGGAAGTGTTTTTCAATGACGTTTCCTATGCGTCATAGATCTATGAAAATTTCCCACCTTTTTTTTTTCGTTCCACGCAATTATTTTTTACCTCTTTAATTTTGCCCGCTATTTTTTCACATATTATAAAAATATTTTTAATAACCTTAAGATGACGCGTCTTGAGCGCCATAAAAGCTTTAACGATTTGACGACGCAGTATATGCGTCATGGAATTGGTTTTGAGGACGCAGTATACGCATCATAGAATGTAATTTTACGACGTAGATTCTGCGTCATGAAATTTGGTTTTGAGGCCCCAATTTTTTTTCACGTTGCGCTCTTTTTTTGGGTGAAATTTTAGTTTGCCCGCTATTCCCTTCCAGAAGGCGCGCTCTCTCTCTCTGTCTTTCTAAAATATTCTCCTCATTCTCATACCTAAGGATCTCTCTCTCTCTGTCCCCAACTCCAAATCTTCTCTTCATTCTCTCTCATCTCTCCCTTCCCTTTCTTTTCTTTTTCTGTTCACTCTTCACTCATTCTCCAGCACCCCCTGATCTTCTCCTCATCTTTTCTTCTCGTGTATCTCCAACGGTGGCTTATTTTGCTGGGGATGTGTGATATTGAGTTTTGAAGGTGGAGATTCTAATTGAAGTTGTGGTAATTCAATGCTCAAGGTACGAATTTTTTCTTCTTCTTCTCTTCTTTGCATTTTTCTCATTTATATTTTAGTTTGCCCCTAATTCTTTTTTATATTATCATTTTTGTAATGAATTTTCGGGACATTTGAGCTGTTGAAGAGGTGTCTTTTCGAGCCTTTAATTTCTTCTGGGGACATTTGAGAGAGCTTCATAAAGCCATTGTCAGCTTGGGCAATTCGTTGAGAGAGCTAAGGAATTTTGAATTTCTTCTTGAACCCTTTGTAAGTTTGTTTTCTCAGATTTTAATTTCTTGTTTTTGGATGTTGTTGTCTTGTTGGGTTGATTATTTAAATTGTGTAGTTGATTGATTGCTCCACAGAACCCACGAAACTAAATGGAAGAAGAGTATGAATTGGATTTATTAAGTTTGGGTGTATTGATCAACTTTCAGTTTCGGGTTTTGGTTTTTCAAACTTCGATTCTTGTTGGTAATTGAGTAGCAGTCATAACTGAAATATATACTTGTTTTTAAGATTGTTCAAAAGTGTTTTGGGGTTTTGTTTTGTTAAAAAAACAAATAGGTGCAGAAGTTGTTCAGTTTCAGATTTTTAGAAAGTGTGATTGTTTTACCCACATTGACTGTTAGTTTTGCACAGGTTGTGGGTTAGTTTTGAGATATAAGTACTTGGTTTTAAACTATACATATCCAGGATTAAAAGCCCTCTGATATCATGTAATTTGGCTGAAGTTTGATACCTAAAGTTTGGTAATTAAAGTATGACTACAAAATCTGTCAAAAACAGGGGCTGCAGTTTCAGTTTTGAAACACTTACCTTTGTTATATGAAAATAGACATCTCAATGAACATTTGAAAACTTGTTTCATGTAAATCAGAGTTAAATTGAATTTATGGTAACTTTTCCAAGTTAGTGTTATGCTGCAGAAAAACAGAAAAGTCTGTAACTTAGTCTGTTTTGAATTCAGTTTTTGACATGATTCCTGAACTTCGAATTGAATGAATTTTTGATATGATGAGGTTCTATATGTCTTGTTATGATCTGGAAAGTTTTACATTCTTTTGAATTAAACTGAATGTTTAGTTAGCAACACCACTGCAAATGTTAGGGGCATGGCCACAGAGCTTAGGATTTCCTCTGTCAAGATTGTAACCCCAATTAACCTTCTATGCAATTGATCGTCTTTGAGAGGTGATAGGTTCCAGCCCAAAAGAATTGAACAAAACTAACTGGTTTTTGGGTTTTGGATATAATGCCATATATGATATTAGTTTCTCTTACCATCCCTCCCCGTACTTGCACCTATTTCTTATCTTTCTTTTTTTCTGGTTTTTTGGTAAGTTAACTTCATTCAGGAATTTTTGGTCCTTAAAATTTGTTTTGTTGGATTCTATTGTTCCCCTTGTTTTATTTGGCATTTGGTTTAGCAAGACATTTCTATCAAATGAAATTTCCACAAATGAAATTTCCAATTTTGACCAAGAATTTACAGACCTGTATCATTTTCATTCATGCTTGCTTGTAATTTCTAGACCTTCATTCTCATTTTCTAATCTTCTGTTTTAATGCAGGTGTGGTTGTAATTATTTTAGTACCTTTTACACTCTCTTTTGGACATGAAGCATCACATCCTCTCATACGATCATGGAGCATACTTTGTTTTGGACAGTCCAAGTATCAAATCTTCTCAAACTTCATAGGATTGACTTTGTGGGATTAGTTCAAGACAATATTAATGTACTAGCATCATTTTGAGTAATAGAAATATAATTTAGAGTACTTTGCCTTTGTGTCTTCATTTTTGCTTCTATATATTAATTTATTTTTTAATAATTATAATGATGGGATATATATAAATATTAGAATTTTAATTTTTTTTTTATAAATAAAGAATTTCAATGACGTCTGAACTGTGTCATGAAAAATATTTCAATGACGTCTCATCAGCGTCGTTAAGTTCCATGACGCCTAGTCCGCGTCATGTAAAGTCCTAAAAGAAGGCGTCAAATAGAACGTCATATTCTTAATGACGCTTAATTGACGTCATCAAAACTTCATCCACGACATCGAGGACGCGTCATGGAAAGAGTAGGACGACACACGATCCGCGTCATTGAAACCCCATTCCATGACGCGGAACAGACGTCGTGTTTTGAAAAAAGTTTCCATGACCCCCCCTTTCGACGACGCAGGTTACGACGCCTGATCCGCGTCATTAAATGCCTTCCATGACGCAAATCAGACGTCATAGAAGGGTTTTTGTGTTGTAGTGTTCACTCAAAACTCCCCAAATGACTCCTCCCACCATATTATGATGTTGCCCAAGTTTTGGGCTCGATCCGAAATCAATAGGTGTTCCAAATTGGACAATTCAAGTTCAACGGCAGTTCGTTCCTAATTGGAGTGGTATTCCATACTTCTAGCGATTGGATTTCACTCAAAACTCACCAAATGACTCCTCCCACCATATTATGATGTTGCCCAAGTTTGGGGCTCGATCCGAAATCAATAGGTGTTCCAAATTGGACAATTCAAGTTCAACGGCAGTTCGTTCCAAATTGGAGTGGTATTCCATACTTCTAGCGATTGGATTTCACTTAAAACTCACCAAATGACTCCTCCCACCATATTATGATGTTGCCCAAGTTTGGGGCTCGAACCGAAATCAATAGGTGTGAGAAATTGGACAATTCAAGTTCAACGGCAGTTCGTTCCTAATTGGAGTGGTTGGTGCATTCCATACTTCTAGCGATTGGATTTCACTCAAAATTCCCCAAATGACTCCTCCCACCATATTATGATGTTGCCCAAGTTTTGGGCTCGATCCGAAATCAATAGGTGTTCCAAATTGGACAATTCAAGTTCAACGGCAGTTCGTTCCTAATTGGAGTGGTATTCCAAACTTCTAGCGATTGGATTTCACTCAAGACTCACCAAATGACTCCTCCGACCATATTATGATGTTGCCCAAGTTTGGGGCTCGATCCGAAATCAATAGGTGTTCCAAATTGGACAATTCAAGTTCAACGGCAGTTCGTTCCTAATTGGAGTGGTTGGTGTATGCCATACTTCTAGCGATTGGATTTCACTCAAAACTCACCAAATGACTCCTCCCACCATATTATGATGTTGCCCAAGTTTAGGGCTCGATCCGAAATCAATAGGTGTGAGAAATTGGACAATTCAAGTTCAACGGCAGTTGGTTCCTAATTGGAGTGGTTGGTGTATTCCATACTTCTAGCGATTGGATTTCACTCAAAACTCACCAAATGACTCATCCCACCACATTATGATGTTGCCCAAGTTTTGGGCTCGATCCGAATTCAATAGGTGTTCCAAATTGGACAATTCAAGTTCAACGGCAGTTCGTTCCTAATTGGAGTGGTTGGTGTATTCCATACTTCTAGCGATTGGATTTCAATCAAAATTCACCAAAAGACTCCTCCCACCATATTATGATGTTGCCCAAGTTTTGGGCTCGATCCTAAATCAATAGGTGTTCCAAATTGGACAATTCAAGTTCAACGGCAGTTCGTTCCTAATTGGAGTGGTATTCCATACTTCTAGCGATTGGATTTCACTCAAAACTCACCAAATGACTCCTCCCACCATATTATGATGTTGCCCAAGTTTGGGGATCGATCCGAAATCAATAGGTGTGAGAAATTGGACAATTCAAGTTCAATGTCAGTTCGTTCCTAATTGGAGTGGTTGGTGTATTCCATACTTCTAGCGAATGGATTTCACTCAAAACTCACCAAATGACTCCTCCCACCATATTATGATGTTGCCCAAGATTTGGGCTCGATCCGAAATCAATAGGTTTGAGAAATTGGTCAATTCAATTTCAACGACAGTTCGTTCCTAATCGGAGTGGTTGGTGTATTCCACACTTCTAGCGATTGGATTTCACCCAAAACTCACCAAACGACTCCTCCCACCATATTATGATGTTGCCCAAGTTTGCGGCTCGATCCGAAATCAATAGGTGTGAGAAATTGGACAATTCAAGTTCAACGACAGTTCGTTCCTAATTGGAGTGGTTGGTGTATTCCATACTTCTAGCAATTGGATTTCACTCAAAACTCACCAAATGACTCCTCCCACCATATTATGATGTTGCCCAAGTTTGGGGCTCAATCCGAAATCAATAGGTGTTCCAAATTGGACAATTCAAGTTCAACGGCAGTTCGTTCCAAATTGGAGTGGTATTCCATACTTCTAGCGATTGGATTTCACTTAAAACTCACCAAATGACTCCTCCCACCATATTATGATGTTGCCCAAGTTTGGGGCTCGAACCGAAATCAATAGGTGTGAGAAATTGGACAATTCAAGTTCAACGGCAGTTCGTTCCTAATTGGAGTGGTTGGTGCATTCCATACTTCTAGCGATTGGATTTCACTCAAAATTCCCCAAATGACTCCTCCCACCATATTATGATGTTGCCCAAGTTTTGGGCTCGATCCGAAATCAATAGGTGTTCCAAATTGGACAATTCAAGTTCAACGGCAGTTCGTTCCTAATTGGAGTGGTATTCCAAACTTCTAGCGATTGGATTTCACTCAAGACTCACCAAATGACTCCTCCGACCATATTATGATGTTGCCCAAGTTTGGGGCTCGATCCGAAATCAATAGGTGTTCCAAATTGGACAATTCAAGTTCAACGGCAGTTCGTTCCTAATTGGAGTGGTTGGTGTATGCCATACTTCTAGCGATTGGATTTCACTCAAAACTCACCAAATGACTCCTCCCACCATATTATGATGTTGCCCAAGTTTAGGGCTCGATCCGAAATCAATAGGTGTGAGAAATTGGACAATTCAAGTTCAACGGCAGTTGGTTCCTAATTGGAGTGGTTGGTGTATTCCATACTTCTAGCGATTGGATTTCACTCAAAACTCACCAAATGACTCATCCCACCACATTATGATGTTGCCCAAGTTTTGGGCTCGATCCGAATTCAATAGGTGTTCCAAATTGGACAATTCAAGTTCAACGGCAGTTCGTTCCTAATTGGAGTGGTTGGTGTATTCCATACTTCTAGCGATTGGATTTCAATCAAAATTCACCAAAAGACTCCTCCCACCATATTATGATGTTGCCCAAGTTTTGGGCTCGATCCTAAATCAATAGGTGTTCCAAATTGGACAATTCAAGTTCAACGGCAGTTCGTTCCTAATTGGAGTGGTATTCCATACTTCTAGCGATTGGATTTCACTCAAAACTCACCAAATGACTCCTCCCACCATATTATGATGTTGCCCAAGTTTGGGGATCGATCCGAAATCAATAGGTGTGAGAAATTGGACAATTCAAGTTCAATGTCAGTTCGTTCCTAATTGGAGTGGTTGGTGTATTCCATACTTCTAGCGAATGGATTTCACTCAAAACTCACCAAATGACTCCTCCCACCATATTATGATGTTGCCCAAGATTTGGGCTCGATCCGAAATCAATAGGTTTGAGAAATTGGTCAATTCAATTTCAACGACAGTTCGTTCCTAATCGGAGTGGTTGGTGTATTCCACACTTCTAGCGATTGGATTTCACCCAAAACTCACCAAACGACTCCTCCCACCATATTATGATGTTGCCCAAGTTTGCGGCTCGATCCGAAATCAATAGGTGTGAGAAATTGGACAATTCAAGTTCAACGACAGTTCGTTCCTAATTGGAGTGGTTGGTGTATTCCATACTTCTAGCAATTGGATTTCACTCAAAACTCACCAAATGACTCCTCCCACCATATTATGATGTTGCCCATGTTTTGGGCTCGATCCGAAATCAATAGGTGTTCCAAATTGGACAATTCAAGTTCAACGGCAGTTCGTTCCTAATTGGAGTCGTTGGTGTATTCCATACTTCTAGCGATTGGATTTCACTGAAAATTCACCAAATGACTCCTCCCACCATATTATGATGTTGCCCAAGTTTTGGGCTCGATCCGAAATCAATAGGTGTGAGAAATTGGACAATTCAAGTTCAACGGCAGTTCGTTCCTAATTGGAGTGGTTGGTGTATTCCACACTTCTAGCGATTGGATTTCACCCAAAACTCACCAAATGACTCCTCCCACCATATTATGATGTTGCCCAAGTTTGCGGCTCGATCCGAAATCAATAGATGTGAGAAATTGGACAATTCAAGTTCAACGGTAGTTCGTTCCTAATTGGAGTGGTTGGTGTATTCCATACTTCTAGCGATTGGATTTCACTCAAAATTCATCAAATGACTACTCCCACCATATTATGATGTTGCCCAAGTTTTGGGCTCGATCTGAAATCAATAGGTGTTCCAAATTGGACAATTCAAGTTCAACGGCAGTTCGTTCCTAATTGGAGTGGTTGGTGTATGCCATACTTCTAGCGATTGGATTTCACTCAAAACTCACCAAATGACTCCTCCCACCATATTATGATGTTGCCCAAGTTTAGGGCTCGATCCGAAATCAATAGGTGTGAGAAATTGGACAATTCAAGTTCAACGGCAGTTGGTTCCTAATTGGAGTGGTTGGTGTATTCCATACTTCTAGCGATTGGATTTCACTCAAAACTCACCAAATGACTCATCCCACCACATTATGATGTTGCCCAAGTTTTGGGCTCGATCCGAATTCAATAGGTGTTCCAAATTGGACAATTCAAGTTCAACGGCAGTTCGTTCCTAATTGGAGTGGTTGGTGTATTCCATACTTCTAGCGATTGGATTTCAATCAAAATTCACCAAAAGACTCCTCCCACCATATTATGATGTTGCCCAAGTTTTGGGCTCGATCCTAAATCAATAGGTGTTCCAAATTGGACAATTCAAGTTCAACGGCAGTTCGTTCCTAATTGGAGTGGTATTCCATACTTCTAGCGATTGGATTTCACTCAAAACTCACCAAATGACTCCTCCCACCATATTATGATGTTGCCCAAGTTTGGGGATCGATCCGAAATCAATAGGTGTGAGAAATTGGACAATTCAAGTTCAATGTCAGTTCGTTCCTAATTGGAGTGGTTGGTGTATTCCATACTTCTAGCGAATGGATTTCACTCAAAACTCACCAAATGACTCCTCCCACCATATTATGATGTTGCCCAAGATTTGGGCTCGATCCGAAATCAATAGGTTTGAGAAATTGGTCAATTCAATTTCAACGACAGTTCGTTCCTAATCGGAGTGGTTGGTGTATTCCACACTTCTAGCGATTGGATTTCACCCAAAACTCACCAAACGACTCCTCCCACCATATTATGATGTTGCCCAAGTTTGCGGCTCGATCCGAAATCAATAGGTGTGAGAAATTGGACAATTCAAGTTCAACGACAGTTCGTTCCTAATTGGAGTGGTTGGTGTATTCCATACTTCTAGCAATTGGATTTCACTCAAAACTCACCAAATGACTCCTCCCACCATATTATGATGTTGCCCATGTTTTGGGCTCGATCCGAAATCAATAGGTGTTCCAAATTGGACAATTCAAGTTCAACGGCAGTTCGTTCCTAATTGGAGTCGTTGGTGTATTCCATACTTCTAGCGATTGGATTTCACTGAAAATTCACCAAATGACTCCTCCCACCATATTATGATGTTGCCCAAGTTTTGGGCTCGATCCGAAATCAATAGGTGTGAGAAATTGGACAATTCAAGTTCAACGGCAGTTCGTTCCTAATTGGAGTGGTTGGTGTATTCCACACTTCTAGCGATTGGATTTCACCCAAAACTCACCAAATGACTCCTCCCACCATATTATGATGTTGCCCAAGTTTGCGGCTCGATCCGAAATCAATAGATGTGAGAAATTGGACAATTCAAGTTCAACGGTAGTTCGTTCCTAATTGGAGTGGTTGGTGTATTCCATACTTCTAGCGATTGGATTTCACTCAAAATTCATCAAATGACTACTCCCACCATATTATGATGTTGCCCAAGTTTTGGGCTCGATCTGAAATCAATAGGTGTGAGAAATTGGACAATTCAAGTTCAACGGCAGTTCGTTCCTAATTGGAGTGGTTGGTGTATTCCATACTTCTAGCGATTGGATTTCACTCACAACTCACCAAATGACTCCTCCCACCATATTATGATGTTGCCCAAGTTTGGGGCTCGATCCGAAATCAATAGGTGTGAGAAATTGGACAATTCAAGTTCAACGACAGTTCGTTCCAAATTGGAGTGGATGGTTGTTAAGCTCATAATTTCATACATATACATGCCCAAATTTACTTACTTCTTTTGCTTAGTTTCCTAGATTTCTATGTTGTTTGCCTCCCTTTGTGTGTTTTGTAGGCAAATAGAGCAAGAGAGCATAATTCATGCAATTCAAGCATGTTAAGGCCTAATTTGGATGAATGGATGAAGAGCTTAAAAGACAAACTCATTTTGGCGACAGCCCCCTGCCAGTCCAGTTCCGTAGGTCATATTGTAAGCTTTGTTTCAGCAACCTACACAGCTCGGATGAGGCAGAATTCTTCATGAAAGTTGTTCCAATGGGTGTGTACTATAACATATCCAAAAGTCAGCCCCAGTGGATAAATATGGAGTCTATTACCTAGCAAACACAGAGCCATGCTCAGGATGGATTTTATCAGCGCGCAAAATGAGTTAGCAGTTTGTTTTGGCCTTAACTTCCTCCTCCGACCTTGGATTGGCCCAAATGATATATGGCTGGAAAGAAGACATTCTGAACTTCAAGTTTGAGTGCTTAAAGTCTTAATATGCTTAAGGGAAGCCCAATTCGTAAGCCCTTGAAGTTGCTGGTCATGCTGACCTCAGGATGAGCTATTGTTTCTGGTTGGAAGCTTGGTCATGGTGAGCTAGGCATGAGCTATTGAGCTGGTTGGAAGCTTGGTCATGATGACATGAAGATGAGCTAGGGCTGCTGGTGGGATTTATTGGTGAAGTGCATCAACCATTTCAGATTTTATAAAACAAGTGTTGTATGCATTAGCCATATTGAATTCAGATTTTTCACTTCCTTAGGCCTATAAATAGGGAGGTTCTCTAAGCTTGTAAACACACCCCAAGGGGGGGAGCTCTCAAACACTTCTCTAGAGCTCCCTTCCCTTCTCTCCCTCAAATTCTCTAGAGAAGTGTTTGAGAGCTCCCCCCCTTGGGGTAGGGGTGGGCATATAAACCGGAAAACCGGAAAACCGAACCAAACCGGATGAAAAAAAACCGGAAAAAACCGAGTTGACTAAAAAGTCAACAAAACCGGACCGGACCGGACCGGACCGGTTCAAACCGGTTCCAGTTCCGATTTTACACAAAATAGCACCGGACCGGACCGGTCCAGTATTTAATATATATTTTTTGGTGGCCCAACCACTAAGCCCAGAATTTTTCTCACTTCCCAAACCCAACTACTAACATCTAACCTTAGCCAAGCCCAACAACAAAAGCCCATCAACCAACACCTAACCCTAAAACCACCTTTTCTTTCCTTCCTCTCTCCTTTATCTTTTCAATCCGCCGCAGCTTCTCTCTTTTATTTTCTCTCTCTCTCTCTCTCTCTCTCTCTCTCTCTCTCTCTCTCTCTCTTTCTTCTTCTTTCTCTTTCTTCTTCCTCTTTCTAATTCCAATTTTCTCTCTCTCTCATTCTCTCTGACTCGGCGGCGTCACGAAACCAGGTGAGCTAGTTACTCTCTTTCTAATTCTTCATTGCTTATTGTGTTGCCTCGTTCTCTCATTTTTTGTTTTATTTGATTCACGATCGAAGATGTGGGTATGATTGATTTAGGGTTCTATCAAACGCAAATGTTCAGTATTCCTTCGTTTCATTCTCGTTATTTTTTCTACTGTAAAAATTTCAAGCTCGAAGTAAAACCCTAATTGCTGTTTGGAGATAATGAAAATGAAAATTTCAAGCTCGAAGTAAAACCCCAATTTTCTCTCTCTCTCTCTCTCTCTCTCTCTCTCTCTCTCTGTATTTTTTTTTTTTTGGACTAGGCTTGATGTGTCTGAGAGTGGCTTGGCGGCAGTTGTGCGGCTTAGCAATGGTGACATGAGAACACATAACAATGACATGTATGTAGTTTCCGATTCTCCAAAGTTTATTAATTCATTGGACAAGACTTTTGTGTAATCATATCATGGAGGACATACTTTCTCACCTGCATTCAACTCATATGGCTTCACAGCAGCAGATAACAGAAGAAGCAGTATATCTTTGCACAGGAAATCCAGGGGCTGGGAGAGCTTAATAGAGAAGGTTTGAAGAAGATGCCTCTTTGTGTTGCCCTTGCCTCCGAGAAAGAACAAGGGGAAGATGGAGCATTTTTTTGCTTTTTTTTTCAGTGGAAAATGGAGTAGTTTAAATGTTATTTCTATAATTTTTTTTAGTAATTTTGTTTGCAATTAAGTGTATTTGTTTTGTTATTGGTATGTAATTTTAAATTTAATGTTTGGGATGATTGGGTGGGAATTGGGCTAATTGTGAATTTGTAGGCCCAAATTTTGTTTAAAAACTTCAGTTGGGCTTAAATCTCTAAAAATTTATAATAAAAAAATCAATTGGGCCCAAGGGCCGGTCCAAATTGTAAAATCGGAAACCGAACCGGATATAAACCGGTTCGGGTTGGTGCGGTTCTCTTAGGTGTTTAATTGAAAAACTGGACCGAACCGGACCGAATGAACAGTACCGGTTTCGGTTTCGGGTTTAGGGGAGAACCAGGCCGAACCGGACCGTGCCCACCCTTACCTTGGGGTGTGTTTACAAGCTTAGAGAACCTCCCTAATTATAGGCCTAAGGAAGTGAAAAATCTGAATTCAATATGGCTAATGCAAGTTCAACGGCAGTTCGTTCCAAATTGGAGTGGATGGTGTATTCCATACTTCTAGCGATTGGATTTCACTCAAAACTCACCAAATGACTCCTCCCACCATATTATCGTGTTGCCCAAGTTTTGGGCTCAATCCGAAATCAATAGGTGTGAGAAATTGGACAATTCAAGTTCAACGGCAGTTCGTTCCTAATTGGAGTGGTTGGTGTATTCCATACATCTAGCGATTGGATTTCACTCAAAACTCACCAACTGACTACCAACACCAGATTATCATGTTGCCCAACTTTTGGGCTCGATCCGAAATCGATAGGTGTGAGAAATTGGACAATTCAAGTTCAACGGCAGTTCGTTCCTAATTGGAGTGGTTGGTGTATTCCATACTTCTAGTGATTGGATTTCACTCAAAGCTCACCAAATTACTCCTCCCACCATATTACCATGTTCCCCAAGTTTTGGGCTCGATCCGAAATCAATTGGTGTGAGACATTGGACAATTCAAGTTCAACGGCAGTTCGTTCCTAATTGGAGTGGTTGGTGTATTCCATACTTCTAGTGATTGGATTTCACTCAAAGCTCACCAAATTACTCCTCCCACCATATTACCATGTTGCCCAAGTTTTGGGCTCGATCCGAAATCAATTGGTGTGAGACATTGGACAATTCAAGTTCAACGGCAGTTCGTTCCTAATTGGAGTGGTTGGTGTATTCCATACTTCTAGCGATTGGATTTCACTCAAAACTCACCTAATTACTCCTCCCACCATATTATCATGTTGCCCAAGTTTTGGGCTCGATCCGAAATCAATAGGTGTGAGAAATTGGACAATTCAAGTTCAACGGCAGTTCGTTCCTAATTGGAGTGGTTCATGTATTTCCTACTTCTAGCAATTGGATTTCACTCAAAACTCACCAAATGACTCCTCAGACCATATTATGATGTTGCCCATGTTTGGGGCTCGATCCGAAATCAATAGGTGTGAGAAATTGGACAATTCAAGTTCAACGGCAGTTCGTTCAAAATTGGAGTGGTTGCTGTATTCTATACTTCTAGCGATTGGATTTCACTCAAAACTCACCAAACGACTCCTAACACCATATTATCATGTTGCCCCAGTTTTGGGCTCGATCCGAAATCAATAGGTGTGAGAAATTGGACAATTCAAGTTCAACGGCAGTTCGTTCCTAATTGGAGTGGTTGGTGTATTCCATACTTCGAGCGATTGGATTTCACTCAAAACTCACCAAATGACTACTCCCAACATATTATGGTGTTGCCCAAGTTTTGGGCTCGATCCGAAATCAATAGGTGTGAGAAATTGGATAATTCAATTTCAACGGCAGTTCGTACCTAATTGTAGTGGTTGGTGTATTCCATACTTCTAGCGATTGGATTTCACTCAAAACTCACCAAATGACTCCTCCCACCATATTATGATGTTCCCCAAGTTTTGGGCTCGATCCGAAATCAATAGGTGTTCCAAATTGCACAATTCAATTTCAACGGCAGTTCGTTCCTAATTGGAGTTGTTGGTGTATTCAATACTTCTAGCGATTGGATTTCCCTCAAAACTCACCAAATGACTCCTCCCACCATATTATCATGTTGCCCAAGTTTTGGGCTCGATCCGAAATCAATAGGTGTGAGAAATTGGACAATTCAAGTTCAATGTCAGTTCGTTCCTAATTGGAGTGTATTCTATACTTCTAGCGATTGGATTTCACTCAAAACTCACCAAATGACTCCTAACACCATATTATCACGTTGCCCAAGTTTTGGGCTCGATCCGAAATCAATAGGTGTGAGAAATTGGACAATTCAAGTTCAACGGCAGTTCCTTCCTAATTGGAGTGGTTGGTGTATTCCATACTTCTGGCGATTGGATTTTACTCAAAACTCACCAAATGACTCCTAACACTATATTATGATGTTGCCCAAGTTTTGGGCTCGATCCGAAATCAATAGGAGAAAGAAACGGGACAATTCAAGTTCAACGGCAGTTCGTTCCTAATTGGAGTGGTTGGTGTATTCCATACTTCTAGCGATTGGATTTCACACAAAACTCACCAAATGACTCCTCCCACAATATTATGATGTTGCCCACGTTTTGGGCTCGATCCGAAATCATTTGGTGTGAGAAATTGGACAATTCAAGTTCAGTGGCAGTTCGTTCCTAATTGGTGTGGTTGGTGCATTCCCTACTTTTAGCGATTCGATTTCACTCAAAACTCACCAAATGACTCCTCCCACCATATTATGATGTTGCCCAAGTTTTGGGCTCGATCTGAAATCAATAGGTGTGGGAAATTGGACAATTCAAGTTCAACTGCAGTTCATTCCAAATTGGAGTGGTTGCTGTATTCTATACTTCTAGCGATTGGATTTCACTCAAAACTCACCAAACGACTCCTAACACCATATTATCATGTGGCCCAAGTTTTGGGCTCAATCCGAAATCAATAGGTGTGAGAAATTGGACAATTCAAGTTCAAAGGCAGTTCGTTCCTAATTGGAGTGGTTGGTGTATTCCATACTTCGAGCGATTGGATTTCACTCAAAACACTCCAAATGACTCCTCCCAACATATTATGGTGTTGCCCAAGTTTTGGGCTCAATCCGAAATCAATAGGTGTGAGAAATTGGACAATTCAAGTTCAACGGCAGTTCATACCTAATTGTAGTGGTTGGTGTATTCCATACTTCTAGCGATTGGATTTCACTCAAAACTCACCAAATGACTCCGACCACCATATTATGATGTTGCCCAAGTTTTGGGATCGATCCGAAATCAATAGGTGAAAGAAATTGGACAATTCAAGTTCAACGGCAGTTCGTTCCTAATTGGAGTTGTTGGTGTATTCCATACTTCTAGCGATTGGATTTCCCTCAAAACTCACCAAATGACTCCTCCCACCATATTATGATGTTGCCCAAGTTTTGGGCTCGATCCGAAATCAATAGGTGCTCAAAATTGGACAATTCAAGTTCAACGGCAGTTCGTTCCAAATTGGAGTGTATTCTATACTTCTAGCGATTGGATTTCACTCAAAACTCACCAAATGACTCCTAACACCATATTATCACGTCGCCCAAGTTTTGGGCTCGATCCGAAATCAATAGGTGTGAGAAATTGGACAATTCAAGTTCAACGGCAGTTCGTTCCTAATTGGAGTGGTTGGTGTATTTCATACTTCTGGCGATTGGATTTTACTAAAAACTCACCAAATGACTCCTAACACTATATTATGATGTTGCCCAAGTTTTGGGCTCGATCCGAAATCAATAGGTGAAAGAAATTGGACAATTCAAGTTCAACGGCAGTTCGTTCCTAATTGGAGTGGTTGGTGTATTCCATACTTCTAGCGTTTGGATTTCACTCAAAACTCACCAAATGACTCCTCCCACAATATTATGATGTTGCCCACGTTTTGGGCTCCATCCGAAATCATTAGGTGTGAGAAATTGGACAATTCAAGTTCGATGGCAGTTCGTTCCTAATTGGAGTGGTTGGTGCATTCCCTACTTCTAGCGATTCGATTTCACCCAAAACTCACCGAATGACTCCTCCCACCCTATTATGATGTTGCCCATGGTTTGGGCTCGATCTGAAATCAATAGGTGTTCCAAATTGGACAATTCAAGTTCAACGGCAGTTTGTTCCTAATTGGAGTGGTTGCTGTATTCCATACTTCTAAAGATTGGATTTCACTCAAAACTCACCAAATGACTCCTAACACCATATTATGATGTTGCCCAAGTTTTGGGCTAGATCCGGAATCAATAGGTGTGAGAAATTGGACAATTCAAGTTCAACGGCAGTTCCTTTCTAATTAGAGTGGTTGGTGTATTCCATACTTCTAGCGATTGGATTTCTCTCAAAACTCACCAAATGACTCCTCCCACCATATTATGATGTTGCCCAAGTTTTGGGCTCGATCCGAAATCAATAGATGTTCCAAATTGGACAATTCAAGTTCAACGACAGTTCGTTCCAAATTGGAGTCGTTGGTGTATTCCACACTTCTACCGATTGGATTTCACTCGAAACTCACCAAATAACTCCTCCACCATATTATGATGTTGCCCAAGTTTTGGGCTCGATCCGAAATCGATAGGTGTGAGAAATTGGACAATTCAAGTTCGACAGCAGTTCGTTCCTACTTGGAGTGGTTGGTGTATTCCACACTTCTACCGATTGCATTTCACTCAAAACTCACCAAATGACTCCTCCCACCATATTATGATGTTGCCCAAGTTTTGGGCTCGATCCGAAATCAATAGGTGTGAGAAATTGGACAATTGAAGTTCACCGGCAGTTCGTACATAATTGGAGTGGTTGGTGTATTCCATACTTCTAGAGATTCGATTTCACTCAAAACTCACCAAATGACTCCTCCCACCATATTATGATGTTGCCCAAGTTTGGGTCTCGATCCGAAATGAATAGGTTTGAGCAATTGGACAATTCAAGTTCAACGGCAGTTCGTTCATAATTGGAGTGGTTGGTGTATTCCATACCTCTAGCGAATGGATTTCACTCAAAACTCACCAAATGACTCCTCCCACCATATTATGATGTTGCCCAAGTTTTGGGCCCGATCCGAAATCAATAGGTGTTCCAAATTGGACAATTCAAGTTCAACGGCAGTTCGTTCCTAATTGGAGTGGTTGGTGTATTCCCTACTTCTAGCGATTGGATTTCACTCAAAACTCACCAAATGATTCCTCCCACCATATTATGATGTTGCCCAAGTTTGGGGCTCGGTCCGAAATCAATAGGTGTGAGAAATTGGACAATTCAAGTTCAACGGCAGTTCGTTCCTAATTGGAGTGGTTGGTGTATTCCATACTTCTAGCAATTGGATTTCACTCAAAACTCACCAAATGACCCCTCCCACCATATTATGATGTTGCCCAAGTTTTGGGCTCGATCCGAAATCAATTGGTGTAGAAATTGGACAATTCAAGTTCAACGGCATTTCGTTCCTAATTGGAGTGGTTGGTGTATTCCATACTTCTAAAGATTGGATTTCACTCAAAACTCACCAAATGACTCCTCCCACCATATTATGATGTTGCCCAAGTTTTGGGCTCGATCCGGAATCAATAGGTGTGAGAAATTGGACAATTCAAGTTCAACGGCAGTTTGTTCCTAATTGGAGTGGTTGGTGTATTCCATACTTCTAGCGATTGGATTTCACTCAAAACTCACCAAATGACTCCTCCCACCATATTATGATGTTGCCCAAGTTTGGGGCTCGATCCGAAATCAATCGGTTTGAGAAATTGGACAATTCAAGTTCAACGGCAGTTCGTTCCTAATTGGAGTGGTTGGTGTATTCCATACTTCTAGCGATTGGATTTCACTCAAAACTCACCAAATGACTCCTCCCACCATATTATGATGTTGCCCAAGTTTAGGGTTCGATCCGAAATCAATAGGTGTGAGAAATTGGACAATTCAAGTTCAACAGCAGTTCGTTCCTAATTGGAGTGGATGGTATATTCCACACTTTTAGCGATTGCATTTCACTCAAAACTCACCAAAGGACTCCTCCCACCATATTATGATGTTGCCCAACTTTTGGGCTTGATCCGAAATCAATAGGTGTTCGAAATTGGACAATTCAAGTTCAACGGCAGTTCGTTCCTAATTGGAGTGGTTGGTGTATTCCTTACTTCTAGTGATTGGATTTCACTCAAAATTCACCAAAGGACTCCTCCCACCATATTATGATGTTGCCCAAGTTTTGGGCTCGATCCGAAATCTATAGGTGTGTGAAATTAGACATTTCAAGTTCAATGAAAGTTCGTTCCTAATTGGAGTGGTTGGTGTATTCCATACTTCTAGCGATTGGATTTCACTCAAAACTCACCAAATGACTCCTTCCACCATATTATGATGTTGCCCAAGTTTGGGGCTCGAGTCGAAATCAATAGGTGTTCCAAATTGGACAATTCAAGTTCAACGGCAGTTCGTTCCTAATTGGAGTGGTTGGTGTATTCCATACTTCTGGCGATTGGATTTCACTCAAAACTCACCAAATGACTCCTCCCACCATATTATGATGTTGCCCAAGTTTTGGGCTCGATCCGAAATCAATAGGTATTCCAAATTGGACAATTCAAGTTCAACGGCAGTTCGTTCCTAATTGGAGTGGTTGGTGTATTCCATACTTCTAGCGATTGGATTTCACTCAAAACTAACCAAAGGACTCCTCCCACCATATTATGATGTTCCCAAGTTTTGGGCTCGATCCGAAATCAATAGGTGTTCGAAATTGGATAATTCAAGTTCAACGGCAGTTCGTTCCAAATTGGAGTGGTTGGTGTATTCCATACTTCTAGTGATTGGATTTCACTCCAAACTCACCAAATGACTCCTCCCACCATATTATGATGTTGCCCAAGTTTTGGGTTCGAGCCGAAATCAATAGGTGTTCCAAATTGGATAATTCAAGTTCAACGGCAGTTCGTTCCTAATTGGAGTGGTATTCCATACTTCTAGCGATTGGATTTCACCCAAAACTCACCAAATGACTCCTCCCACCATATTATGATATTGCCCAAGTTTTGGGCTATATCCGAAATCAATAGGTGTTCCAAATTGGACAATTCAAGTTCAACGGCAGTTCATTCCTAATTGGAGTGGTTGGTGTATTCCGTACTTCTAGCAATTGGATTTCACTGAAAACTCACCAAATGACTCCTCCCACCATATTATGATATTGCCCAAGTTTTGGGCTCGATCCGAACTCAATAGGTGTTCCAAATTGGACAATTCAAGTTCAACGGCAGTTCGTTCCTAATTGGAGTCGTTGGTGTATTCCATACTTCTAGCGATTGGGTTTCACTCAAAATTCACCAAATGAGTCCTCCCACCATATTATGTTGTTGCCCAAGTTTTGGGCTCGATCCGAAATCAATAGGTGTGAGAAATTGGACAATTCTAGTTCAAAGGCAGTTCCTTCCTAATTGGAGTGGTTGCTGTATTCCATACTTCTAGCGATTGGATTTCACTCAAAACTCACCAAATGACTCCTCCCACCATATTATGATGTTGCCCAAGTTTGGGGCTCGATCCGAAATCAATAGGTGTGAGAAATTGGACAATTCAAGTTCAACGGCAGTTCGTTCCTAATTGGAGTGTATTCTATACTTCTAGCGATTGGATTTCACTCAAAACTCACCAAATGACTCCTAACACCATATTATCACGTTGCCCAAGTTTTGGGCTCGATCCGAAATCAATAGGTGTGAGAAATTGGACAATTCAAGTTCAACGGCAGTTCGTTCCTAATTGGAGTGGTTGGTGTATTCTATACTTCTGGCGATTGGATTTTACTCAAAACTCACCAAATGACTCCTAACACTATATTACGATGTTGCCCAAGTTTTGGGCTCGATCCGAAATCAACAGGTGAAAGAAACTGGACAATTCAAGTTCAACGGCAGTTCGTTCCTAATTGGAGTGGTTGGTGTATTCCATACTTCTAGCAATTGGATTTCACTCAAAACTCACCAAATGACTCCTCCCACCATATTATGATGTTGCCCATGTTTTGGGCTCGATCCGAAATCAATAGGTGTTCCAAATTGGACAATTCTAGTTCAACGGCAGTTCGTTCTTAATTGGAGTCGTTGGTGTATTCCATACTTCTAGCGATTGGATTTCACTCAAAATTCACCAAATGACTCCTCCCACCATATTATGATGTTGCCCAAGTTTTGGGCTCGATCCGAAATCAATAGGTGTGAGAAATTGGACAATTCAAGTTCAAAGGCAGTTCCTTCCTAATTGGAGTGGTTGCTGTATTCCATACTTGTAGCGATTCGATTTCACTCAAAACTCACCAAATGACTCCTCCCACCATATTATGAAGTTGTCATAGTTTTGGGCTCAACCCGAAATCAATAGATGTGAGAAATTGGACAATTCAAGTTCAACGGCAGTTCGTTCCTAATTGGAGTGGTTGGTGTATTCCATACTTCTAGCGATTGGATTTCACTCAAAATTCACCAAATGACTACTCCCACCATATTATGATGTTGCCCAAGTTTTGGGCTCGATCTGAAATCAATAGGTGTGAGAAATTGGACAATTCAAGTTCAACGGCAGTTCGTTCATAATTGGAGTGGTTGCTGTATTCTATACTTCTAGCGATTGTATTTCACTCAAAACACGCCAAATGACTCCTCCCAACATATTATGGTGTTGCCCAAGTTTTGGGCTCGATCCGAAATCAGTTAGTGTGAGAAATTGGACAATTCAATTTCAACGGCCGTTCATACCTAATTGTAGTGTTTGGTGTATTCCATACTTCTAGCGATTGGATTTCACTCAAAACTCACCAAATGACTCCTCCCACCATATTATGATGTTGCCCAAGTTTTGGGCTCGATCCGAAATCAATAGGAGAAAGAAACTGGACAATTCAAGTTCAACGGCAGTTCGTTCCTAATTGGAGTGGTTGGTGTATTCCATACTTCTAGCGATTGGATTTCACTCAAAATTCATCAAATGACTCCTCCCACAATATTATGATGTTGCCCAAGTTTTGGGCTCGATTTGAAATCAATAGGTGTGGGAAATTGGACAATTCAAGTTCAACGGCAGTTCATTCCAAATTGGAGTGGTTGCTGTATTCTATACTTCTAGCGATTGGATTTCACTCAAAACTCACCAAACGACTCCTAACACCATATTATCTTGTGGCCCAAGTTTTGGGCTCAATCCGAAATCAATAGGTGTGAGAAATTGGACAATTCAAGTTCAAAGGCAGTTCGTTCCTAATTAGAGTGGTTGGTGTATTCCATACTTTGAGCGATTGGATTTCACACAAAACACACCAAATGACTCCTCCCAACATATTATGGTGTTGCCCAAGTTTTGGGCTCGATCCGAAATCAATAGGTGTGAGAAATTGGACGATTCAAGTTCAACGGCAGTTCGTACCTAATTGTAGTGGTTGGTGTATTCCATACTTCTAGCGATTGGATTTCACTCAAAACTCACCAAATGATTCCTCCCACCATATTATGATGTTGCCCAAGTTTTGGGCTCGATCCGAAATCAATAGGTGAAAGAAATTGGACAATTCAAGTTCAACGGCAGTTCGTTCCTAATTGGAGTTGTTGGTGTATTCCATACTTCTAGCGATTGGATTTCCCTCAAAACTCACCAAATGACTCCTCCCACCCTATTATGATGTTGCCCAAGTTTTGGGCTCGATCTGAAATCAATAGGTGTGAGAAATTGGACAATTCAAGTTCAACGGCAGTTCATTCCAAATTGGAGTGGTTGCTGTATTCTATACTTCTAGTGATCGGATTTCACTCAAAACTCACCAAACGACTCCTAACACCATATTATCATGTTGCCCAAGTTTTGGGCTCGATCCGAAATCAATAGGTGTGAGAAATTGGACAATTCAAGTTCAAAGGCAGTTCCTTCCTAATTGGAGTAGTTGCTGTATTCCATACTTCTAGCGATTCGATTTCACTCAAAACTCACCAAATGACTCCTCCCACCATATTATGAAGTTCCCATAGTTTTGGGCTCAACCCGAAATCAATAGATGTGAGAAATTGGACAATTCAAGTTCAACGGCAGTTCGTTCCTAATTGGAGTGGTTGGTGTATTCCATACTTCTAGCGATTGGATTTCACTCAAAATTCACCAAATGACTACTCCCACCATATTATGATGTTGCCCAAGTTTTGGGCTCGATATGAAATCAATAGGTGTGAGAAATTGGACAATTCAAGTTCAACGGCAGTTCGTTCCTAATTGGAGTGGTTGGTGTATTCCATACTTCTTGCGATTGGATTTCACTCACAACTCACCAAATGACTCCTCCCACCATATTATGATGTTGCCCAAGTTTGGGGATCGATCCGAAATCAATAGGTGTGAGAAATTGGACAATTCAATTTCAACGACAGTTCGTTCCAAATTGGAGTGGATGGTTGTTAAGCTCATAATTTCATACATATACATGCCCAAATTTACTTACTTCTTTTGCTTAGTTTCCTAGATTTCTATGTTATTTGCCTCCCTTTGTGTGTTTTGTAGGCAAATAGAGCAAGAGAGCATAATTCATGCAATTCAAGCATGTTAAGGCCTAATTTGGATGAATGGATGAAGAGCTTAAAAGACAAACTCATTTTGGCTACAGCCCCCTGCCAGTCCAGTTCCGTAGGTCATATTGCAAGCTTTGTTTCAGCAACCTACACAGCTCGGATGAGGCAGAATTATTCATGAAAGTTGTTCCAATGAGTGTGTACTATAACATATCCAAAATGCAGCCCCATTGGATAAATATGGAGTCCATTACCTAGCAAACACAGAGCCATGCTCAGGATGGATTTTATCAGCGCGCAAAATGAGTTAGCAGTTTGTGTTGGCCTTAACTTCCTCCTCCGACCTTGGATTGGCCCAAATGATATATGGCTGGAAAGAAGACATTCTGAACTTCAAGTTTGAGTGCTTAAAGTCTTAATTTGCTTAAGGGAAGCCCAATTCGTAAGCCCTTGAAGTTGCTGGTCATGCTGACCTCAGGATGAGCTATTGTTTCTGGTTGGAAGCTTGGTCATGGTGAGCTAGGCATGAGCTATTGAGCTGGTTGGAAGCTTGGTCATGGTGACATGAAGATGAGCTAGGGCTGCTGGTGGGATTTATTGGTGAAGTGCATCAACCATTTCAGATTTTATAAAACAAGTGTTGTATGCATTAGCCATATTGAATTCAGATTTTTCACTTCCTTAGGCCTATAAATAGGGAGGTTCTCTAAGCTTGTAAACACACCCCAAGGGGGGGAGCTCTCAAACACTTCTCTAGAGCTCCCTTCCCTTCTCTCCCTCAAATTCTCTAGAGAAGTATTTGAGAGCTCCCCCCCTTGGGGTAGGGGTGGGCATATAAACCGGAAAACCGGAAAACCGAACCAAACCGGATGAAAAAAAACCGGAAAAAACCGAGTTGACTAAAAAGTCAACAAAATCGGACCGGACCGGTTCAAATCGGTTCCAGTTCCTGTTTTACACAAAATAGCACCGGACCGGACCGGTCTAGTATTTAATATATATTTTTTGGTGGCCCAACCACTAAGCCCAGAATTTTTCTCACTTCCCAAACCCAACTACTAACATCTAACCTTAGCCAAGCCCAACAACAAAAGCCCATCAACCAACACCTAACCCTAAAACCACCTTTTCTTTCCTTCCTCTCTCCTTTATCTTTTCAATCCGCCGCAGCTTCTCTCTTTTATTTTATCTCTCTCTCTCTCTCTCTCTCTCTCTCTCTCTTTCTTCTTCTTTCTCTTTCTTCTTCCTCTTTTTAATTCCAATTTTCTCTCTCTCTCATTCTCTCTGACTCGGCGGCGTCACGAAACCAGGTGAGCTAGTTACTCTCTTTCTAATTCTTCATTGCTTATTGTGTTGCCTCGTTCTCTCATTTTTTGTTTTATTTGATTCACGATCGAAGATGTGGGTATGATTGATTTAGGGTTCTATCAAACGCAAACGTTCAGTATTCCTTCGTTTCATTCTCGTTGTTTTTTCTACTGTAAAAATTTCAAGCTCGAAGTAAAACCCTAATTGCTGTTTGGAGATAATGAAAATGAAAATTTCAAGCTCGAAGTAAAACCCCAATTTTCTCTCTCTCTCTCTCTCTCTCTCTCTCTCTCTCTCTCTCTGTATTTTTTTTTTTGGACTAGGCTTGATGTGTCTGAGAGTGGCTTGGCGGCAGTTGTGCGGCTTAGCAATGGTGACATGAGAACACATAACAATGACATGTATGTAGTTTCCGATTCTCCAAAGTTTATTAATTCATTGGACAAGACTTTTGTGCAATCATATCATGGAGGACATACTTTCTCACCTGCAGTCAACTCATATGGCTTCACAGCAGCAGATAACAGAAGAAGCAGTATATCTTTGCACAGGAAATCCAGGGGCTGGGAGAGCTTAATAGAGAAGGTTTGAAGAAGATGCCTCTTTGTGTTGCCCTTGCCTCCGAGAAAGAACAAGGGGAAGATGGAGCTTTTTTTTTCTTTTTTTTTCAGTGGAAAATGGAGTAGTTTAAATGTTATTTCTATAATTTTTTTAGTAATTTTGGTTGCAATTAAGTGTATTTGTTTTGTTATTGGCATGTAATTTTAAATTTAATGTTTGGGATGATTGGTTGGGAATTAGGCTAATTGTGAATTTGTAGGCCCAAATTTTGTTTAAAAACTTCAGTTGGGCTTAAATCTCTAAAAATTTATAATAAAAAAATCAATTGGGCCCAAGGGCCGGTCCAAATTGTAAAACCGGAAACCAAACCGGATATAAACCGGTTCGGGTTCGTGCGATTCTCTTAGGTGTTTAATTGAAAAATCGGACAGAACCGGACCGGATGAATAGTACCGGTTCCGGTTTCGGGTTTAGGAGAGAACCGGGCCGAACGGGACCGTGCCCACCCTCACCTTGGGGTGTGTTTACAGGCTTAGAGAACCTCCCTATTTATAGGCCTAAGGAAGTGAAAAATCTGAATTCAATATGGCTAATGCAAGTTCAACGGCAGTTCGTTCCAAATTGGAGTGGATGGTGTATTCCATACTTCTAGCGATTGGATTTCACTCAAAACTCACCTAATGACTCCTCCCGCCATATTATCATGTTGCCCAAGTTTGGGGCTCGATCCGAAATCAATAGGTGTTCCAAATTGGACAATTCAAGTTCAACGACAGTTCGTTCCTAATTGGAGTGGTTGGTGTATGCCACACTTCTAGCGATTGGATTTCACTCAAAACTCACCAAATTACTCCTCCCACCATATTACCTTGTTGCCCAAGTTTTGGGCTCGATCCGAATTCAATTGGTGTGAGAAATTGGACAATTCAAGTTCAAAAGCGGTTCGTTCCTAATTGGAGTGGTTGGTGTATTCCATACATCTAGCGATTGGATTTCACTCAAAACTCACCAAATGACTCCTCCCACCATATTATCGTGTTGCCCAAGTTTTGGGCTCAATCCGAAATCAATAGGTGTGAGAAATTGGACAATTCAAGTTCAACGGCAGTTCGTTCCTAATTGGAGTGGTTGGTGTATTCCATACTTCTAGCGATTGGATTTCACTCAAAACTCACCAAATGACTCCTCCCACCATATTATGATGTTGCCCAAGTTTGGGGCTCGATCCGAAATGAATAGGCGTAAGAAATTGGACAATTCAAGTTCAACGGCAGTTCGTTCCTAATTGGAGTGGTTGGTGTATTCCGTACTTCTAGCGATTGGATTTCACTCAAAATTTACCCAATGACTCCTCCCACCATATTATGATGTTGCCCAAGTTTTGGGCTCGATCCGATATCAATAGGTGTGAGCAATTGGAAAATTCAAGTTCAACGGCAGTTCGTTCCTAATTGGAGTGGTTGGTGTATTCCATACTTCTAGCGATTGGATTTCACTCAAAACTCACCAAATGACTCCTCCCACCATATTATGATGTTGCCCAAGTTTTGGGCTCGTTCCAAAACCAATAGTTGTGAGAAATTGGACAATTCAAGTTCAACGGCAGTTCGTTACTAATTGGAGTGGTTGGTGTATTCCCTACTTCTAGCGATTGGATTTCACTCAAAACTCACCAAATGACTCCTCCCACCATATTATGATGTTGCCCAAGTTTGGGGCTCGATCCGAAATCAATAGGCGTAAGAAATTGGACAATTCAAGTTCAACGGCAGTTCGTTCCTAATTGGAGTGGTTGGTGTATTCCGTACTTCTAGCGATTGGATTTCATTAAAACTCACCAAATGACTCCTCCCACCATATTATGATGTTGCCCAAGTTTTGGGCTCATTCCAAAAGTAATAGTTGTGAGAAATTGGACAATTCAAGTTCAACGGCAGTTCGTTCCTAATTGGAGTGGTTGGTGTATTCCATACTTCTAGCGATTGGATTTCACTCAAAACTCACCAAATGACTCCTCCCACCATATTATCAGGTTGCCCAATTTTTGGCTCGAGCCGAAATCAATAGTTGTGAGAAATTGGACAATTCAAGTTCAATGGCAGTTCATTCCTAATTGGAGTGGTTGGTGTATTCCATACTTCTAGCGATTGGATTTCACTCAAAACTCACCAAATGACTCCTCCCACCATATTATGATGTTGCCCAAGTTTTGGGCTCGATCTGAAATTAATAGGTGTGAGAAATTGGACAATTCAAGTTCAACGGCAGTTCGTTCCTAATTGGAGTGGTTGGTGTATTCCATACTTCTAGGGATTGGATTTCACTCAAAACTCACCAAATGATTCCTCCCACCATATTATGATCTTGCCCAAGATTTGGGGTCGATCCGAAATCAATAGGTGTGAGAAATTGGACAATTCAAGTTCGACGGCAGTTCGTTCCTAATTGGAGTGGTGGGTGTATTCCATACTTCTAGCGATTGGATTTCACTCAAAACTCACCAAATGACTCCTCCCACCATATTATCAGGTTGCCCAATTTTGGGCTCGAGCCGAAATCAAAAGGTGTGAGAAATTGGACAATTCAAGTTCAATGGCAGTTCGTTCCTAATTGGAGTGGTTGGTGTATTCCATACTTCGAGCGATTGGATTTCACCCAAAACTCACCAAATGACTCCTCCCACCATATTATCATGTTGCCCAAGTTTTGGGCTCGAACCGAAATCAAAAGGTGTTCCAAATTGGACAATTCAAGTTCAACGGCTGTTCGTTCCTAATTGGAGTGGTTGGTGTATTCCATACTTCTAGCGATTGGATTTCACTCAAAACTCACCAAATGACTCCTCCCACCATATTATCATGTTGCCCAACTTTTGGGCTCGAGCCGAAATCAATAGGTGTGGGAAATTGGACAATTCAAGTTCAATGGCAGTTCGTTCCTAATTGGAGTGGTTGGTGTATTCCATACTTCTAGCGATTGGATTTCACTCAAAACTCACCAAATGACTACTCCCACCATATTATGATGCTGCCCAAGTTTTGGGCTCGATCCGAAATCAATAGGTGTTCCAAATTGGGCAATTCATGTTCAACGGCAGTTCGTTCCTAATTGGAGTGGTTGGTGAATTCCATACTTCTAGCGATTGGATTTCACTCAAAACTCACCAAATGACTCCTCCCACCATATTATGACGTTGCCCAAGTTTTGGTCTCGATCCGAAATCAATAGGTGTGAGAAATTGGACAATTCAAGTTCAACGGCAGTTCGTTCCTAATTGGAGTGGTTGGTGTATTCCGTACTTCAAGTGATTGGATTTCACTCAAAACTAACCAAATGACTCCTCCGACCATATTATGATGTTGCCCAAGTTTGGGGCTCGATCCGAAATCAATAGGTGTGAGAAATTGGACAACTCAAGTTCGACGGCAGTTCGTTCCTAATTGAAGTGGTTGGTGTATTCCATACTTCTACCGATTGGATTTCGCTCAAAACTCCCCAAATAACTCCTCCCACTATATTATCATGTTGCCCAACTTTTGGGCTCGAGCCGAAATCAATAGGTGTGAGAAATTGGACAATTCAAGTTCAATGGCAGTTTATTCCTAATTGGAGTGGTTGGTGTATTCCATACTTCTAGGGATTGGAGTTCACTCAAAACTCACCAAATGATTCCTCCCACCATATTATGATGTTGCCCAAGATTTGGGCTCGATCCGAAATCAATAGGTGTTCCAAATCGGACAATTCAAGTTCAACAGCAGTTCGTTCCTAATTGGAGTGGTTGGTGTATTCCATACTTCAAGTGATTGGATTTCACTCAAAACTAACCAAATGACTCCTCCCACCATATTATGATGTTGCCCAAGTTTGGGGCTCGATCCGAAATGAATAGGCGTAAGAAATTGGACAATTCAAGTTCAACGGCAGTTCGTTCCTAATTGGAGTGGTTGGTGTATTCCATACTTCTAGCGATTGGATTTCACTCAAAACTCACCAAATGACTACTCCCACCATATTATGATGCTGCCCAAGTTTTGGGCTCGATCCGAAATCAATAGGTGTTCCAAATTGGACAATTCAAGTTCAACGGCAGTTCGTTCCTAACTGGAGTGGTTGGTGAATTCCATACTTCTAGCGATTGGATTTCACTCAAAACTCACCGAATGACTCCTCCCACCATATTATGACGTTGCCCAAGTTTTGGGCTCGATCCGAAATCAATAGGTGTTCCAAATTGGACAATTCAAGTTGAACGGCAGTTCGTTCCTAATTGGAGTGGTTGGTGTATTCCATACTTCTTGCGATTGGATTTCACTCAAAACTCACCAAATGACTCCTCCCACCATATTATGATGTTGCCCAAGTTTTGGGCTCGATCCGAAATCAATAGGTGTGAGAAATTGGACAATTCAAGTTCAACGGCAGTTCGTTCCTAATTGGAGTGGTTGGTGTATTCCATACTTCTAGCGATTGGATTTCACTCAAAACTCACCAAATGACTCCTCCCACCATATTATGATGTTGCCCAAGTTTGGGGCTCGATCCGAAATCAATAGGTGTGAGAAATTGGACAATTGAAGTTCAACGGCAGTTCGTTCCTAATTGGAGTGGTTAGTGTATTCCATACTTCTAGCGATTGGATTTCACTCAAAACTCACCAAATGACGCCTCCCACCATATTATGATGTTGCCCAAGTTTTGGGCTCGATCCGAAATCAATAGGTGTTCAAAATTGGTCAATTCAAGTTCAACGGCAGTTCGTTCCTAATTGGAGTGGTTGGTGAATTCCATACTTCTAGCGATTGGATTTCACTCAAAACTCACCAAATGACTCCTCCCACCATATTATGACGTTGCCCAAGTTTGGGGCTCGATCCGAAATCAATAGGTGTTCCAAATTGGACAATTCAA
Source organism: Prunus avium (assembly GCF_965620075.1). NCBI lineage: Eukaryota > Viridiplantae > Streptophyta > Magnoliopsida > Rosales > Rosaceae > Prunus > Prunus avium. The sequence continues at coordinate 33,136,341 of NC_142284.1, forward strand.
GTTCAACGGCAGTTCGTTCCTAATTGGAGTGGTTGGTGTATTCCATACTTCTTGCGATTGGATTTCACTTAAAACTCACCAAATGACTCCTCCCTCTATATTATGATGTTGCCCAAGTTTTGGGCTCGATCCGAAATCAATAGGTGTTCCAAATTGGACAATTCAAGTTCAACGGCAGTTCGTTCCTAATTGGAGTGCTTGGTGTATTCCATAGTTCTAGCGATTGGATTTCACTCAAAACTCACCAAATGACTCCTCCCACCATATTATGATGTTGCCCAAGTTTTCGGCTCGATCTGAAATCAATAGGTGTGAGAAATTGGACAATTCAAGTTCAACGGCAGTTCGTTCCTAATTGGAGTGGTTGGTGTATTCCATACTTCTAGCGATTGGATTTCAATCAAAACTAACCAAATGACTCCTCCCACCATATTATGATGTTGCCCAAGTTTGGGGCTCGATCCGAAATCAATAGGTGTGAGAAATTGGACAATTCAAGTTCAATGGCAGTTCGTTCCTAATTGGAGTGGTTAGTGTATTCCATACTTCTTGCGATTGGATTTCCCTCAAAACTCACCAAATGACTACTCCCACCATATTATGATTTTGCCCAAGTTTTGGGCTCGATCCGAAATCAATAGGTGTTCCAAATTGGGCAATTCAAGTTGAATGGCAGTTCGTTCCAAATTGGAGTGGTTGGTGTATTCCATAGTTCTAGCGATTGGATTTCACTCAAAACTCACCAAATGACTCCTCCCACCATATTATGATGTTGCCCAAGTTTTGGGCTCGATCCGAAATCAATAGGTGTTCGAAATTGGACAATTCAAGTTCAACGGCAGTTCGTTCCTGATTGGAGTGGTTGGTGTATTCCACACTTCTAGCGTTTGGATTTCACTCAAAACTCACCAAATGACTCCTCCCACCATATTTTGATGTTGCCCAAGTTTTGGGATCGATCCGAAATCAATAGGTGTTAGAAATTGGTCAATTCAATTTCAACGGCATTTCGTTCCTATTTGGAGTGGTTGGTGTATTCCATACTTCTAGCGATTGGATTTCACTCAAAACTCACCAAATGACTCCTCCCACCATATTATGATGTTGCCCAAGTTTTGGGCTCGATCCGAAATGAATAGGTGTTCAAAATTGGACAATTCAAGTTCAACGGCAGTTCGTTCCTAATTGGAGTGGTTGGTGTATTCCATAGTTCTAGCGATTGGATTTCACTCAAAACTCACCAAATGACTCCTCCCACCATATTATGATGTTGCCCAAGTTCTGGGCTCGATCCGACATCAATAGGTGTGAGAAATTGGACAATTCAAGTTGAACGGCAATTCGTTCCTAATTGGAGTGGTTGGTGTATTCCATACTTCTAGCGATTGGATTTCACTCAAAACTCTCCAAATGACTCCTCCCACCATATTATGTTGTTGCCCAAGTTTTGGGCTCGATCCGAAATCAATAGGTGTTTCAAATTGGACAATTCAAGTTCAACGGCAGTTCGTTCCTAATTGGAGTGGTTGGTGTATTCCATACTTCTAGCGATTGGATTTCACTCAAAACTCACCAAATGACTCCTCCCACCATATTATGATGTTGCCCAAGTTTGGGGCTCGATCCGAAATCAATAGGTGTTCCAAATTGGACAATTCAAGTTCAACGGCAGTTCGTTCCTAATTGGAGTGGTTGGTGTATTCCATACTTCTAGCGATTGGATTTCACTCAAAACTCACCAAATGACTCCTCCCACCATATTATGATGTTGCCCAAGTTTTGGGTTCGATCCGAAATCAATAGGTGTTCCAAATTGGACAATTCAAGTTCAACGGCAGTTCGTTCCTAATTGGAGTGGTTGGTGTATTCCATACTTCTAGCGATTGGATTTCACTCAAAACGCACCAAATGACTCCTCCCACCATATTATGATGTTGCCCAAGTTTTGGGCTCGATCCGAAATCAATAGGTGTGAGAAATTAGACAATTCAAGTTCAACGGCAGTTCGTTCCTAATTGGAGTGGTTGGTGTATTCCATAGTTCTAGCGATTGGATTTCACTCAAAACTCACCAAATGACTCCTCCCACCATACTATGATGTTGCCCAAGTTTTGGGCTCGATCCGAAATCAATAGGTGTGAGAAATTGGACAATTCAAGTTGGACGGCAGTTCGTTCCTAATTGGAGTGGTTGGTGTGTTCCATACTTCTAGCGATTGGATTTCACTCAAAACGAACCAAATGACTCCTCCCACCATATTATGTTGTTGAACAAGTTTTGGGATCGATCCGAAATCAATAGGTGTGAGAAATTGGTCAATTCAATTTCTACGGCATGTCGTTCCTAATTGGAGTGGTTGGTGTATTCCATACTTCTTGCGATTGGATTTCACTCAAAACTCACCAAATGACTCCTCCCACCTTATTATGATGTTGCCCAAGTTTTGGGCTCGATCGAAATCAATAGATGTGAGAAATTGGACAATTCAAGTTCAACGGCAGTTCGTTCCTAATTGGAGTGGTTGGTGTATTCCATAGTTCTAGCGATTGGATTTCACTCAAAACTTACCAAATGACTCCTCCCACCATATTATGATGTTGCCCAAGTTTTGGGCTCGATCCGAAATCAATAGGTGTGAGAAATTGGACAATTCAAGTTGAACGGCAGTTCGTTCCTAATAGGAGCGGTTGGTGTATTCCATACTTCTAGCGATTGGATTTCACTCAAAACTCACCAAATGACTCCTCCCACCATATTATGATGTTGCCCAAGTTTTGGGCTCGATCCGAAATCAATAGGTGTTCCAAATTGGACAATTCAAGTTCAACGGCAGTTCGTTCCTAATTGGAGTGGTTGGTGTATTCCATACTTCTAGCGATTGGATTTCACTCAAAACGCACCAAATGACTCCTCCCACTATATTATGATGTTGCCCAAGTTTTGGGCTCGATCCGAAATCAATAGGTGTGAGAAATTGGACAATTCAAGTGGAACGGCAGTTCGTTCCTAATTGGAGTCGTTGGTGTATTCCATAGTTCTAGCGATTGGATTTCACTCAAAACTCACCAAATGACTCCTCCCACCATATTATGATGTTGCCCAAGTTTTGGGCTCGATCCGAAATCAATCGGTGTGAGAAATTGGACAATTCAAGTTGAACGGCAGTTCGTTCCTAATTGGAGTGGTTGGTGTATTCCATAGTTCTAGCGATTGGATTTCACTCAAAACGAACCAAATGACTCCTCCCACCATATTATGAGGTTGCACAAGTTTTGGGATCGATCCGAAATCAATAGGTGTGAGAAATTGGTCAATTCAATTTCAACAGCATGTCGTTCCTAATTGGAGTGGTTGGTGTATTCCATACTTCTTGCGATTGGATTTCACTCAAAACTCACCAAATCACTCCTCCCACCATATTATGATGTTGCCCAAGTTTTGGGCCCGATCCGAAATCAATAGGTGTGAGAAATTGGACAATTCAAGTTCAACGGCAGTTCGTTCCTAATTGGAGTAGTTGGTGTATTCCATACTTCTAGCGATTGGATTTCACTCAAAACTCACCAAATGACTCCTCCCACCATATTATGATGTTGCCCAAGTTTTGGGCTCGATCCGAAATCAATAGGTGTTTAAAATTGGACAATTCAAGTTCAACGGCAGTTCGTTCCTAATTGGAGTGGTTGGTGTATTCCATACTTCTAGCGATTGGATTTTACTCAAAACTCACCAAATGACTCCTCCCACCATATTATGATGTTGCCCAAGTTTTGGGCTCGATCCGAAATGAATAGGTGTTCAAAATTGGACAATTCAAGTTCAACGACAGTTCGTTCCTAATTGGAGTGGTTGGGGTATTCCATACTTCTAGCGATTGGATTTCACTCAAAACGCACCAAATGACTCCTCCCACCATATTATGATGTTGCCCAAGTTTTGGGCTCGATCTGAAATCAATAGGTGTGAGAAATTGGACAATTCAAGTTCAACGGCAGTTCGTTCCTAATTGGAGTGGTTAGTGTATTCCATACTTCTAGCGATTGGATTTCACTCAAAACTCACCAAATGACTCCTCCCACCACATTATGATGTTGGCCAAGTTTTGGGCTCGATCCGAAATCAATAGGTGTTCCAAATTGGACAATTCAAGTTCAACGGCAGTTCGTTTCTAATTGTAGTGGTTGGTGTATTCCATACTTCTAGCGTTTGGATTTCACTCAAAACTCACCAAATGACTCCTCCCACCATATTATGATGTTGCCCAAGTTTTGGGCTCGATCCGAAATCAATAGGTGTGAAAAATTGGACAATTCAAGTTCAACGGCAGTTCGTTCCTAATTGGAGTGGTTGGTGTATTCCACACTTATTGCGATTGGATTTCACTCAAAACTCACCAAATGACTCCTCCCACCATATTATGATGTTGCCCAAGTTTTGGGCTTGATCCGAAATCAATAGGTGTTCCAAATTGGACAATTCAAGTTCAACGGCAGTTCGTTCCTAATTGGAGTGGTTGGTGTATTCCGTACTTCTAGCGTTTGGATTTCACTCAAAACTCACCAAATGACTCCTCCCACCATATTATGATATTTCCCAAGTTTTGGGATCGATCCGAAATCAATAGGTGTGAGAAAATGGTCAACTGAATTTCAACGGCATGTCGTTCCTAATTGGAGTGGTTGGTGTATTCCATACTTCTAGCGATTGGATTTCACTCAAAACTCACCAAATGAATCCTCCCACCATATTATGATGTTGCCCAAGTTTTGGGCTCGATCCGAAATCAATAGGTGTGAGAAATTGGACAATTCAAGTTCAACGGCAGTTCGTTCCTAATTGGAGTGGTTGGTGTATTCCATACTTCTAGCGATTGGATTTCATTCAAAACGCACCAAATGACTCCTCCCACCATATTATGATGTTGCCCAAGTTTTGGGCTCGATCCTAAATCAATAGGTGTGAGAAATTGGACAATTCAAGTTGAACGGCCGTTCGTTCCTAATTGGAGTGGTTAGTGTATTCCATACTTCTAGCGATTGGATTTCACTCAAAACTAACCAAATGACTCCTCCCACCATATTATGATGTTGCCCATGTTTTGGGCTCAATCCGAAATCAATAGGTGTTCCAAATTGGACAATTCAAGTTCAACGGCAGTTCGTTCCTAATTGGAGTGGTAGGTGTATTCCATACTTCTAGCGATTGGATTTCACTCAAAACGCACCAAAAGATTCCTCCCACCATATTATCATGTTGCCCAAGTTTTGGGCTCGATCCGAAATCAATAGGTGTGAGAAATTGGACAATTCAAGTTGAACGGCACTTCGTTCCTAATTGGAGTGGTTGGTGTATTCCACACTTCTAGCGATTGGATTTCACTCAAAATGCACCAAATGACTCCTCCCACCATATTATGATGTTGCCCAAGTTTTGGGCTCGATCCGAAATCAATAGGTGTGAGAAATTGGACAATTCAAGTACAACAGTTCGTTCCTAATTGGAGTGGTTGGTGTATTCCATACTTCTAGCGATTGGATTTCACTCAAAACTCACCAAATGACTCCTCCCACCATATTATGATGTTGCCCAAGTTTTGGGCTCGATTCGAAATCAATGGGTGTGAGAAATTGGACAATTCAAGTTCAACGGCAGTTCGTTCCTAATTGGAGTGGTTGGTGTATTCCATACTTCTAGCGATTGGATTTCACTCAAAACTCACCAAATGACTCCTCCCACCATATTATGATGTTGCCCAAGTTTTGGGATCGATCCGAAATCAATAGGTGTGAGAAATTGGTCAATTCAATTTCTACCGCATGTCGTTCCTAATTGGAGTGGTTGGTGTATTCCATACTTCTAGCGATTGGATTTCACTCAAAACTCACCAAATGAATCCTCCCACCATATTATGTTGTTGCCCAAGTTTTGGGCTCGATCCGAAATCAATAGGTGTGAGAAATTGGACAATTCAAGTTCAACGGCAGTTCGTTCATAATTGGAGTGGTAGGTGTATTCCATACTTCTAGCGATTGGATTTCACTCAAAACGCACCAAATGACTCCTCCCACCATATTATGATGTTGCCCAAGTTTTGTGCTCGATCCGAAATCAAATGGTGTGAGAAATTGGACAATTCAAGTTGAACGGCAGTTCGTTCCTAATTGGAGTGGTTGGTGTATTCCACACTTCTAGCGATTCGATTTCACTCAAAATGCCCCAAATGACTCCTCCCACCATATTATGATGTTGCCCAAGTTTTGGGCTCGATCCGAAATCAATAGGTGTGAGAAATTGGACAATTCAAGTTCAACGGCAGTTCGTTCCTAATTGGAGTGGTTGGTGTATTCCATACTTCTAGCGATTGGATTTCACTCAAAACTCACCAAATGACTCCTCCCACCATATTATGATGTTGCCCAAGTTTTGGGCTCAATCCGAAATCAATAGGTGTTCCAAATTGGACAATTCAAGTTCAACGGCAGTTCGTTCCTAACTGGAGTGGTGGGTGTATTCCGTACTTCTAGCGTTTGGATTTCACTCAAAACTCACCAAATGACTCCTCCCACCATATTATGATGTTGCCCAAGTTTTGGGATCGATCCGAAATCAATAGGTGTGACAAATTGGTCAATTCAATTTCAACGGCATGTCGTTCCTAATTGGAGTGGTTGGTGTATTCCATACTTCTAGCGATTGGATTTCACTCAAAACTCACCAAATGACTCCTCCCACCACATTATGATGTCGCCCAAGTTTTGGGCTCGATCCGAAATCAATAGGTGTTCCAAATTGGACAATTCAAGTTCAACGGCAGTTCGTTCCTAATTGGAGAGGTTGGTGTATTCCATATTTCTAGCGTTTAGATTTCACTCAAAACTCACCAAATGACTCCTCCCACCATATTATGATGTTGCCCAAGTTTTGGGCTCGATCCGAAATCAATGGGTGTGAGAAATTGGACAATTCAAGTTGAACGGCAGTTCGTTCCTAATTGGAGTGGTTGGTGTATTCCATACTTCTAGCGATTGGATTTCACTCAAAACTCACCAAATGACCCCTCCCACCATATTATGATGTTGCCCAAGTTTTGGGCTCGATCCGAAATCAGTAGGTGTTCCAAATTGGACAATTCAACTTCAATGGCAGTTCGTTCCTAATTGGAGTGGTAGGTGTATGCCATACTTCTAGCGATTGGATTTCACTCAAAACGCACCAAATGACTCCTCCCACCATATTATGATGTTGCCCAAGTTTTGGGCTCGATCCGAAATCAATAGGTGTAAGAAATTGGACAATTCAAGTTCAACGGCAGTTCGTTCCTAATTGGAGTGGTTGGTGTATTCCCAACTTCTAGCGATTGGATTTCACTCAAAACTCACCAAATGACTCCTCCCACCATATTATGATGTTGCCCAAGTTTTGGGATCGATCCGAAATCAATAGGTGTGAGAAATTGGTCAATTCAATTTCTACCGCATGTCGTTCCTAATTGGAGTGGTTGGTGTATTCCATACTTCTAGCGATTGGATTTCACTCAAAACTCACCAAATGAATCCTCCCACCATATTATGTTGTTGCCCAAGTTTTGGGCTCGATCCGAAATCAATAGGTGTGAGAAATTGGACAATTCAATTTCAACGGCATGTCGTTCCTAATTGGAGTGGTTGGTGTATTCCATACTTCTAGCGATTGGATTTCACTCAAAACTCACCAAATGACTCCTCCCACCATATTATGATGTTGCCCAAGTTTTGGGATCGATCCGAAATCAATAGGTGTGAGAAATTGGTCAATTCAATTTCTACCGCATGTCGTTCCTAATTGGAGTGGTTGGTGTATTCCATTCTTCTAGCGATTGGATTTCACTCAAAACGCACCAAATGACTCCTCCCACCATATTATGATGTTGCCCAAGTTTTGTGCTCGATCCGAAATCAATAGGTGTGAGAAATTGGACAATTCAAGTTGAACGGCAGTTCGTTCCTAATTGGAGTGGTTGGTGTATTCCACACTTCTAGCGATTGGATTTCACTCAAAATGCACCAAATGACTCCTCCCACCATATTATGATGTTGCCCAAGTTTTGGGCTCGATCCGAAATCAATAGGTGTGAGAAATTGGACAATTCAAGTTCAACGGCAGTTCGTTCCTAATTGGAGTGGTTGGTGTATTCCATACTTCTAGCGATTGGATTTCACTCAAAACTCACCAAATGACTCTTCCCACCATATTATGATGTTGCCCAAGTTTTGGGCTCAATCCGAAATCAATAGGTGTTCCAAATTGGACAATTCAAGTTCAACGGCAGTTCGTTCCTAACTGGAGTGGTGGGTGTATTCCGTACTTCTAGCGTTTGGATTTCACTCAAAACTCACCAAATGACTCCTCCCACCATATTATGATGTTGCCCAAGTTTTGGGATCGATCCGAAATCAATAGGTGTGACAAATTGGTCAATTCAATTTCAACGGCATGTCGTTCCTAATTGGAGTGGTTGGTGTATTCCATACTTCTAGCGATTGGATTTCACTCAAAACTCACCAAATGACTCCTCCCACCACATTATGATGTCGCCCAAGTTTTGGGCTCGATCCGAAATCAATAGGTGTTCCAAATTGGACAATTCAAGTTCAACGGCAGTTCGTTCCTAATTTGAGAGGTTGGTGTATTCCATATTTCTAGCGTTTAGATTTCACTCAAAACTCACCAAATGACTCCTCCCACCATATTATGATGTTGCCCAAGTTTTGGGCTCGATCCGAAATCAATGGGTGTGAGAAATTGGACAATTCAAGTTCAACGGCAGTTCGTTCCTAATTGGAGTGGTTGGTGTATTCCATACTTCTAGCGATTGGATTTCACTCAAAACTCACCAAATGACCCCTCCCACCATATTATGATGTTGCCCAAGTTTTGGGCTCGATCCGAAATCAATAGGTGTGAGAAATTGGACAATTCAGGTTCAACGGCAGTTCGTTCCTAATTGGAGTGGTTGGTGTATTCCCAACTTCTAGCGATTGGATTTCACTCAAAACTCACCAAATGACTCCTCCCACCATATTATGATGTTGCCCAAGTTTTGGGCTCGATCCGAAATCAATAGGTGTGAGAAATTGGACAATTCAAGTACAACAACAGTTCGTTCCTAATTGGAGTGGTTGGTGTATTCCATACTTCTAGCGATTGGATTTCACTCAAAACTCACCAAATGAATCCTCCCACCATATTATGTTGTTGCCCAAGTTTTGGGCTCGATCCGAAATCAATAGGTGTGAGAAATTGGACAATTCATGTTCAACGGCAGTTCGTTCATAATTGGAGTGGTAGGTGTATTCCATACTTCTAGCGATTGGATTTCACTCAAAACGCACCAAATGACTCCTCCCACCATATTATGATGTTGCCCAAGTTTTGTGCTCGATCCGAAATCAATAGGTGTGAGAAATTGGACAATTCAAGTTGAACGGCAGTTCGTTCCTAATTGGAGTGGTTGGTGTATTCCACACTTCTAGCGATTGGATTTCACTCAAAATGCACCAAATGACTCCTCCCACCATATTATGATGTTGCCCAAGTTTTGGGCTCGATCCGAAATCAATAGGTGTGAGAAATTGGACAATTCAAGTTCAACGGCAGTTCGTTCCTAATTGGAGTGGTTGGTGTATTCCATACTTCTAGCGATTGGATTTCACTCAAAACTCACCAAATGACTCCTCCCACCATATTATGATGTTGCCCAAGTTTTGGGCTCGATCCGAAATCAATAGGTGTGAGAAATTGGACAATTCAGGTTCAACGGCAGTTCGTTCCTAATTGGAGTGGTTGGTGTATTCCCAACTTCTAGCGATTGGATTTCACTCAAAACTCACCAAATGACTCCTCCCACCATATTATGATGTTGCCCAAGTTTTGGGATCGATCCGAAATCAATAGGTGTGAGAAATTGGTCAATTCAATTTCAACGGCATTTCGTTCCGAATTGGAGTGGTTGGTGTATTCCAAACTACTAGCGATTGGATTTCACTCAAAACTCACCAAATGACTCCTCCCACCATATTATGATGTTGCCCAAGTTTTGGGATCGATCCGAAATCAATAGGTGTGAGAAATTGGTCAATTCAATTTCTACCGCATGTCGTTCCTAATTGGAGTGGTTGGTGTATTCCATACTTCTAGCGATTGGATTTCACTCAAAACTCACCAAATGACTCCTCCCACCATATTATGATGTTGCCCAAGTTTTGGGATCGATCTGAAATCAATAGGTGTGAGAAATTGGTCAAGTCAATTTCAACAGCATGTCGTTCCTAATTGGAGTGGTTGGTGTATTCTATACTTCTAGCGATTGGATTTCACTCAAAACTCACCAAATGAATCCTCCCACCATATTATGATGTTGCCCAAGTTTTGGGCTCGATCCGAAATCAATAGGTGTGAGAAATTGGACAATTCAAGTACAACAACAGTTCGTTCCTAATTGGAGTGGTTGGTGTATTCCATACTTCTAGCGATTGGATTTCACTCAAAACTCACCAAATGAATCCTCCCACCATATTATGTTGTTGCCCAAGTTTTGGGCTCGATCCGAAATCAATAGGTGTGAGAAATTGGACAATTCAAGTTCAACGGCAGTTCGTTCCTAATTGGAGTGGTAGGTGTATTCCATACTTCTAGCGATTGGATTTCACTCAAAACTCACCAAATGACCCCTCCCACCATATTATGATGTTGCCCAAGTTTTGGGCTCGATCCGAAATCAGTAGGTGTTCCAAATTGGACAATTCAACTTCAATGGCAGTTCGTTCCTAATTGGAGTGGTAGGTGTATGCCATACTTCTAGCGATTGGATTTCACTCAAAACGCACCAAATGACTCCTCCCACCATATTATGATGTTGCCCAAGTTTTGTGCTCGATCCGAAATCAATAGGTGTGAGAAATTGGACAATTCAAGTTGAACGGCAGTTCGTTCCTAATTGGAGTGGTTGGTGTATTCCACACTTCTAGCGATTGGATTTCACTCAAAATGCACCAAATGACTCCTCCCACCATATTATGATGTTGCCCAAGTTTTGGGCTCGATCCGAAATCAATAGGTGTGAGAAATTGGACAATTCAAGTTCAACGGCAGTTCGTTCCTAATTGGAGTGGTTGGTGTATTCCATACTTCTAGCGATTGGATTTCACTCAAAACTCACCAAATGACTCCTCCCACCATATTATGATGTTGCCCAAGTTTTGGGCTCAATCCGAAATCAATAGGTGTTCCAAATTGGACAATTCAAGTTCAACGGCAGTTCGTTCCTAACTGGAGTGGTGGGTGTATTCCGTACTTCTAGCGTTTGGATTTCACTCAAAACTCACCAAATGACTCCTCCCACCATATTATGATGTTGCCCAAGTTTTGGGATCGATCCGAAATCAATAGGTGTGACAAATTGGTCAATTCAATTTCAACGGCATGTCGTTCCTAGTTGGAGTGGTTGGTGTATTCCATACTTCTAGCGATTGGATTTCACTCAAAACTCACCAAATGACTCCTCCCACCACATTATGATGTCGCCCAAGTTTTGGGCTCGATCCGAAATCAATAGGTGTTCCAAATTGGACAATTCAAGTTTAACGGCAGTTCGTTCCTAATTTGAGAGGTTGGTGTATTCCATATTTCTAGCGTTTAGATTTCACTCAAAACTCACCAAATGACTCCTCCCACCATATTATGATGTTGCCCAAGTTTTGGGCTCGATCCGAAATCAATGGGTGTGAGAAATTGGACAATTCAAGTTCAACGGCAGTTCGTTCCTAATTGGAGTGGTTGGTGTATTCCATACTTCTAGCGATTGGATTTCACTCAAAACTCACCAAATGACCCCTCCCACCATATTAAGATGTTGCCCAAGTTTTGGGCTCGATCCGAAATCAATAGGTGTGAGAAATTGGACAATTCAGGTTCAACGGCAGTTCGTTCCTAATTGGAGTGGTTGGTGTATTCCCAACTTCTAGCGATTGGATTTCACTCAAAACTCACCAAATGACTCCTCCCACCATATTATGATGTTGCCCAAGTTTTGGGATCGATCCGAAATCAATAGGTGTGAGAAATTGGTCAATTCAATTTCAACGGCATTTCGTTCCGAATTGGAGTGGTTGGTGTATTCCAAACTACTAGCGATTGGATTTCACTCAAAACTCACCAAATGACTCCTCCCACCATATTATGATGTTGCCCAAGTTTTGGGATCGATCCGAAATCAATAGGTGTGAGAAATTGGTCAATTCAATTTCTACCGCATGTCGTTCCTAATTGGAGTGGTTGGTGTATTCCATACTTCTAGCGATTGGATTTCACTCAAAACTCACCAAATGACTCCTCCCACCATATTATGATGTTGCCCAAGTTTTGGGATCGATCTGAAATCAATAGGTGTGAGAAATTGGTCAAGTCAATTTCAACAGCATGTCGTTCCTAATTGGAGTGGTTGGTGTATTCTATACTTCTAGCGATTGGATTTCACTCAAAACTCACCAAATGAATCCTCCCACCATATTATGATGTTGCCCAAGTTTTGGGCTCGATCCGAAATCAATAGGTGTGAGAAATTGGACAATTCAAGTACAACAACAGTTCGTTCCTAATTGGAGTGGTTGGTGTATTCCATACTTCTAGCGATTGGATTTCACTCAAAACTCACCAAATGAATCCTCCCACCATATTATGTTGTTGCCCAAGTTTTGGGCTCGATCCGAAATCAATAGGTGTGAGAAATTGGACAATTCAAGTTCAACGGCAGTTCGTTCCTAATTGGAGTGGTAGGTGTATTCCATACTTCTAGCGATTGGATTTCACTCAAAACTCACCAAATGACCCCTCCCACCATATTATGATGTTGCCCAAGTTTTGGGCTCGATCCGAAATCAGTAGGTGTTCCAAATTGGACAATTCAACTTCAATGGCAGTTCGTTCCTAATTGGAGTGGTAGGTGTATGCCATACTTCTAGCGATTGGATTTCACTCAAAACGCACCAAATGACTCCTCCCACCATATTATGATGTTGCCAAAGTTTTGGGCTCGTTCCGAAATCAATAGGTGTGAGAAATTGGTCAAGTCAATTACAACGGCATGTCGTTCCTAATTGGAGTGGTTGGTGTATTCCATACTTCTAGCGATTGGATTTCACTCAAAACGAACCAAATGAATCCTCCCACCATATTATGATGTTGCCCAAGTTTTGGGCTCGATCCGAAATCAATAGGTGTGAGAAATTGGACAATTGAAGTTCAACGGCAGTTCGTTCCTAATTGGTGTGGTTGGTGTATTCTATACTTCTAGCGATTGGATTTCACTCAAAACGCACCAAATGACTCCTCCCACCATATTATGATGTTGCCCAAGTTTTGGGCTCGATCCGAAATCAATAGGTGTGAGAAATTGGACAATTCAAGTTCAACGGCGGTTCGTTCCTAATTGGAGTGGTTGGTGTATTCCATACTTCTAGCGATTGGATTTCACTCAAAATTCACCAAATGACTCCTCCCACCATATTATGATGTTGCCCATGTTTTGGGAATCCAAAATCAATAGGTGTTCCAAATTGGACAATTCAAGTTCAACGACAGTTCGTTCCTAATTGGAGTGGTAGGTGTATTCCATACTTCTAGCGATTGGATTTCACTCAAAACGCACCAAATGACTCCTCCCACCATATTATGATGTTGCCCACGTTTTGGGCTCGATCCGAAATCAATAGGTGTTCCAAATTGGACAATTCAAGTTCAACGGCAGTTCGTTCCTAATTGGAGTGGTTGGTGTATTCCGTACTTCTAGCGTTTGGACTCAAAACTCACCAAATCACTCCTCCCACCATATTATGATGTTGCCCAAGTTTTGGGATCGATCCGAAATCAATAGGTGTGAGAAATTGGTCAATTCAATTTCTACGGCATGTCGTTCCTAATTAGAGTGGTTGGTGTATTCCATACTTCTAGCGATTGGATTTCACTCAAAACTCACCAAATGAATCCTCCCACCATATTAGGATGTTGCCCATGTTTTGAGCTCGATACGAAATCAATAGGTGTGAGAAATTGGACAATTCAAGTTCAACGGTAGTTCGTTCCAAATTGAAGTGGTTGGTGTATTCCAAACTTCTAGCGATTGGATTTCACTCAAAACTCACCAAATGACTCCGCCCACCACATTATGATGTTGCCCAAGTTTTGGGATCGATCTGAAATCAATAGGTGTGAGAAATTGGACAATTCAAGTTCAACGGCAGTTCGTTCCTAATTGGAGTGGTTGGTGTATTCCGTACTTCTAGCAATTGGATTTCACTCAAAACGCACCAAATGACTCCTCCCGCCATATTATGATGTTGCCCAAGTTTTGGGCTTGATCCGAAATCAATAGGTGTGAGAAATTGGACAATTCAAGTTCAACGGCAGTTCGTTCCTAATTGGAGTGGTTGGTGTATTCCATACTTCTAGCGATTGGATTTCACTCAAAACTCACCAAATGACTCCTCCCACCATATTATGATGTTGCCCAAGTTTTGGGCTCGATCCGAAATCAATAGGTGTTCCAAATTGGACAATTCAAGTTCAACAGCAGTTCGTTCCTAATTGGAGTGGTTGGTGTATTCCATACTTCTAGCGATTGGATTTCACTCAAAACTCACCAAATGACTCCTCCCACCATATTATGATGTTGCCCAAGTTTTGGGCTCGATCCGAAATCAATAGGTGTTCCAAATTGGACAATTCAAGTTCAACGGCAGTTCGTTCCTAATTGGAGTGGTTGGTGTATTCCATACTTCTAGCGATTGGATTTCACTCAAAACTCACCAAATGACTCCTCCCACCACATTACGATGTTGGCCAAGTTTTGGGCTCGATCCGAAATCAATAGGTGTTCCAAATCGGACAATTCAAGTTCAACGGCAGTTCGTTCCTAATTGTAGTGGTTGGTGTATTCCATACTTCTAGCGTTTGGATTTCACTCAAAACTCATAAAATGACTCCTCCCACCATATTATGATGTTGCCCAAGTTTTGGGCTCGATCCGAAATCAATAGGTGTTCCAAATTGGACAATTCAAGTTCAACGGCAGTTCGTTCCTAATTGGAGTGGTTGGTGTATTCCATACTTCTAGCGATTGGATTTCACTCAAAACTCACCAAATGACTCCTCCCACCACATTATGATGTTGGCCAAGTTTTGAGCTCGAACCGAAATCAATAGGTGTTCCAAATTGGACAATTCAAGTTCAACGGCAGTTCGTTCCTAATTGTAGTGGTTGGTGTATTCCATACTTCTAGCGTTTGGATTTCACTCAAAACTCATAAAATGACTCCTCCCACCATATTATGATGTTGCCCAAGTTTTGGGCTCGATCCGAAATCAATAGGTGTGAAAAATTGGACAATTCAAGTTCAACGGCAGTTCGTTCCTAATTGGAGTGGTTGGTGTATTCCATACTTATAGCGATTGGATTTCACTCAAAACTCACCAAATGACTCCTCTCACCATATTATGATGTTACCCAAGTTTTGGGATCGATCCGAAATCAATAGGTGTGAGAAATTGGTCAATTCAATTTCAACGGCATTTCGTTCCTAATTGGAGTGGTTGGTGTCTTCCAAACTACTAGCGATTGAATTTCACTCAAAACTCACCAAATGACTCCTCCCACCATATTATGATGTTGGCCAAGTTTTGGATCGATCCGAAATCAATAGGTGTGAAAAATTGGTCAATTCAATTTCAACGGCATGTCGTTCCTAATTGGAGTGGTTGGTGTATTCCATACTTCTAGCGATTGGATTTCACTCAAAACTCACCAAATGAATCCTCCCACCATATTATGATGTTGCCCAAGTTTTGGGCTCGATCCCAAATCAGTAGGTGTGAGAAATTGGACAATTCAACTTCAACGGCAGTTCGTTGCTAATTGGAGTGGTTGGTGTATTCCATACTTCTAGCAATTGGATTACACTCAAAACTCACCAAATGACTCCTCCCACCATATTATGATGTTGCCCAAGTTTTGGGCTCGATCCGAAATCAATAGGTGTGAGAAATTGGACAATTCAAGTTCAACGGCAGTTCGTTCCAAATTGGAGTGGTTGGTGTATTCCAAACTTCTAGCGATTGGATTTCACTCAAAACTCACCAAATGACTCCTCCCACCATATTATGATGTTGCCCAAGTTTTGGGATCGATCCGAAATCAATAGGTGTGAGAAATTGGTCAATTCAATTTCAACGGCAGTTCGTTCCTAATTGGAGTGGTTGGTGTATTCCATACTTCTAGCGATTGGATTTCACTCAAAACTCACCAAATGACTCCTCCCACCACATTATGATGTTGGCCAAGTTTTGAGCTCGATCCGAAATCAATAGGTGTTCCAAATTGGACAATTCAAGTTCAACGGCAGTTCGTTCCTAATTGGAGTGGTTGGTGTATTCCAAACTTCTAGCGATTGGATTTCACTCAAAACTCACCAAATGACTCCTCCCACCATATTATGATGTTGCCCAAGTTTTGGATCGATCCGAAATCAATAGGTGTGAAAAATTGGTCAATTCAATTTCAACGGCATGTCGTTCCTAATTGGAGTGGTTGGTGTATTCCATACTTCTAGCGATTGGATTTCACTCAAAACTCACCAAATGAATCCTCCCACCATATTATGATGTTGCCCATGTTTTGAGCTCGATACGAAATCAATAGGTGTGAGAAATTGGACAATTCAAGTTCAACGGTAGTTCGTTCCAAATTGGAGTGGTTGGTGTATTCCAAACTTCTAGCGATTGGATTTCACTCAAAACTCACCAAATGACTCCTCCCACCACATTATGATGTTGGCCAAGTTTTGGGCTCGATCCGAAATCAATAGGTGTTCCAAATTGGACAATTCAAGTTCAACGGCAGTTCGTTCCTAATTGTAGTGGTTGGTGTATTCCATACTTCTAGCGTTTGGATTTCACTCAAAACTCACCAAATGACTCCTCCCACCATATTATGATGTTGCCCAAGTTTTGGGCTGGATCCGAAATCAATAGGTGTGAAAAATTGGAGAATTCAAGTTCAACGGCAGTTCGTTCCTAGTTGGAGTGGTTGGTGTATTCCACACTTATAGCGATTGGATTTCACTCAAAACTCACCAAATGACTCCTCCCACCATATTATGATGTTGCCCAAGTTTTGGGCTCGATCCGAAATCAATAGGTGTTCCAAATTGGACAATTCAAGTTCAACGGCAGTTCGTTCCTAATTGGAGTGGTTGGTGTATTCCGTACTTCTAGCGTTTCGATTTCACTCAAAACTCACCAAATGACTCCTCCCACCATATTATGATGTTTCCCAAGTTTTGGGATCGATCCGAAATCAATAGGTGTGAGAAATTGGTCAATTGAATTTCAACGGCATGTCGTTCCTAATTGGAGTGGTTGGTGTATTCCATACTTCTAGCGATTGGATTTCATTCAAAACGCACTAAATGACTCCTCCTACCATATTATGGTGTTGCCCAAGTTCTGGGCTCGATCCGAAATCAATAGGTGTGAGAAATTGGACAATTCAAGTTCAACGGCAGTTCGTTCCTAATTGGAGTGGTTGGTGTATTCCATACTTCTAGCGATTGGATTTCACTCAAAACTCTCCAAATGACTCCTCCCACCATATTATGATGTTGCCCAAGTTTTAGGCTCGATCCGAAATCAATAGGTGTGAGAAATTGGACAATTCAAGTTCAACGGCAATTCGTTCCTAATTGGAGTGGTTGGTGTATTCCATACTTCTAGCGATTGGATTTCACTCAAAACGCACCAAATGACTCCTCCCACCATATTATGATGTTGCCCAAGTTTTGGGATCGATCCGAAATCAATAGGTGTGAGAAATTGGTCAATTCAATTTCAACGGCATTTCGTACCTAATTGGAGTTGGTGTATTCCATACTACTAGCGATTGGATTTCACTCAAAACTCACCAAATGACTCCTCCCACCATATTATGATGTTGCCCAAGTTTTGGATCGATCCGAAATCAATAGGTGTGAGAAATTGGTCAATTCAATTTCAACGGCATGTCGTTCCTAATTGGAGTGGTTGGCGTATTCCATACTTCTAGCGATTGGATTTCACTCAAAACTCACCAAATGAATCCTCCCACCATATTATGATGTTGCCCAAGTTTTGGGCTCGATCCGAAATCAATAGGTGTGAGAAATTGGACATTTCAAGTTCAACGGCAGTTCGTTCCTAATTGTAGTGGTTGGTGTATTCCATACTTCAAGCAATTGGATTTCACTCGAAACGCACCAAATGACTCCTCCCACCATATTATGATGTTGCCCAAGTTTTGAGCTCGATCCGAAATCAATAGGTGTGAGAAATTGGACAATTCAAGTTCAACGGCAGTTCGTTCCTTATTGGAGTGGTTGGTGTATTCCATACTTCTAGCGATTGGATTTCACTCAAAACTCACCAAATGACTCCTCCCACCATATTATGATGTTGCCCAAGTTTTGGGCTCGATCCGAAATCAATAGGTGTTCCAAATTGGACAATTCAAGTTCAACGGCAGTTCGTTCCTAATTGGAGTGGTTGGTGTATTCCATGCTTCTAGCGATTGGATTTCACTCAAAACTCACCAAATGACTCCTCCCACCATATTATGATGTTGCCCAAGTTTTGGGCTCGATCCGAAATCAATAGGTTTTCCAAATTGGACAATTCAAGTTCAACGGCAGTTCATTCCTAATTAGAGTGGTTGGTGTATTCCATACTTCTAGCGTTTGGATTTCACTCAAAACTCACCAAATGACTCCTCCCACCATATTTTGATGTTGCCCAAGTTTTGGGCTCGATCCGAAATCAATAGGTGTTCCAAATTGGACAATTCAAGTTCAACGGCAGTTCGTTCCTAATTGGAGTGGTTGGTGTATTCCATACTTCGAGCATTTGGATTTCACTCAAAACGCACCAAATGACTCCTCCCACCATATTATGATGTTTCCCAAGTTTTGGGCTCGATCCAAAATCAATAGGTGTGAGAAATTGGACAATTCAAGTTCAACGGCAGTTCGTTCCTAATTGGAGTGGTTGGTGTATTCCATACTTCTAGCGATTGGATTTCACTCAAAACTAACCAAATGACTCCTCCCACCATATTATGCTGTTGCCCAAGTTTTGGGCTCGATCCGAAATCAATAGGTGTTCCAAATTGGACAATTCAAGTTCAACGGCAGTTCGTTCCTAATTGGAATGGTTGGTGTATTCCGTACTTCTAGCGATTGGATTTCACTCAAAACTCAGCAAATGACTCCTCCCACCATATTATGATGTTGCCCAAGTTTTGGGCTCGATCCGAAATAAATAGGTGTGAGAAATTGGACAATTCAAGTTCAACGGCAGTTCGTTCCTAATTGGAGGGGTTGGTGTATTCCATACTTCTAGCGATTGGATTTCACTCAAAACGAACCAAATGACTCCTCCCACCATATTATGATGTTGCCCAAGTTTTGGGCTCGATCCGTAATCAATAGGTGTTCGAAATTGGACAATTCAAGTTCAACGGCAGTTCGTTCCTAATTGGAGTGGTTGGTGTATTCCATACTTCTAGCGATTGGATTTCACTCAAAACTAACCAAATGACTCCTCCCACCATATTATCCTGTTGCCCAAGTTTTAGGCTCGATCCGAAATCAATAGGTGTTCGAAATTGGACAATTCAAGTTCAACGGCAGTTCGTTCCTAATTGGAGGGGTTGGTGTATTCCGTACTTCTAGCGATTGGATTTCACTCAAAACTCACCAAATGACTCCTCCCACCATATTATGATGTAGCCCAAGTTTCAGGCTTGATCCGAAATCAATAGGTGTTCCAAACTGGACAATTCAAGTTCAACGGCAGTTCGTTCCTAATTGGAGTGGTTGGTGTATTCCATATTTCTAGCGATTGGATTTCACCCAAAACTAACCAAATGACTCCTCCCACCATATTATCATGTTGCACAAGTTTTGGGCTCAATCGGAAACAATAGGTGTGAGAAATTGGACAATTCAAGTTCAACGGCTGTTCGTTCCTAATTGGAGTGGTTGGTGTATTCCACACTTCTAGCGATTGGATTTAACCCAAAACTCACGAAATGACATCTCCCACCATATTATCATGTTGCCCAGGTTTTGGGCTTGATCCGAAATCAATAGGTGTGAGAAATTGGACAATTCAAGTTCATTCCTAATTGGAGTGGTTGGTGTATTCCATACTTCTAGCGATTGGATTTCACTCAAAACTCACCAAATGACTCCTCCCACCATATTACGAAGTTGCCCAAGTTTTGGGCTCGATCTGAAATCAATAGGTGTGAGAAATTGGACAATTCAAGTTCAACGGCAGTTCGTTCCTAATTGGAGTGGTCGGTGTATTCCACACTTCTAGCGATTGGATTTCACTCAAAACTCACCAAATGACTCCCCCCACCATATTATGAAGTTGCCCAAGTTTTGGGCTCGATCCGAAATCAAAAGGTATGAGAAATTGGACAATTCAAGTTCAACGGCAGTTCGTTCCTAATTGGAGTGGTTCGTGTATTCCATACTTCTAGCGATTGGATTTCACTCAAAACTCACCAAATGACTCCTCCCACCATATTATGACGTTGCCCAAGTTTTGGGCTCGATAGGAAATCAATAGGTGTGTGAAATTGGACACTTCAAGTTCAACGGCAGTTCGTTCCTAATTGGAGTGGTGGGTGTATACCATACTTCTAGCGATTGGATTTCACTCAAAACTCACCAAATGACTCCTCCCACCATATTATGATGTTGCCCAAGTTTTGGGCTCGATCCGATATCAATAGGTGTTCAAAATTGGACAATTCAAGTTCAACGGCAGTTCGTTCCTAATTGGAGTGGTTGGTGTATTCCACACTTCTAGCGATTGGATTTCACTCAAAACTCACCAAATGACACCTCCCACCATATTATGATGTTGCCCAAGTTTTGGGCTCGATCCGAAATGAATAGGTGTTCCAAATTGGACAATTCAAGTTCAACGGCAGTTCGTTCCTAATTGGAGTGGTTGGTGTATTCCACACTTCTAGCGATTGGATTTCACTCAAACTCACCAAATGACTCCTCCCACCATATTATGAGGTTGCCAAAGTTTTGGGTTCGATCCGAAATAAATAGGTGTTAGCAATTGGACAAATCAAGTTCAACGGCAGTTCGTTCCTAATTGGAGTGGTTGGTGTATTCCATACGTGTAGTGATTGGATTTCTCTCAAAACTCACAAAATGACTCCTCCCACCATATTATTTTGTTGCCCAAGTTTTGGGCTCGATCCGAAATCAATAGGTGTGACAAATTTTACAATTCAAGTTCGACTCCAGTTCGTTCCGAATTGGAGTGGTTGGTGTATTCCATACTTCTACCAAATCGATTTCACTCAAAACTCACCAAATGACTCCTCCCACCTTATTATGAAGTTGCCGAAGTTTTGGACAATTCAAGTTCAACGGCAGTTCGTTCCAAATTGGAGTGGTCGGTGTATTCCATACTTCTAGCGATTGGATTTCACTCAAAACTCCCCAAATGACCCCTCCCACCATATTATCATGTTGCCCAAGTTTTGGGCTCGATCCGAAATCAATAGGTGTTCCAAATTGGACAATTAAAGTTCAACGGCAGTTCGTTCCTAATTGGAGTGGTTGGTGTATTCCATACTTCTAGCGATTGGATTTCACTCAAAACTCACCAAATGACTCATCCCACCATATTATGAAGTTGCCCAAGTTTTGGGCCCGATCCGAAATCAATAGGTGTGAGAAATTGGACAATTCAAGTTCAACGGCAGTTCGTTCCTAATTGGAGTGGCTGGTGTATTCCATACTTCTAACGATTGGATTTCACTCAAAACTCACCAAATGACTCCTCCCACCATATTATCATGTTGCCCAAGTTTTGGACTCGATCCGAAATCAATAGGTGAAAGGAATTGGACAAGTCAAGTTCAATGGCAGTTCGTTCCTAATTGGAGTGGTTGGTGTATTCCGTACTTCTACCTAATCGATTTCACTCAAAACTCACCAAATGACTCCTCCCACCTTATTATGAAGTTGCCGAAGTTTTGGACAATTCAAGTTCAACGGCAGTTCGTTCCAAATTGGAGTGGTCGGTGTATTCCATACTTCTAGCGATTGGATTTCACTCAGAACTCACCAAATGACCCCTCCCACCATATTATCATGTTGCCCAAGTTTTGGGCTCGATCTGAAATCAGTAGGTGTGAGAAATTGGACAATTCAAGTTCAACGGCGGTTCGTTCCTAATTGGAGTGGTTGGTGTATTCCATACTTCTAGCGATTGGATTTCACTCAAAACTTACCAAATGACTCCTCCCACCATATTATCATTTGCCCAAGTTTGGGGTTCGAACCGAAATCAATAGGTGTGAGAAATTGGACAATTTAAGTTCAACGGCAGTTCGTTCCTAATTGGAGTGGTTGGTGTATTCCATACTTCTAGCGATTGGATTTCACTCAAGACTCACCAAATGACTCCTCCCACCATATTATCATGTTGCCCAAGTTTTGGGCTCGATCCGAAATCAATAGGTGTAAGAAATTGGACAATTCAAGTTCAACGGCAGTTCGTTCCTAATTGGAGTGGTTGGTGTATTCCATACTTCTAGCGATTGGATTTCACTCAAAACTCACCAAATGACTCCTCCCACCATATTATGATGTTGCCCAAGTTTTGGGCTCGATCTGAAATCAAGAGGTGTGAGAAATTGGACAATTCAAGTTCAACGGCAGTTCGTTCCTAATTGGAGTGGTTAGTTGATTCCATACTTATAGCGATTGGATTTCACTCAAAACTCACCAAATGACTCCTCCCACCATATTATGAGGTTGCCCAAGTTTTGGGCTCGATCTGAAATCAAGAGGTGTGAGAAATTGGACAATTCAAGTTCAACGGCAGTTCATTCCTAATTGGAGTGTTTGGTGTATTCCATACTTCTAACGATTGGATTTCACTCAAAACTCACCAAATGACTACTCCCACCATATTATGATGTTACCCAATTTTGGGCTCGATCCGAAATCCATAGGTGTGAGAAATTCGACAATTCAAGTTCAACGGCAGTTCGTTCCTAATTGGAGTGGTTAGTTTATTCCATACTTCTAGCGATTGGATTTCACTCAAAACTCACCAAATGACTCCTCCCACCATATTATCATGTTGCCCAAGTTTTGGGATCGAACCGAAATCAATAGGTGTTCCAAATTGGACAATTCAAGTTCAACGGCTGTTCGTTCCTAATTGGAGTGGTTGGTGTATTCCGTACTTCTAGCGACTAGATTTCACTCAAAACTCACCAAATGACTCCACCCACCATATTATCATGTTGCCCAAGTTTTGGGCTCGATCCGAAATCCATAGGTGTTCCAAATTGGACAATTCAAGTTCAACGGCAGTTCGTTCCTAATTGGACTGGTTAGTTTATTCCATACTTCTAGCGATTGGATTTTGCTCAAAACTATCCAAATGACTCCTCCCACCATATTATCATGCTGCCCAAGTTTTGGGCTCGATCCGAAATCAATAGGTGTGAGAAATTGGACAATTCAAGTTCAATGGCAGTTCGTTCCTGATTGGAGTGGATGGTGTATTCTATACTTCTAGCGATTGGATTTCACCCAAAACTCACCAAATGACTCCTCCCACCATATTATCCTGTTGCCCAAGTTTTGGGCTCGATCTGAAATCAATAGGTGTCAGAAATTGGACAATTCAAGTTCAACGGAAGTTCGTTCCTAATTGGAGTGGTTGGTGTAGTCAATACTTCTAGCGATTGGATTTCACTCAAAACTCACCAAATGACTCCTCCCCCCATATTATGATGTTGCCCAAGTTTTGGGCTCGATCCGAAGTCAATAGGTGTTCCAAATTGGACAAATCAAGTTCAACGGCAGTTCGTTCCTAATTGGAGTGGTTGGTGTATTCCATACTTCTAGCGATTTGATTTCACTCAAAACTCACCAAATGACTCCTCCCACCATATTATGTTGTTGCCCAAGTTTTGGGCTCGATCCGAAATCAGTAGGTGTTCCAAATTGGACAATTCAAGTTCAACGGCAGTTCGTTCCTAATTGGAGTGGTTGGTGTATTCCATACTTCTAGCGATTGGATTTCACTCAAAACTCACCAAATGACTCCTCCCACCATATTATGATGTTGCCCAAGTTTTGGGCTCGATCTGAAATCAAGAGGTGTGAGAAATTGGACAATTCAAGTTCAACGACAGTTCGTTCCTAATTGGAGTGGTTAGTTGATTCCATACTTATAGCGATTGGATTTCACTCAAAACTCACCAAATGACTCCTCCCACCATATTATGATGTTGCCCAAGTTTTGGGCTCGATCTGAAATCAAGAGGTGTGAGAAATTAGACAATTCAAGTTCAACGGCAGTTCGTTCCTAATTGGAGTGTTTGGTGTATTCCATACTTCTAACGATTGGATTTCACTCAAAACTCACCAAATGACTACTCCCACCATATTATGATGTTACCCAATTTTGGGCTCGATCCGAAATCCATAGGTGTGAGAAATTCGACAATTCAAGTTCAACGGCAGTTCGTTCCTAATTGGAGTGGTTAGTTTATTCCATACTTCTAGCGATTGGATTTCACTCAAAACTCACCAAATGACTCCTCCCACCATATTATCATGTTGCCCAAGTTTTGGGATCGAACCGAAATCAATTGGTGTTCCAAATTGGACAATTCAAGTTCAACGGCTGTTCGTTCCTAATTGGAGTGGTTGGTGTATTCCGTACTTCTAGCGACTGGATTTCACTCAAAACTCACCAAATGACTCCACCCACCATATTATCATGTTGCCCAAGTTTTGGGCTCGATCCGAAATCCATAGGTGTTCCAAATTGGACAATTCAAGTTCAACGGCAGTTCGTTCCTAATTGGACTGGTTAGTTTATTCCATACTTCTAGCGATTGGATTTTGCTCAAAACTATCCAAATGACTCCTCCCACCATATTATCATGCTGCCCAAGTTTTGGGCTCGATCCGAAATCAATAGGTGTGAGAAATTGGACAATTCAAGTTCAATGGCAGTTCGTTCCTGATTGGAGTGGATGGTGTATTCTATACTTCTAGCGATTGGATTTCACCCAAAACTCACCAAATGACTCCTCCCACCATATTATCCTGTTGCCCAAGTTTTGGGCTCGATCTGAAATCAATAGGTGTCAGAAATTGGACAATTCAAGTTCAACGGAAGTTCGTTCCTAATTGGAGTGGTTGGTGTAGTCAATACTTCTAGCGATTGGATTTCACTCAAAACTCACCAAATGACTCCTCCCCCCATATTATGATGTTGCCCAAGTTTTGGGCTCGATCCGAAGTCAATAGGTGTTCCAAATTGGACAAATCAAGTTCAACGGCAGTTCGTTCCTAATTGGAGTGGTTGGTGTATTCCATACTTCTAGCGATTTGATTTCACTCAAAACTCACCAAATGACTCCTCCCACCATATTATGTTGTTGCCCAAGTTTTGGGCTCGATCCGAAATCAGTAGGTGTTCCAAATTGGACAATTCAAGTTCAACGGCAGTTCGTTCCTAATTGGAGTGGTTGGTGTATTCCATACTTCTAGCGATTGGATTTCACTCAAAACTCACCAAATGACTCCTCCCACCATATTATGATGTTGCCCAAGTTTTGGGCTCGATCTGAAATCAAGAGGTGTGAGAAATTGGACAATTCAAGTTCAACGACAGTTCGTTCCTAATTGGAGTGGTTAGTTGATTCCATACTTATAGCGATTGGATTTCACTCAAAACTCACCAAATGACTCCTCCCACCATATTATGATGTTGCCCAAGTTTTGGGCTCGATCTGAAATCAAGAGGTGTGAGAAATTAGACAATTCAAGTTCAACGGCAGTTCGTTCCTAATTGGAGTGTTTGGTGTATTCCATACTTCTAACGATTGGATTTCACTCAAAACTCACCAAATGACTACTCCCACCATATTATGATGTTACCCAATTTTGGGCTCGATCCGAAATCCATAGGTGTGAGAAATTCGACAATTCAAGTTCAACGGCAGTTCGTTCCTAATTGGAGTGGTTAGTTTATTCCATACTTCTAGCGATTGGATTTCACTCAAAACTCACCAAATGACTCCTCCCACCATATTATCATGTTGCCCAAGTTTTGGGATCGAACCGAAATCAATTGGTGTTCCAAATTGGACAATTCAAGTTCAACGGCTGTTCGTTCCTAATTGGAGTGGTTGGTGTATTCCGTACTTCTAGCGACTGGATTTCACTCAAAACTCACCAAATGACTCCTCCCACCATATTATCATGTTGCCCAAGTTTTGGGCTCGATCCGAAATCCATAGGTGTTCCAAATTGGACAATTCAAATTCAACGGCAGTTCGTTCCTAATTGGACTGGTTAGTTTATTCCATACTTCTAGCGATTGGATTTTGCTCAAAACTATCCAAATGACTCCTCCCACCATATTATGATGTTGCCCAAGTTTTGGGCTCGATCCGAAATCAATAGGTGTGAGAAATTGGACAATTCAAGTTCAGTGGCAGTTCGTTCCTGATTGGAGTGGATTGTGTATTCTACACTTCTAGCGATTGGATTTCACCCAAAACTCACCAAATGACTCCTCCCACCATATTATCATGTTGCCCAAGTTTTGGGCTCGATCTGAAATCAATAGGTGTCAGAAATTGGACAATTCAAGTTCAACGGAAGTTCGTTCCTAATTGGAGTGGTTGGTGTAGTCAATACTTCTAGCGATTGGATTTCACTCAAAACTCACCAAATGACTCCTCCACCCATATTATGATGTTGCCCAAGTTTTGGGCTCGATCCGAAGTCAATAGGTGTTCCAAATTGGACAAATCAAGTTCAACGGCAGTTCGTTCCTAATTGGAGTGGTTGGTGTATTCCATACTTCTAGCGATTGGATTTCACTCAAAACTCACCAAATGACTCCTCCCACCATATTATGTTGTTGCCCAAGTTTTGGGGTCGATCCGAAATCAGTAGGTGTTCCAAATTGGACAATTCAAGTTCAACGGCAGTTCGTTCCTAATTGGAGTGGTTGGTGTATTCCATACTTCTAGCGATTGGATTTCACTCAAAACTCACCAAATGACTCCTCCCACCATATTATGATGTTGCCCAAGTTTTGGGCTCGATCTGAAATCAAGAGGTGTGAGAAATTGGACAATTCAAGTTCAACGGCAGTTCGTTCCTAATTGGAGTGGTTAGTTGATTCCATACTTATAGCGATTGGATTTCACTCAAAACACACCAAATGACTCCTCCCACCATATTATGATGTTGCCCAAGTTTTGGGCTCGATCTGAAATCAAGAGGTGTGAGAAATTGGACAATTCAAGTTCAACGGCAGTTCGTTCCTAATTGGAGTGTTTGTTTTATTCCATACTTCTCACGATTGGATTTCACTCAAAACTCACCAAATGACTACTCCCACCACATTATGATGTTACCCAATTTTGGGCTCGATCCGAAATCCATAGGTGTGAGAAATTCGACAATTCAAGTTCAACGGCAGTTCGTTCCTAATTGGAGTGGTTAGTTTATTCCATACTTCTAGCGATTGGATTTCACTCAAAACTCACCAAATGACTCCTCCCACCATATTATCATGTTGCCCAAGTTTTGGGATCGAACCGAAATCAATAGGTGTTCCAAATTGGACAATTCAAGTTCAACGGCTGTTCGTTCCTAATTGGAGTGGTTGGTGTATTCCGTACTTCTAGCGACTGGATTTCACTCAAAACTCACCAAATGACTCCTCCCACCATATTATCATGTTGCCCAAGTTTTGGGCTCGATCCGAAATCCATAGGTGTTCCAAATTGGACAATTCAAGTTCAACGGCAGTTCGTTCCTAATTGGACTGGTTAGTTTATTCCATACTTCTAGCGATTGGATTTTGCTCAAAACTATCCAAATGACTCCTCCCACCATATTATCATGTTGCCCAAGTTTTGGGCTCGATCCGAAATCAATAGGTGTGAGAAATTGGACAATTCAAGTTCAACGGCAGTTCGTTCCTAATTGGAGTGGTTGGTGTATTCCATACTTCTAGCGATTGGATTTCACTCAAAACTCACCAAATGACTCCTCCCACCATATTATGTTGTTGCCCAAGTTTTGGGGTCGATCCTGAATCAGTAGGTGTTCCAAATTGGACAATTCAAGTTCAACGGCAGTTCGTTCCTAATTGGACTGGTTAGTTTATTCCATACTTCTAGCGATTGGATTTTGCTCAAAACTATCCAAATGACTCCTCCCACCATATTATCATGTTGCCCAAGTTTTGGGCTCGATCCGAAATCAATAGGTGTGAGAAATTGGACAATTCAAGTTCAATGGCAGTTCGTTCCTGATTGGAGTGGATGGTGTATTCTATACTTCTAGCGATTGGATTTCACCCAAAACTCACCAAATGACTCCTCCCACCATATTATCATGTTGCCCAAGTTTTGGGCTCGATCTGAAATCAATAGGTGTCAGAAATTGGACAATTCAAGTTCAATGGCAGTTCGTTCCTAATTGGAGTGGTTGGTGTATTCCATACTTCTAGCGATTGGATTTCACTCAAAACTCACCAAATGACTCCTCCCACCATATTATGTTGTTGCCCAAGTTTTGGGGTCGATCCTGAATCAGTAGGTGTTCCAAATTGGACAATTCAAGTTCAACGGCTGTTCGTTCCTAATTGGAGTGGTTGGTGTATTCCATACTTCTAGCGATTGGATTTCACTCAAAACTCACCAAACGACTCCTCCCACCATATTATCAAGTTGCCTAAGTTTTGGGCTCGATCCGAAATCAGTAGGTGTGAGAAATTGGACAATTCAAGTTTAATGGCAATTCGTTCATAGTTGGAGTGGTTGGTGTATTCCATACTTGTAGCGATTGGATTTCACTCAAAACTCACCAAATGTCTCCTCCCACCATATTATGATGTTGCCCAAGTTTTGGGCTCGATCCGAAATCAATAGGTGTTCCAAATTGGGCAATTCAAGTTCAACGGAAGTTCGTTCCTAATTGGAGTGGTTGGTGTATTCCATACTTCTAGTGATTGGATTTCACTCAAAACTAAAGAAATGACTCCTCCCACCATATTATGATGTTGCCCAAATGACTCCTAGCGATTGGATTTCACTCAAAACTCCCCAAATGACTCCTCTCACCATATTATCATGTTGCCCAAGTTTTGGGCCCGATCCGAAATCAATAGGTGTGAGAAATTGGACAATTCAAGTTCAATGGCAGTTCGTTCCTAATTGGAGTGGTTGGTGTATTCCATACTTCTAGCAATTGGATTTCACTCAAAACTCACCAAATGACTCCTGCCACCACATTATCATGTTGCCCAAGTTTTCGGCTCGATCCGAAATCAATAGGTGTGAGAAATTGGACAATTCAAGTTCGACGGCAGTTCGTTCCTAATTGGAGTGGTTGGTGTATTCCATGCTTCTAGCGATTGGATTTCTCTCAAAACTCACCAAATGACTCCTCCCACCATATTATGATGTTGCCCAAGTTTTGGGCTCGATCCGAAATCAATAGGTGTGAGAAATTGGACAATTCAAGTTCAACGGCAGTTCGTTCCTAATTGGAGTGCTTGGTGTATTCCATACTTCTAGCGATTGGATTTCACCCAAAACTCACCAAATGACTCCTCCCACCATATTATCATGTTGCCCAAGTTTTGGGCTCGAACCGAAATCAATAGGTGTTCCAAATTGGACAATTCAAGTTCAACGGCTGTTCGTTCCTAATTGGAGTGGTTGGTGTATTCCATACTTCTAGCGATTGGATTTCACTCAAAACTCACCAAATGATTCCTCCCACCATATTATGATGTTGCCCAAGATTTGGGCTCGATCCGAAATCAATAGGTGTGAGAAATTGGACAATTCAAGTACGACGGCAGTTCGTTCCTAATTGGAGTGGTTGGTGTATTCCATACTTCTAGCGATTGGATTTCACTCAAAACTCACCAAATGACTCCTCCCACTATATTATCTTGTTGCCCAACTTTTGGGCTCGAGCCGAAATCAATAGGTGTGAGAAATTGGACAATATAAGTTCAATGGCAGTTCGTTCCTAATTGGAGTGGTTGGTGTATTCCATACTTCTAGCTATTGGATTTCACTCAAAACTCACCAAATGACTCCTCCCACCATATTATGATGTTGCCCAAGTTTTGTGCTCGATCCGAAATCAATAGGTGTTCCAAATTGGGCAATTCAAGTTCAACGGCAGTTCGTTCCTAATTGGAGTGGTTGGTGTATTCCATACTTCTTGTGATTGGATTTCACTCAAAACTAACCAAATGACTCCTCCCACCGTATTATGATGTTGCCCAAGTTTTGGGCTCGATCTGAAATCAATAGGTGTGAGAAATTGGACAATTCAAGTTCAACGGCAGTTCGTTCCTAATTGGAGTGGTTGGTTGTTAAGCTCATAATTTCATACATATACATGCCCTATTTACTTACTTCTTTTGCTTAGTTTCTTAAATTTCTAAGTTATTTGCCTCCCTTTGTGTGTTTTGTAGGCAAATAGAGCAAGATAGCATAATTCATGCAATTCAAGCATGTTAAGGCCTAATTTGGATGAATGGATGAAGAGCTTAAAAGACAAACTCATTTTGGCTACAGCCCCTGCCAGTCCAGTTCCGTAGGTCATATTGCAAGCTTTGTTTCAGCAACCTACACAGCTCGGATGAGGCAGCATTCTTCATGAAAGTTGTTCCAATGGGTGTATACTATAACATATCCAAAATTCAGCCCCATTGGATAAATATGGAGTCTATTACCTAGCAAAAACAGAGCCATGCTCAGGATGGATTTTATCAGCGCGCAAAATGAGTTAGCAATTTGTTTTGGCCTTAACTTCCTCCTCCGACCTTGGATTGGCCCAAATGATATATGGCTGGAAAGAAGACATTCTGAACTTCACGTTTGAGTGCTTAAAGTCTTAATTTGCTTAAGTGAAGCCCAATTTGTAAGCCCTTGAAGTTGCTGGTCATGCTGACCTCAGGATGAGCTATTGTTTCTGGTTGGAAGCTTGGTCATGGTGAGCTAGGCATGAGCTATTGTAGCTGGTTGGAAGCTTGGTCATGGTGACATGAAAATGAGCTAGGGCTGCTGGTGGGATTTATTGGTCAAGTGTATCAACCAATTCATATTTTCTAATACAAGTGTTGTATGCATTAGCCATATCAAATTCAGATTTTCACTTCCCCTAGGCCTATAAATAGAGAAGTTCTCTAAGCTTGTAAACACACCCCAAGGGGGGGAAGCTCTCAAACACTTCTCTAGAGCTCCCTTCCCTTCTCTCCCTCAAATTCTCTTAATTTCTCTTTCTAGTTTTCAATTGTTATAATGAGATCTTTGTGCTGAAATTCTCCTTAAGTTTTTCCAAGTTCTACTTAATTTTCATTGTTATGTAAATTCTTTTCTTTAGTTTCAAGTTTGATTAGTTTCCAAGTTTCAATTATGGTTTTTGTTCTTATTCATTATGCTTATAAGTTAATATGCTAGTTTGAATGATTGATAACCATTTAGGCTTGCATGTTAGCTATCTTGGTTTGAATTAAGAGTAGACACCATGCTTTAATTCGAATTGAACTATGAATAGGAAGAGTATGTATGGACATTCAACAACAGGGATTAGATACATACTTGGTTGTTTAAAATGTTCTTCTATGCTTAATGGGTTCCTAATGCTTAATTTTAGGTTAGACAACAAATGATCAAATTAGGGAATTAGGAACACAAGGTTATGACCACACACCATGGCTTAATCATACTTTAGCTAGAATCAATCCATTAATCTAATTGAACTTGGGAACTTATCTGCTTGAGTTAGTTATTTCTTTCTTCCTTGTTTTATTTATTTCCTTTCTTTTTCATTTCTGTTTTGTGTAGGAAAAATGAATTGGATCATTCAATCACCAATCCTCGTGGGATCGACCTCGCACTTACATATGCTATACTACCAAACGGCAGTTCGTTCCTAATTGGAGTGGTTGGTGTATTCCATACTTCAAGCGAATGGATTTCACTCAAAACTCACCAAATGACTCCTCCTACCATATTAATATGTAGCCCAAGTTTTGGGCTCGATCCGAAATCAATAGGTGTGAGAAATTGGACAATTCAAGTTCAACGGCAGTTCGTTCCTAATTGGAGTGGTTGGTGTATTCCATACTTCTAGCGATTGGATTTCACTCAAAACTCACCAAATGACTCCTCCCACCATATTATGATGTTGCCCAAGTTTTGGGCTCGATCTGAAATCAAGAGGTGTGAGAAATTGGACAATTCAAGTTCAACGGCAGTTCGTTCCTAATTGGAGTGGTCAGTTGATTCCATACTTATAGCGATTGGATTTCACTCAAAACTCACCAAATGACTCCTCCCACCATATTATGACGTTGCCCAAGTTTTGGGCTCGATCCGAAATCAATAGGTGTGAGAAATTGGACAATTCAAGTTCAACGGCAGTTCGTTCCTAATTGGAGTGGTTGGTGTATTCCATACTTCTAGCGATTGGATTTCACTCAAAACTAACCAAATGACTCCTCCCACCATATTATGATGTTGCCCAAGTTTGGGGCTCGATCCGAAATCAATAGGTGTGAGAAATTGGACAATTTAAGTTCAACGGCAGTTCGTTCCTAATTGGAGTGGTTAGTGTATTCCATACTTCTAGCGACTGGATTTCACTCAAAACTCACCAAATGACTCCTCCCACCATATTATGATGTTGCCCAAGTTTTGGGCTCGATCCGAAATCAATAGGTGTTCAAAATTGGACAATTCAAGTTCAACGGCAGTTTGTTCCTAATTGGAGTGGTTGGTGAATTCCATACTTCTAGGGATTGGATTTCACTCAAAACTCACCAAATGACTCCTCCCACCATATTATGACGTTGCCCAAGTTTTGGGCTCGATCCGAAATCAATAGGTGTGAGAAATTGGACAATTCAAGTTCAACGGCAGTTCGTTCCCAATTGGAGTGGTTGGTGTATTCCATACTTATAGCGTTTGGATTTCAC
Organism: Prunus avium; assembly: GCF_965620075.1. NCBI lineage: Eukaryota > Viridiplantae > Streptophyta > Magnoliopsida > Rosales > Rosaceae > Prunus > Prunus avium. The sequence goes on from NC_142284.1 coordinate 33,169,503, forward strand.
TCAAAACTCACGAAATGATTCCTCCCACCATATTATGATGTTGCCCAAGATTTGGGCTCGATCCGAAATCAATAGGTGTTCCAAATTGGACAATTCAAGTTCAACGGCAGTTCGTTCCTACTTGGAGTGGTTGGTGTATTCCATACTTCTAGCGATTGGATTTCACCCAAAACTCACCAAATGACTCCTCCCACCATATTATCATGTTCCCCAAGTTTTGGGCTCGAACCGAAATCAATAGGTGTTCCAAATTGGACAATTCAAGTTCAACGGCTGTTCGTTCCTAATTGGAGTGGTTGGTGTATTCCATACTTCTAGCGATTGGATTTCACTCAAAACTCACCAAATGACTCCTCCCACCATATTATGATGTTGCCTAAGTTTTGGGCTCGATCCGAAATCAATAGGTGTTCCAAATTGGACAATTCAAGTTCAACGGCAGTTCGTTTGTAATTGGAGTGGTTGGTGTATTCCATAGTTCTAGCGATTGGATTTCACTCAAAACTCACCGAATGACTCCTCCCACCATATTATGGTGTTGCCCAAGTTTTGGGCTCGATCCGAAATCAATAGGTGTGAGAAATTGGACAATTCAAGTTCAACGGCAGTTCGTTCGTAATTGGAGTGGTTGGTGTATTCCATAGTTTTAGCGATTGGATTTCTCTCAAAACCCACGAAATGATTCCTCCCACCATATTATGATGTTGCCCAAGATTTGGGCTCGATCCGAAATCAGTAGGTGTTCCAAATTGGACAATTCAAGTTCAACGGCAGTTCGTTCCTAATTGGAGTGGTTGGTGTATTCCATACTTCTAGCGATTGGATTTCACCCAAAACTCACCAAATGACTCCTCCCACCATATTATCATGTTGCCCAAGTTTTGGGCTCGAACTGAAATCAATAGGTGTTCCAAATTGGACAATTCAAGTTCAACGGCTGTTCGTTCCTAATTGGAGTGGTTGGTGTATTCCATACTTCTAGCGATTGGATTTCACTCAAAACTCACCAAATGACTCCTCCCACAATATTATGATGTTGCCCAAGTTTTGGGCTCGATCCGAAATCAATAGGTGTTCCAAATTGGACAATTCAAGTTCAACGGCAGTTCGTTCGTAATTGGAGTGGTTGGTGTATTCCATAGTTCTAGCGATTCGATTTCACTCAAAACTCACCGAATGACTCCTCCCACCATATTATGATGTTGCCCAAGTTTTGGGCTCGATCCGAAATCAATAGCTGTGAGAAATTGGACAATTCAAGTTCAACGGCAGTTCGTTCCTAATTGGAGTGGTTGGTGTATTCCATACTTCTAGTGATTGGATTTCACTCAAAACTAACCAAACGAGTCCTCCCACCAGATTATCATGTTGCCCAAGTTTTCGGCTCGATCCGAAATCAATAGGTGTGAGAAATTGGACAATTCAAGTTCAACGGCAGTTCGTTCCTAATTGGAGTGGTTGGTGTATTCCATACTTCTAGCGATTGGATTTCACTCAAAACTAACCAAATGACTCCTCCCACCATATTATGATCTTGCCCAAGTTTGGGGCTCGATCCGAAATCAATATGTGTGTGAAATTGGACAATTCAAGTTCAACGGCAGTTCGTTCCTAATTGGAGTGGTTAGTGTATTCCAGAATTCTAGCGATTGGATTTCACTCAAAACTCACCAAATGACTCCTCCCACCATATTATGATGTTGCCCAAGTTTTGGGCTCGATCCGAAATCCATAGGTGTTCCAAATTGGACAATTCAAGTTCAACGGCAGTTCGTTACTAATTGGAGTGGTTAGTGTATTCCATACTTCTAGCGATTGGATTTCACTCAAAACTCACCAAATGACTCCTCCCACCATATTATGATGTTGCCCAAGTTTTGGGCTCGATCCGAAATCAATAGGTGTGAGAAATTGGAGAGTTCAAGTTCAACGGCAGTTCGTTCATAATTGGAGTGGTTGGTGTATTCCATACTTCTAGCGAATGGATTTCACTCAAAACTCACCAAATGACTCCTCCCATTATATTATGATGTTGCCCAAGTTTTGGGCTCGATTCGAAATCAATAGGTGTGAGAAATTGGACAATTCAAGTTGAACGGCAGCTCGTTCCAAATTGGAGTGGTTGGTGTATTCCATACTTCTATCGATTGGATTTCACCCAAAACTCACCAAATGACTCCTCCCACCATATTATGATGTTGCCCAAGTTTTGGGCTCGATCCGAAATCAATAGGTGTGAGAAATTGGACAATTCAAGTTCAACGGCAGTTCGTTCATAATTGGAGTGGTTGGTGTATTCCATACTTCTAGCGAATGGATTTCACTCAAAACTCACCAAATGACTCCTCCCACCATATTATGATGTTCCCCAAGTTTTGGGCTCAATCCGAAATCAATAGGTGTTCCAAATTGGACAATTCAAGTTCAACGGCAGTTCGTTCCTAATTGGAGTGGTTGGTGTATTCCATACTTCTAGCGATTGGATTTCACTCAAAACTCACCAAATGACTCCTCCCACCATATTATGTTGTTACCCAAGTTTTGGGCTCGATCCGAAATCAATAGGTGTTCGAAATTGGACAATTCAAGTTCAACGGCAGTTCGTTCCTAATTGGATTGGTTGGTGTATTCCATACTTCTAGCGTTTGGATTTCACTCAAAACTCACCAAATGACTCCGCCCACCATATTATGATGTTGCCCAAGTTTTGGGATCGATCCAAAATCAATAGGTGTGAGAAATTGGTCAATTCAATTTCAACGGCATTTCGTTCCTAATTGGAGTGGTTGGTGTATTCCACACTTCTAGCGATTGGATTTCCCTCAAAACTCCCCAAATGGCTCCTCCCACCATATTATGATGTTGCCCAAGTTTTGGGCTCGATCCGAAATCAATAGGTGTTCAAAATTGGACAATTCAAGTTCAACGGCAGTTTGTTCCTAATTGGAGTGGTTGGTGTATACCATACTTCTATCGATTGGATTTCACTCAAAACTCACCAAATGACTCCTCCCACCATATTATGATGTTGCCCAAGTTTTGGGCTCGATCCGAAATCAATAGGTGTGAGAAATTGGACAATTCAAGTTCAACGGCAGTTCGTTCCTAATTGGAGGTGTTGGTGTATTCCAAACTTCTAGCGATTGGATTTCACTCAAAACTCACCAAATGACTCCTCCCACCATATTATGATGTTGCCCAAGTTTTGGTCTCGATCCGAAATCAATACTTGTTCCAAATTGGACAATTCAAGTTCAACGGCAGTTCGTTCCTAATTGGAGTGGTTGGCGTATTCCATACTTCTAGCGTTTGGATTTCACTCAAAACTCACCAAATGACTCCTCCCACCATATTATGATGTTGCCCAAGTTTTGGGCTCGATCCGAAATCAATAGGTGTTCCAAATTAGACAATTCAAGTTCAACAGCAGTTCGTTCCTAATTGGAGTGGTTGGTGTATTCCATACTTCTAGCGATTGGATTTCACCCAAAACTCACCAAATGACTCCTCCCACCATATTATGATGTTGCCCAAGTTTTGGGCTCGATCCGAAATCAGTAGGTGTTCCAAATTGGACAATTCAAATTCAACGGCAATTCGTTCCTAATTGGAGTGGTTGGTGTATTCCATACTTCTAGCGATTGGATTTCACTCAAAACTCACCAAATGACTCCTCCCACCATATTATGATGTTGCCCAAGTTTTGGGCTCGATCCGAAATCGATAGGTGTTGAAAATTGGACAATTCAAGTTCAACGGCAGTTCGTTCCTAATTGGAGGGGTTGGTGAATTCCGTACTTCTAGCGATTGGATTTCACTCAAAACTCACCAAATGACTCCTCCCACCATATTATGACGTTGCCCAAGTTTTGGGCTCGATCCGAAATCAATAGGTGTGAGAAAATGGACAATTCAAGTTCAACGGCAGTTCGTTCCTAATTGGAGTGGTTGGTGAATTCCATACTTCTAGCGATTGGATTTCACTCAAAACTCACCAAATGACTCCGCCCACCATATTATGACGTTGCCCAAGTTTTGGGCTCGATCCGAAATCAATAGGTGTTCCAAATTGGACAATTCAAGTTCAACGGCAGTTCGTTCCTAATTGGAGTGGTTGGTGTATTCTATACTTCTTGCGATTGGTTTCACTCAAAACTCACCAAATGACTCCTCCCACCATATTATGATGTTGCCCAAGTTTTGGGCTCGATCCGAAATCAATAGGTGTTCCAAATTGGACAATTCAAGTTCAACGGCAGTTCGTTCCTAATTGGAGTGGTTGGTGTATTCCATAGTTCTAGCGATTGGATTTCACTCAAAACCCACCAAATGACTCCTCCCACCATATTATGATGTTGCCCAAGTTTTGGGCTCGATCCGAAATCAATAGGTGTGAGAAATTGGACAATTCAAGTTCAACGGCAGTTCGTTCCTAATTGGAGTGGTTGGTGTATTCCATACTTCTAGCGATTGGATTTCACTAAAAACTCACCAAATGACTCCTCCCACCATATTATGATGTTGCCCAAGTTTTGGGCTCGATCTGAAATCAATAGGTGTGAGAAATTGGACAATTCAAGTTCAACGGCAGTTCATTCCTAATTGGAGTGGTTAGTGTATTCCAAACTTCTAGCGATTGGATTTCACTTAAAACTCACCAAATGACTCCTCCCACCATATTATGATGTTGCCCAAGTCTTGGGCTCGATCTGAAATCAATAGGTGTGAGAAATTGGACAATTAAAGTTCAACGGCAGTTCGTTCCTAATTGGAGTGGTTGGTGTATTCCATACTTCTAGCGATTGGATTTCAATCAAAACTCACCAAATGACTCCTCCCACCATATTATGATGTTGCCCAAGTTTGGGGCTCGATCCGAAATCAATAGGTGTGAGAAATTGGACAATTCAAGTTCAACGGCAGTTCGTTCCTAATTGGAGTGGTTGGTGTATTCCATACTTCTAGCGATTGGATTTCAGTCAAAACTCACCAAATGACTCCTCCCACCATATTATGATGTTGCCCAAGTTTTGGGCTCGATCCGAAATCAATAGGTGTGAGAAATTGGACAATTCCAGTTCAACGGCAGTTCGTTTCTAATTGGAGTGGTTAGTGTATTCCATACTTCTAGCGATTGGATTTCACTCAAAACTCACCAAATGACTCCTCCCACCATATTATGTTGTTGCCCAAGTTTTGGGCTCGATCCGAAATCAATAGGTATTCCAAATTGGACAATTCAAGTTCAACGGCAGTTCGTTCCTAATTGGAGTGGTTGGTGTATTCCATACTTCTAGCGATTGGATTTCACTCAAAACTCACCAAATGACTCCTCCCACCATATTATGATGTTGCCCAACTTTTGGGCTCGATACGAAATCAATAGGTGTGAGAAATTGGACAATTCAAGTTCAACGGCAGTTCGTTCCTAATTGGAGTGGTTAGTGTATTCCAAACTTCTAGCGATTGGATTTCACTCAAAACTCACCAAATGACTCCACCCACCATATTATGATGTTGCCCAAGTTTTGGGCTCGATCCGAAATCAATAGGTGAGAGAAATTGGACAATTCAAGTTCAACGGCAGTTCGTTCCTAATTGGAGTGGTTGGTGTATTCCATACTTCTAGCGATTGGATTTCACTCAAAACTCACCAAATGACTCCTCCCACCATATTATGATGTTGCCCAAGTTTTGGGCTCGATCCGAAATCAATAGGTGTTCAAAATTGGACAATTCAAGTTCAACGGCAGTTCGTTCCTAATTGGAGTGGTTGGTGAATTCCATACTTCTAGCGATTGGATTTCACTCAAAACTCACCAAATGACTCCTCCCACCATATTATGATGTTGCCCAAGTTTTGGGCTCGATCCGAAATCAATAGGTGTTCCAAATTGGACAATTCAAGTTCAACGGCAGTTCGTTCCTAATTGGAGTGGTTGGTGAATTCCACACTTCTAGCGATTGGATTTCACTCAAAACTCACCAAATGACTCCTCCCACCATATTATGATGTTGCCCAAGTTTTGGGCTCGATCCGAAATCAATAGGTGTGAGAAATTGGACAATTAAAGTTCAACGGCAGTTCGTTCCTAATTGGAGTGGTTGGTGTATTCCATACTTCTAGCGATTGGATTTCAATCAAAACTCACCAAATGACTCCTCCCACCATATTATGATGTTGCCCAAGTTTGGGGCTCGATCCGAAATCAATAGGTGTGAGAAATTGGACAATTCAAGTTCAACGGCAGTTCGTTCCTAATTGGAGTGGTTGGTGTATTCCATACTTCTAGCGATTGGATTTCAGTCAAAACTCACCAAATGACTCCTCCCACCATATTATGATGTTGCCCAAGTTTTGGGCTCGATCCGAAATCAATAGGTGTGAGAAATTGGACAATTCCAGTTCAACGGCAGTTCGTTTCTAATTGGAGTGGTTAGTGTATTCCATACTTCTAGCGATTGGATTTCACTCAAAACTCACCAAATGACTCCTCCCACCATATTATGTTGTTGCCCAAGTTTTGGGCTCGATCCGAAATCAATAGGTATTCCAAATTGGACAATTCAAGTTCAACGGCAGTTCGTTCCTAATTGGAGTGGTTGGTGTATTCCATACTTCTAGCGATTGGATTTCACTCAAAACTCACCAAATGACTCCTCCCACCATATTATGATGTTGCCCAACTTTTGGGCTCGATACGAAATCAATAGGTGTGAGAAATTGGACAATTCAAGTTCAACGGCAGTTCGTTCCTAATTGGAGTGGTTAGTGTATTCCAAACTTCTAGCGATTGGATTTCACTCAAAACTCACCAAATGACTCCACCCACCATATTATGATGTTGCCCAAGTTTTGGGCTCGATCCGAAATCAATAGGTGAGAGAAATTGGACAATTCAAGTTCAACGGCAGTTCGTTCCTAATTGGAGTGGTTGGTGTATTCCATAGTTCTAGCGATTGGATTTCACTCAAAACTCACCAAATGACTCCTCCCACCATATTATGATGTTGCCCAAGTTTTGGGCTCGATCCGAAATCAATAGGTGTTCAAAATTGGACAATTCAAGTTCAACGGCAGTTCGTTCCTAATTGGAGTGGTTGGTGAATTCCATACTTCTAGCGATTGGATTTCACTCAAAACTCACCAAATGACTCCTCCCACCATATTATGATGTTGCCCAAGTTTTGGGCTCGATCCGAAATCAATAGGTGTTCCAAATTGGACAATTCAAGTTCAACGGCAGTTCGTTCCTAATTGGAGTGGTTGGTGAATTCCACACTTCTAGCGATTGGATTTCACTCAAAACTCACCAAATGACTCCTCCCACCATATTATGATGTTGCCCAAGTTTTGGGCTTGATCCGAAATCAATAGGTGTTCCAAATTGGACAATTCAAGTTCAACGGCAGTTCGTTCCTAATTGGAGTGGTTGGTGTATTCTATACTTGTTGCGATTGGATTTCACTCAAAACTCACCAAAGGACTCCTCCCACCATATTATGATGTTGCCCAAGTTTTGGGCTCGATCCGAAATCAATAGGTGTTCCAAATTGGACAATTCAAGTTCAACGGCAGTTCGTTCCTAATTGGAGTGGTTGGTGTATTCCATACTTCTAGCCATTGGGTTTCACTCAAAACTCACCAAATGACTCCTCCCACCATATTATGATGTTGCCCAAGTTTGGGGCTCGATCCGAAATCAATAGGTGTGAGAAATTGGACAATTAAAGTTCAACGGCAGTTCGTTCCTAATTGGAGTGGTTGGTGTATTCCATACTTCTAGCGATTGGATTTCACTAAAAACTCACCAAATGACTCCTCCCACCATATTATGATGTTGCCCAAGTTTTGGGCTCGATCTGAAATCAATAGGTGTGAGAAATTGGACAATTCAAGTTCAACGGCAGTTCGTTCCTAATTGGAGTGGTTAGTGTATTCCAAACTTCTAGCGATTGGATTTCACTCAAAACTCACCAAATGACTCCTCCCACCATATTATGATGTTGCCCAAGTTTTGGGCTCAATCTGAAATCAATAGGTGTGAGAAATTGGACAATTAAAGTTCAACGGCAGTTCGTTCCTAATTGGAGTGGTTGGTGTATTCCATACTTCTAGCGATTGGATTTCAATCAAAACTCACCAAATGACTCCTCCCACCATATTATGATGTTGCCCAAGTTTGGGGCTCGATCCGAAATCAATAGGTGTGAGAAATTGGACAATTCAAGTTCAACGGCAGTTCGTTCCTAATTGGAGTGGTTGGTGTATTCCATACTTCTAGCGATTGGATTTCAGTCAAAACTCACCAAATGACTCCTCCCACCATATTATGATGTTGCCCAAGTTTTGGGCTCGATCCGAAATCAATAGGTGTTCCAAATTGGACAATTCAAGTTCAACGGCAGTTCGTTCCTAATTGGAGTGGTTAGTGTATTCCAAACTTCTAGCGATTGGATTTCACTCAAAACCCACCAAATGACTCCTCCCACCATATTATGATGTTGCCCAAGTTTTGGGCTCGATCTGAAATCAATAGGTGTGAGAAATTGGACAATTAAAGTTCAACGGCAGTTCGTTCCTAATTGGAGTGGTTGGTGTATTCCATACTTCTAGCGATTGGATTTCAATCAAAACTCACCAAATGACTCCTCCCACCATATTATGATGTTGCCCAAGTTTGGGGCTCGATCCGAAATCAATAGGTGTGAGAAATTGGACAATTCAAGTTCAACGGCAGTTCGTTCCTAATTGGAGTGGTTGGTGTATTCCATACTTCTAGCGATTGGATTTCAGTCAAAACTCACCAAATGACTCCTCCCACCATATTATGATGTTGCCCAAGTTTTGGGCTCGATCCGAAATCAATAGGTGTTCCAAATTGGACAATTCCAGTTCAACGGCAGTTCGTTTCTAATTGGAGTGGTTAGTGTATTCCATACTTCTAGCGATTGGATTTCACTCAAAACTCACCAAAATGACTCCTCCCACCATATTATGATGTTGCCCAAGTTTTGGGCTCGATCCGAAATCAATAGGTGTGAGAAATTGGACAATTCAAGTTCAACGGCAGTTCGTTCCTAATTGGAGTGGTTGGTGTATTCCAAACTTCTAGCGATTGGATTTCACTCAAAACTCACCAAATGTCTCCTCCCACCATATTATGATGTTGCCCATGTTTTGGGCTCGATCCGAAATCAATAGGTGTTCCAAATTGAACAATTCAAGTTCAACGGCAGTTCGTTCCTAATTGGAGTGGTTGGTGTATTCCATACTTCTAGCGATTAGATTTCACTCAAAACTCACCAAATGACTCCTCCCACCATATTATGATGTTGCCCAAGTTTTGGGCTCGATCCGAAATCAATAGGTGTTCCAAATTGGACAATTCAAGTTCAACGGCAGTTCGTTCCTAATTGGAGTGGTTGGTGTATTCCATACTTCTAGCGATTGGATTTCACTCAAAACTCACCAAATGACTCCTCCCACCATATTATGAGGTTGCCCATGTTTTGGGCTCGATCCGAAATCAATAGGTGTTCAAAATTGGACAATTCAAGTTCAACGGCAGTTCGTTCCTAATTGGAGTGGTTGGTGTATTCCATACTTCTAGCGATTGGATTTCACTCAAAACTCACCAAATGACTCCTCCCACCATATGATGATGTTGCCCAAGTTTGGGACTCGATCCGAAATCAATAGGTGTGAGAAATTGGACAATTCAAGTTCAACGGCAGTTCGTTCCTAATTGGAGTGGTTGGTGCATTCAATACTTCTAGCGATTGGATTTCACTCAAAACTACCCAAATGACTCCTCCCACCATATTATAGTGTTGCCCAAGTTTTGGGCTCGATCCGAAATCAATAGGTGTTCCAAATTGGACAATTGAAGTTCAACGGCAGTTCGTTCCTAATTGGAGTGGTTGGTGTATTCCATACTTCTATCGATTGGATTTCACTCAAAACTCACCAAATGACTCCTCCCACCATATTATGATGTTGTCCAAGTTTTTGGCTCGATCCGAAATCAATAGGTGTGAGAAATTGGACAATTCAACTTCAACGACAGTTCGTTCCTAATTGGAGTGGTTGGTGTATTCCATACTTCTAGCCATTGGATTTCACTCAAAACTCACCAAATGACTCCTCCCACCATATTATGATGTTGCCCAAGTTTGGGGCTCGATCCGAAATCAATAGGTGTGAGAAATTGGACAATTCAAGTTCAACGGCAGTTCGTACCTAATTGGAGTGGTTGGTGTATTCCATACTTCTAGCGATTGGATTTCACTCAAAACTCACCAAATGACTCCTCCCACCATATTATGACATTGCCCAAGTTTGGGGCTCGATCCGAAATCAATAGGTGTGAGAAATTGGACAATTCAAGTTCAACGGCACTTCGTTCCTAATTGGAGTGGTTGGTGTATTCTATACTTCTTGCGATTGGATTTCACTCAAAACTCACCAGATGACTCCTCCCACCATATTATGAAGTTGCCCAAGTTTGGGGCTCGATCCGAAATCAATAGGTGTGAGAATTTGGACAATTCAAGTTCAACGGCAGTTCGTTACTAATTGGAGTGGTTAGTGTATTCCATACTTCTAGCGATTGGATTTCACTCAAAACTCACCAAATGACTCCTCCCACCATATTATGTTGTTGCCCAAGTTTTTGGCTCGATCCGAAATCAGTAGGTTTTCCAAATTGGACAATTCAAGTTCAACGGCAGTTCGTTCCTAATTGGAGTGGTTGGTGTATTCCATACTTCTAGCGATTGGATTTCACTCAAAACTCCCCAAATGACTCATCCCACCATATTATGATGTTGCCCAAGTTTTGGGCTCGATCCGAAATCAATAGGTGTTCCAAATTGGACAATTCAAGTTCAACGGCAGTTCGTTCCTAATTGGAGTGGTTGGTGTATTCCATACTTCTAGCGATTGGATTTCCCTCAAAACTCACCAAATGACTCCTCTAACCATATTATGATGTTTCCCAAGTTTTGGGCTCGATCCGAAATCAATAGGTGTTCCAAATTGGACAATTCAAGTTCAACCGCAGTTCGTTCCTAATTGGAGTGGTTGGTGTATTCCATACTTCTAGCCATTGGATTTCACTCAAAACTCACCAAATGACTTTTCCCACCATATTATGATGTTGCCCAAGTTTGGGGCTCGATCCGAAATCAATAGGTGTGAGAAATTGGACAATTCAAGTTCAACGGCAGTTCGTTCCTAATTGGAGTGGTTGGTGTATTCCATACTTCTAGCGATTGGATTTCACTAAAAACTCATCAAATGACTCCTCCCACCATATTATGATGTTGCCCAAGTTTTGGGCTCGATCCGAAATCAATAGGTGTTCCAAATTGGGCAATTCAAGTTCAACGGCAGTTCGTTCCTAATTGGAGTGGTTGGTGTATTCCATACTTCTAGCGATTGGATTTCACTCAAAACTAACCAAATGACCCCTCCCACCATATTATGATGTTGCCCAAGTTTTGGGCTCGATCCGAAATCAATAGGTCTGAGAAATTGGACAATTCAAGTTCAACGGCAGTTCGTTCCTAATTGGAGTGGTTGTTGAATTCCATACTTCTAGCGATTGAATTTCACTCAAAAGTCACCAAATGACTCCTCCCACAATATTATGACGTTGCCCAAGTTTGGGGCTCGATTCGAAATCAATAGGCGTTCCAAATTGGACAATTCACGTTCAACGGCAGTTCGTTCCGAATTGGAGTGGTTGGTGTATTCCATACTTCTAGCGTTTGGATTTCACTCAAAACTCACCAAATGACTACTCCCACCATATTATTATGTTGCCCAAGTTTTGGGATCGATCCGAAATCAATAGGTGTGAGAAATTGGTCAATTCAATTTCAACGGCATTTCGTTCCTAATTGGAGGGGTTGGTGTATTCCATACTTCTAGCGATTGGATTTCACTCAAAACTCACCAAATGACTCCTCCCACCATATTATAATGTTGCCCAAGTTTTGGGCTCGATCCGAAATCAATAGGTGTTCAAAATTGGACAATTCAAGTTCAACGGCAGTTCGTTCCTAATTGGAGTGGTTGGTGTATTCCATAGTTCTAGCGATTGGATTTCACTCAAAACTCACCAAATGACTCCTCCCACCATATTATGATGTTGCCCAAGTTTTGGGCTCGATCCGAAATCAATAGGTGTGAGAAATTGGACAATTCAAGTTGAACGGCAGTTCGTTCCAAGTTGGAGTGGTTGGTGTATTCCATACTTCTATCGATTGGATTTCACTCAAAACTCACCGAACGACTCCTCCCACCATATTATGATGTTGCCCAAGTTTTGGGCTCGATCTGAAATCAATAGGTGTGAGAAATTGGACAATTCAAGTTCAACGGCAGTTCGTTCCTAATTGGAGTGGTTGGTGTATTCCATACTTCTAGCCATTGGATTTCACTCAAAACTCACCAAATGACTCCTCCCACCATATGATGATGTTGCCCAAGTTTGGGACTCGATCCGAAATCAATAGGTGTGAGAAATTGGACAATTCAAGTTCAACGGCACTTCGTTCCTAATTGGAGTGGTTGGTGTATTCCATACTTCTAGCGGTTGGATTTCACTCAAAACTCACCAAATGACTCCTCCCACCATATTATGATGTTGCCCAAGTTTTGGGGTCGATCCGAAATCAATACGTGTGAGAAATTGGTCAATTCAATTTGAACGGCAGTTCGTTCCAAATTGGAGTGGTTGGTGTATTCCATACTTCTAGCCATTGGATTTCACTCAAAACTCACCAAATGACTCCTCCCACCATATTATGATGTTGCCCAAGTTTTGGGCTCGATCCGAAATCAATAGGTGTTCCAAATTGGACAATTCAAGTTCAACGGCATTTCGTTCCAAATTGGAGTGGTTGGTGTATTCCATACTTCTAGCGATTGGATTTCACTCAAAACGAACCAAATGACTCCTCCCACCATATTATGATGTTGCCCAAGTTTTGGGCTCGATCCGAAATCAATAGGTGTTCCAAATTGGACAATTCAAGTTCAACGGCATTTCGTTCCAAATTGGAGTGGTTGGTGTATTCCATACTTCTAGCGATTGGATTTCACTCAAAACGAACCAAATGACTCCTCCCACCATATTATGATGTTGCCCAAGTTTTGGGCTCGATCCGAAATCAATAGGTATGAGAAATTGGACAATTCAAGTTCAACGGCAGTTCGTTCCTAATTGGAGTGGTTGGTGTATTCCATACTTCTAGCGATTGGATTTCACTCAGAACGCACCAAATGACTCCTCCCACCATATTATGATGTTGCCGAAGTTTTGGTCTCGATCCGAAATCAATAGGTGTGAGAAATTGGACAATTCAAGTTCAACGGCAGTTCGTTCCTAATTGGAGTGGTTGGTGTATTCCATACTTCTAGCGATTGGATTTCACTCAAAACTCACCAAATGACTCCTCCCACCATATTATGATGTTGCCCAAGATTTGGGCTCGATCCGAAATCAATAGGTGTTCCAAATTGGACAATTCAAGTTCAACGGCAGTTCGTTCCTAATTGGAGTGGTTGGTGTATTCCATACTTCTAGCGATTGGATTTCACTCAAAACTCAACAAATGACTCCTCCCAGTACATTATGATGTTGCCCAAGTTTTGGGCTCGATCTGAAATCAATAGGTGTTCCAAATTGGACAATTCAAGTTCAACGGCATTTCGTTCCTAATTGGAGTGGTTGGTGTATTCCATACTTCTAGCGATTGGATTTCACTCAAAACGAACCAAATGACTCCTCCCACCATATTATGATGTTGCCCAAGTTTGGGCTCGATCCGAAATCAGTAGGTGTGAGAAATTGGACAATTCAAGTTGAACGGCAGTTCGTTCCTAATTGGAGTGGTTGGTGTATTCCACACTTCTAGCGATTGGATTTCACTCAAAACGAACCAAATGACTCCTCCCACCATATTATGATGTTGCTCGAGTTTTGGGCTCGATCCGAAATCAATAGGTGGGAGAAATTGGACAATTCAAGTTCAATGGCAGTTCGTTCCTAATTGGAGTGGTTGGTGTATTCCATACTTCTAGCGATTGGATTTCACTCAAAACTCACCAAATGACTCCTCCCACCACATTATGATGTTGCCCAAATTTTGGGCTCGATCCGAAATCAATAGGTGTTCAAAATTGGACAATTCAAATTCAACGGCAGTTCGTTCCTAATTGGAGTGGTTGGTGTATTCCATACTTCTAGCGTTTCAATTTCACTCAAAACTTACCAAATGACTCCTCCCACCATATTATGATGTTGCCCAAGTTTTGGGCTCGGTCCGAAATCAATAGGTGTGAGAAATTGGACAATTCAAGTTCAACGGCACTTCGTTCCTAATTGGAGTGGTTGGTGTATTCCATACTTCTAGCGGTTGGATTTCACTCAAAACTCACCAAATGACTCCTCCCACCATATTATGATGTTGCCCAAGTTTTGGGGTCGATCCGAAATCAATACGTGTGAGAAATTGGTCAATTCAATTTGAACGGCAGTTCGTTCCAAATTGGAGTGGTTGGTGTATTCCATACTTCTAGCCATTGGATTTCACTCAAAACTCACCAAATGACTCCTCCCACCATATTATGATGTTGCCCAAGTTTTGGGCTCGATCCGAAATCAATAGGTGTGAGAAATTGGACAATTCAAGTTCAACGGCAGTTCGTTCCTAATTGGAGTGGTTGGTGTATTCCATACTTCTAGCGTTTGGATTTCACTCAAAACTCACCAAATGACTCCTCCCACCATATTATGATGTTGCCCAAGTTTTGGGCTCGATCCGAAATCAATAGGTGTTCCAAATTGGACAATTCAAGTTCAACGGCATTTCGTTCCAAATTGGAGTGGTTGGTGTATTCCATACTTCTAGCGATTGGATTTCACTCAAAACGAACCAAATGACTCCTCCCACCATATTATGATGTTGCCCAAGTTTTGGGCTCGATCCGAAATCAATAGGTATGAGAAATTGGACAATTCAAGTTCAACGGCAGTTCGTTCCTAATTGGAGTGGTTGGTGTATTCCATACTTCTAGCGATGGGATTTCACTCAAAACTCACCAAATGACTCCTCCCACCATATTATGATGTTGCCCAAGATTTGGGCTCGATCCGAAATCAATAGGTGTTCCAAATTGGACAATTCAAGTTCAACGGCAGTTCGTTCCTAATTGGAGTGGTTGGTGTATTCCATACTTCTAGCAATTGGATTTCACTCAAAACTAACCAAATGTCTCCTCCCACCATATTATTATGTTGCCCAAGTTTTGGGCTCGATCCGAAATCAATAGGTATGAGAAATTGGACAATTCAAGTTCAAAGGCAATTGGTTCCTAATTGGAGTGGTTGGTGTATTCCATACTTCTAGCGATTGGATTTCACTCAAAACTCACCAAATGACTCCTCCCACCATATTATGATGTTGCCCAAGTTTTGGGCTCAATCCGAAATCAATAGGTGTTCCAAATTGGACAATTCAAGTTCAACGGCAGTTCGTTCCTAATTGGAGTGGTTGGTGTATTCCAAACTTCTAGCGATTGGATTTCACTCAAAACTCACCAAATGACTCCTCCCACCATATTATGATGTTGCCCAAGTTTTGGGCTCGATCCGAAATCAATAGGTGTTCCAAATTGGACAATTCAAGTTCAACGGCAGTTCGTTCTTAATTGGAGTGGTTGGTGTATTCCATATTTCTAGCGATTGGATTTCACTCAAAACTCACCAAAGGACTCCTCCCACCATATTATGATGTTGCCCAAGTTTTGGGCTCGATCCGAAATCAATAGGTGTTCAAAATAGGACAATTCAAGTTGAACGGCAGTTCGTTCCTAATTGGAGTGGTTGGTGTATTCCATACTTCTAGCGATTGGATTTCACTCAAAACTCACCAAATGACTCCTCCCACCATATTATGATGTTGCCCAAGTTTTGGGCTCGATCCGAAATCAGTAGGTGTGAGAAATTGGACAATTCAAGTTCAACGGCAGTTCGTTCCTAATTGGAGTGGTTGGTGTATTCCATATTTCTAGCGATTGGATTTCACTCAAAACTCACCAAACGACTCCTCCCACCATATTATGATGTTGCCCAAGTTTTGGGCTCGATCCGAAATCAATAGGTGTTCAAAATAGGACAATTCAAGTTGAACGGCAGTTCGTTCCTAATTGGAGTGGTTGGTGTATTCCATACTTCTAGCGATTGGATTTCACTCAAAACTCACCAAATGACTCCTCCCACCATATTATGATGTTGCCCAAGTTTTGGGCTCGATCCGAAATCAGTAGGTGTGAGAAATTGGACAATTCAAGTTCAACGGCAGTTCGTTCCTAATTGGAGTGGTTGGTGTATTCGAAACTTCTAGCTATTGGATTTCACTCAAAACTCACCAAATGACTCCTCCCACCATATTATAATGTTGCCCAAGTTTTGGGCTCGATCCGAAATCAATAGGTGTTCCAAATTGGACAATTCAAGTTCAACGGCAGTTCGTTCTTAATTGGAGTGGTTGGTGTATTCCATACCTCTAGCGATTGGATTTCACTCAAAACTCACCAAATGGCTCCTCCCACCATATTATGATGTTGCCCAAGTTTTGGGCTCGATCCGAAATCAATAGGTGTTCCAAATTGGACAATTCAAGTTCAACGGCAGTTCGTTCCTATTTGGAGTGGTTGGTGTATTCCAAACTTCTAGCGATTGGATTTCACTCAAAACTCACCAAATGACTCCTCCCACCATATTATGATGTTGCCCAAGTTTTGGGCTCGATCCGAAATCAATAGGTGTTCCAAATTGGACAATTCAAGTTCAACGGCAGTTCGTTCCTAATTGGAGTGGTTGGTGTATTCCATACTTCTAGCGTTTCAATTTCACTCAAAACTTACCAAATGACTCCTCCCACCATATTATGATGTTGCCCAAGTTTTGGGCTCGGTCCGAAATCAGTAGGTGTGAGAAATTGGACAATTCAAGTTCAACGGTGGTTCGTTCCTACTTGGAGTGGTTGGTGTATTCCATACTTCTAGCGATTGGATTTCACTCAAAACTCACCAAATGACTCCTCCCACCATATTATGATGTTGCCCAAGTTTTGGGCTCGATCCGAAATCAATAGGTGTGCGAAATTGGACAATTCAAGTTCAACGGCAGTTCGTTCCTAATTGGAGTGGTTGGTGTATTCCATACTTCTAGCGATTGGATTTCACTCAAAACTCACCAAATGACTCCTCCCACCATATTATGATGTTGCCCAAGATTTGGGCTCGATCCGAAATCATTAGGTGTTCCAAATTGGACAATTCAAGTTCAACGGCAGTTCGTTCCTAATTGGAGTGGTTGGTGTATTCCATACTTCTAGCGATTGGATTTCACTCAAAACTAACCAAATGACTCCTCCCACCATATTATTATGTTGCCCAAGTTTTGGGCTCGATCCGAAATCAATAGGTGTGAGAAATTGGACAATTCAAGTTCAACGGCAGTTGGTTCCTAATTGGAGTGGTTGGTGTATTCCATACTTCTAGCGATTGGATTTCACTCAAAACTCACCAAATGATTCCTCCCACCATATTATGATGTTGCCCAAGTTTTGGGCTCGATCCGAAATCAATAGGTGTTCCAAATTGGACAATTCAAGTTCAACGGCAGTTCGTTCCTAATTGGAGTGGTTGGTGTATTCCATACTTCTAGCGATTGGATTTCACTCAAAACTCACCAAATGACTCCTCCCACCATATTATGATGTTGCCCAAGATTTGGGCTCGATCCGAAATCATTAGGTGTTCCAAATTGGACAATTCAAGTTCAACGGCAGTTCGTTCCTAATTGGAGTGGTTGGTGTATTCCATACTTCTAGCAATTGGATTTCACTCAAAACTAACCAAATGACTCCTCCCACCATATTATTATGTTGCCCAAGTTTTGGGCTCGATCCGAAATCAATAGGTGTGAGAAATTGGACAATTCAAGTTCAACGGCAGTTGGTTCCTAATTGGAGTGGTTGGTGTATTCCATACTTCTAGCGATTGGATTTCACTCAAAACTCACCAAATGATTCCTCCCACCATATTATGATGTTGCCCAAGTTTTGGGCTCGATCCGAAATCAATAGGTGTTCCAAATTGGACAATTCAAGTTCAACGGCAGTTCGTTCCTAATTGGAGTGGTTGGTGTATTCCATACTTCTAGCGATTGGATTTCAATCAAAACTCACCAAATGACTCCTCCCACCATATTATGATGTTGCCCAAGTTTTGGGCTTGATCCGAAATCAGTAGGTGTGAGAAATTGGACAATTCAAGTTCAACGGCAGTTCGTTCCTAATTGGAGTGGTTGGTGTATTCGAAACTTCTAGCTATTGGATTTCACTCAAAACTCACCAAATGACTCCTCCCACCATATTATAATGTTGCCCAAGTTTGGGCTCGATCCGAAATCAATAGGTGTTCCAAATTGGACAATTCAAGTTCAACGGCAGTTCGTTCTTAATTGGAGTGGTTGGTGTATTCCATACCTCTAGCGATTGGATTTCACTCAAAACTCACCAAATGACTCCTCCCACCAGATTATGATGTTGCCCAAGTTTTGGGCTCGATCCGAAATCAATAGGTGTTCCAAATTGGACAATTCAAGTTCAACGGCAGTTCGTTCCTATTTGGAGTGGTTGGTGTATTCCAAACTTCTAGCGATTGGATTTCACTCAAAACTCACCAAATGACTCCTCCCACCATATTATGATGTTGCCCAAGTTTTGGGCTCGATCCGAAATCAATAGGTGTTCCAAATTGGACAATTCAAGTTCAACGGCAGTTCGTTCCTAATTGGAGTGGTTGGTGTATTCCAAATATGTAGCGATTGGATTTCACTCAAAACTAACCAAATGACTCCTCCCACCTTATTATGATGTTGCCCAAGTTTTGGGCTCGATCCGAAATCAATCGGTGTTCAAAATAGGACAATTCAAGTTGAACGGCAATTCGTTCCTAATTGGAGTGGTTGGTGTATTCCATACTTCTAGCGATTGGATTTCACTCAAAACGCACCAAATGACTCCTCCCACCATATTATGATGTTGCCCAAGTTTTGGGCTCGATCCGAAATCAATAGGTGTTCCAAATTGGACAATTCAAGTTCAACGGCAGTTCGTTCTTAATTGGAGTGGTTGGTGTATTCCATACTTCTAGCGATTGGATTTCACTCAATACTCACCAAACGACTCCTCCAACCATATTATGATGTTGCCCAAGTTTTGGGCTCGATCCGAAATCAATAGGTGTTCAAAATAGGACAATTCATGTTGAACGGCAGTTCGTTCCTAGTTGGAGTGGTTGGTGTATTCCATACTTCTAGCGATTGGATTTCACTCAAAACTCACCAAATGACTCCTCCCACCATATTATGATGTTGCCCAAGTTTTGGGCTCGATCCGAAATCAATAGGTGTGCGAAATTGGACAATTCAAGTTCAACGGCAGTTCGTTCCTAATTGGAGTGGTTGGTGTATTCCATACTTCTAGCGATTGGATTTCACTCAAAACACACCAAATGACTCCTCCCACCATATTATGATGTTGCCCAAGTTTTGGGCTCGATCCGAAATCAATAGGTGTTCCAAATTGGACAATTCAAGTTGAAAGACAGTTCGTTCCCAATTGGAGTGGTTGGTGTATTCCACACTTCTAGCGATTGGATTTCACTCAAAACGAACCAAATGACTCCTCCCACCATATTATGATGTTGCCCGAGTTTTGGGCTCGATCCGAAATCAATAGGTGTGAGAAATTGGACAATTCAAGTTCAATGGCAGTTCGTTCCTAATTGGAGTGGTTGGTGTATTCCATACTTCTAGCGATTGGATTTCACTCAAAACTCACCAAATGACTCCTCCCACCATATTATGAT
This sequence comes from Prunus avium, assembly GCF_965620075.1. NCBI lineage: Eukaryota > Viridiplantae > Streptophyta > Magnoliopsida > Rosales > Rosaceae > Prunus > Prunus avium. Next base: position 33,189,460 of record NC_142284.1, read on the forward strand.
GTTGCCCAAGTTTTGGGCTGGATCCGAAATCAATAGGTGTGAGAAATTGGTCAATTCAATTTCAACGGCATTTCGTTCCTAATTCGAGTGGTTGGTGTATTCCATACTTCTAGCGATTGGATTTCACTCAAAACTCACCAAATGACTCCTCCCACCATATTATGATGTTGCCCAAGTTTTGGGCTCGATCCGAAATCAATAGGTGTTCCAAATTGGACAATTCAAGTTCAACGGCAGTTCGTTCTTAATTGGAGTGGTTGGTGTATTCCATATTTCTAGCGATTGGATTTCACTATCAATAGGTGTTCAAAATAGGACAATTCAAGTTGAACGGCAGTTCCTTCCTAATTGGAGTGGTTGGTGTATTCCATACTTCTAGCGATTGGATTTCACTCAAAACTCACCAAATGACTCCTCCCACCATATTATGATCGATCCGAAATCAATAGGGGTGAGAAATTGGTCAATTCAATTTCAACGGCATTTCGTTCCTAATTGGAGTGGTTGGTGTATTCCATACTTCTAGCGATTGGATTTCACTCAAAACTAACCAAATGACTCCTCCCACCATATTATGATGTTGCCCAAGTTTTGGGCTCGATACGAAATCAATAGGTGTGCGAAATTGGACAATTCAAGTTCAACGGCAGTTCGTTCCTAATTGAAGTGGTTGGTGTATTCCATACTTCTAGCGATTGGATTTCACTCAAAACAAACCAAATGACTCCTCCCACCATATTATTATGTTGCCCAAGTTTTGGGCTCGATCCGAAATCAATAGGTGTGAGAAATTGGACAATTCAAGTTGAACGGCAGTTCGTTCCTAATTGGAGTGGTTGGTGTATTCCGTACTTCTAGCGATTGGATTTCACTCAAAACTCACCAAATGACTCCTCCCACCATATTATGATGTTGCCCAAGTTTTGGGCTCAATCCGAAATCAATAGGTGATCCAAATTGGACAATTCAAGTTCAACGGCAGTTCGTTCTTAATTGGAGTGGTTGGTGTATTCCATACTTCTAGCGATTGGATTTCACTCAAAACTCACCAAACGACTCCTCCCACCATGTTATGATGTTGCCCAAGTTTTGGGCTCGATCCGAAATCAATAGGTGTTCAAAATTGGACAATTCAAGTCGAACGGCAGTTCGTTCCTAATTGTAGTGGTTTGTGTATTCCATACTACTTGCGATTGGATTTCACTCAAAACTCACCAAATGACTCGTCCCACCATATTATGATGTTGCCCAAGTTTTGGGCTCGATCCGAAATCAATAGGTGTTCCAAATTGGACAATTCAAGTTCAAGGACAGTTCGTTCCTAATTGGAGTGGTTGGTGTATTCCAAACTTCTAGCGATTGGATTTCACTCAAAACGCACCAAATGACTCCTCCCACCATATTATGACGTCGCCCATGTTTTGGGCTCGATCCGAAATCAATAGGTGTGAGAAATTGGACAATTCAAGCTCAACGGCAGTTCGTTCCTAATTGGAGTGGTTGGTGTATTCCATGCTTCTAGCGATTGGATTTCACTCAAAACTCACCAAATGACTCCTCCCACCATATTATGATGTTGCCCAAGTTTTGGGCTCGATCCGAAATCAATAGGTGTTCAAAATAGGACAATTCGAGTTGAATGGCAGTTCGTTCCTAATTGGAGTGGTTGTTGTATTCCATACTTCTAGCGATTGGATTTCACTCAAAACTCACCAAATGACTCCTCCCACCATATTATGTTGTTGCCCAAGTTTTGGGCTCAATCCGAAATCAATAGGTGTGCAAAATTGGAGAATTCAAGTTGAACGGCAGTTCGTTCCTAATTGGAGTGGTTGGTGTATTCCATACTTCCAGCGATTGGATTTCACTCAAAACGCACCACATGACTCCTCCCACCATATTATGATGTTGCCCAAGTTTTGGGCTCGATCCGAAATCAATAGGTGTTCCAAATTGGACAATTCAAGTTCAACGGCAGTTCGTTCTTAATTGGAGTGGTTGGTGTATTCCATACTTCTAGCGATTGGATTTCACTCAAAACTCACCAAACGACTCCTCCCACCATATTATGATGTTGCCCAAGTTTTGGGCTCGATCCGAAATCAATAGGTGTTCAAAATTGGACAATTCAAGTCGAACGGCAGTTCGTTCCTAATTGTAGTGGTTGGTGTATTCCATACTACTTGCGATTGGATTTCACTCAAAACTCACCAAATGACTCGTCCCACCATATTATGATGTTGCCCAAGTTTTGGGCTCGATCCGAAATCAATAGGTGTTCCAAATTGGACAATTCAAGTTCAAGGACAATTCGTTCCTAATTGGAGTGGTTGGTGTATTTCAAACTTCTAGCGATTGGATTTCACTCAAAACGCACCAAATGACTCCTCCCATCATATTATGATTGTGCCCAAGTTTTGGGCTTGATCCGAAATCAATAGGTGTGAGAAATTGAAAAATTCAAGTTCAATGGCAGTTCGTTCCTAATTGGAGTGGTTGGTGTATTCCATACTTATAGCGATTGGATTTCACTCAAAACTCACCAAATGACTCCTCCCACCATATTATGATGTTGCCCAAGTTTTGGGCTCGATCCGAAATCAATAGGTGTGAGAAATTGGACAATTCAAGTTCAACGGCAGTTCGTTCCTAATTGGAGTGGTTGGTGTATTCCATACTTCTAGCGATTGTATTTCACTCAAAACGCACCAAATGACTCCTCCCACCATATTATGATGTTGCCCAAGTTTTGGGCTCGATCCGAAATCAATAGGTGTTCCAAATTGGACAATTCAAGTTCAACGGCAGTTCGTTCTTAATTGGAGTTGTTGGTGTATTCCATACTTCTAGCGATTGGATTTCACTCAAAACTCACCAAACGACTCCTCCCACCATATTATGATGTTGCCCAAGTTTTGGGCTCGATCCGAAATCAATAGGTGTTCAAAATAGGACAATTCAAGTTGAACGGCAGTTCGTTCCTAATTGGAGTGGTTGGTGTATTCCATACTTCTAGCGATTGGATTTCACTCAAAACTCACCACATGACTCCTCCCATCATATTATGATGTTGCCCAAGTTTTGGGCTCGATCCGAAATCAATAGGTGTTCAAAATAGGACAATTCATGTTGAACGACAGTTCGTTCCTAGTTGGAGTGGTTGGTGTATTCCATACTTCTAGCGATTGGATTTCGCTCAAAACTCACCAAATGACTCCTCCCACCATATTATGATTGTTGCGTAGGTTTCAGCTACACCAAAATGGATTAAGCTGCATCCTCAACTTGTGATACTCGCAAGTGCACGAGCCGTTTGGTAGTATAGCATATGTAAGTGCGAGGTCGATCCCACGAGGATTGGTGATTGAATGATCCAATTCATTTTCCCTACACAAAACAGAAATGAAAAAGAAAGGAAATAAATAAAACAAGGAAGAAATAACTCAATCAAATAAGTTCCCAAGTTCAATTAGATTAATGGATTGATTCTAGCTAAAGTATGATTAAGCCATGGTGTGTGGTCATAACCTTGTGTTCCTAATTCCCTAATTTGATCATTTGTTGTCTAACCTAAAATTAAGCATTAGGAACCCATTAAGCATAGAAGAACATTTTAAACAACCAAGCATGTATCTAATCCCTGTTGTCGAATGTCCATACATACTCTTCCTATTCATAGTTCAATTCGAATTAAAGCATGGTGTATACTCTTAATTCAAACCAAGATAGCTAACATGCAAGCCTAAATGGTGATCAATCATTCAAACTAGCATATTAACTTATAAGCATAATGAATAAGAACAAAAACCATAATTGAAACTTGGAAACTAATTAAACTTGAATACTTAAGAAAGAATGTACATTACAAGAAAAATAAATTACAACTAAGAAAACATTAAAGAAAGCTAGAATTGAGAACTATAAAGCAAAACTAAGAGAATTTGAGGGAGAGAAGGGAAGGGAGCTCTAGAGAAGTGTTTGAGAGCTCCCCCCCTTGGGGTGTGTTTACAAGCTTGGGAAACCTCACTATATATAGGCCTAAGGAAGCTGAAAATCTGAATTAAGTATGGCTAATGCATACAACACTTGTTTTATAAAATCTGAAATGGTTGATGCACTTCACTAATGCATACAACACTTCCATTATAAAATCTGAAATGGTTGATGCACTTCACTAATAAATCCCACCAGCAGCCCTAGCTCATCTTCATGTCACCATGACCAAGCTTCCAACCAGAAATAATAGCTCATCCTGAGGTCAGCATGACCAGCAACTTCAAGGGCTTACGAATTGGGCTTCCCTTAAGCAAATTAAGACTTTAAGCACTCAAACTTGAAGTTCAGAATGTCTTCTTTCCAGCCATATATCATTTGGGCCAATCCAAGGTCGGAGGAGGAAGTTAAGGCCAAAACAAATTGCTAACTCATTTTGCGCGCTGATAAAATCCATCCTGAGCATGGCTCTGTGTTTGCTAGGTAACAGACTCCATATTTATCCAATGGGGCTGAATTTTGGATATGTTATAGTACACACCAATTGGAGCAACTTTCATGAAGAATGTGGCCTCATCCGAGCTATGCAGGTTGCTGAAACAAAGCTTGCAATATGACCTACGGAACTGGACTGGCAGGGGGCTATAGCCATAATGAATTTGTCTTTAAGCTCTTCATCAATTCATCCAAATTAGGCCTTAACATGCTTGAATTGCATGAATTATGTTCTCCAAAGCCATCATTGTTATCTAAAGCTCAATTAACTGAAAGATAAACACAAAAAGGATTAAAAGCACAAGTTTAACTCAAAAACATAACCAAATCATAAGCTAGAATGGTAAGAAATAATATACAATTATGAACCGATCAAATACCCCCAAACCTAGATTTTGCTAGTCCTCGAGCAAAACAACACAAAACAAAGTTAAAAACAAAACTAGAAGTTAACTAAACCACTTTCGTAGGTAACTCGATTGCATTTAGCATATGCAACAAGCCTTTAAACCTCTAGGCATCCCTAGTAGGAGGAGTTGTGTCTCCTGAGGGTTTAACAGATACGATACCCACAAACGTTTTACTGACTCTGTAAAACAAAGTAATTAGAAAACTTAAAGATTGTTAGTCCTTAAGCAAAACCAAAAACAAAAACAAACACAAAAACACAAAGAACTTTAAAACAATTTTTCCGAACATTTTCTGAAGATAAATGACTCATGCACATGACTTAAACGTTTTAACAATAAAAGCTCAATTTTTAGACATTATTTACAAAGCGGCAAAGTTCTAAACACAATATGCTCAAAGTGTAGTAGTGTGATAGCCAAATGCAACAAATTCCCCAATCTTAGTTTTCACAAAATTTCAAAAATCATACAAAGCATAAGTTCAACTTCAAATCTCACCAAAGTTGTCCTCTCACAAATGAATCACTCGGAAGAGGGCTATAATGCAACACTCAGTTATAAACATGAGATTAGAGTTAAACCATAAAGACTTAACTCGAAATAGAAAGATGAAGAACTTGCATTAAAATGATCTCAAGAAGGATGCCAAACACTTAAAAGTAGAAAAATGAATGCAATTCAACCACATGACATTTAAGATCAATTTAGGTCTTTAACATAGGTTGTAATGGGGCCAAGGGTGTAAGGTGAGTAAGAAATGAAAGGTATGGATAAAACAAAGTCCAAGGAACTCAAAATATAAGAGCATAAAACAATTGTTTACAAGACTTCGAATCATCACAATGAGAATTTATTTTTCTTTTACATGATCAAAACTCCTTATACCTTCATTTACATTGATTCACTCCTTTCCTGAACAACCACCAATTTATTTTGAAGGCCCAAAAATGAAACCCAAAAATGAAATTTCATTCAACCACCACTTAATTACAACTTTTCTCTTTTCTTTCACCAATTGTGTGATTTTTTTTTTTTTTTCTTTTTCGAAATGTAACACCCATTCCCTATGAGTTCCTTAGAAAGGTAAATATTTGTTTTTCGGGCTAAGGCGAGGAAATAAAATTGGTAAATGAAAGAAAAGGTTTACATGTAGGCTTAAAATGGTTAACAATGGAAAATCATGCTTAAGCATGCATAAGGTTAGCTTGAAAGGCACAAACGATCCAAAGAGGGCCTTAATATCATTTCTTAAATGTCATGAAATCGAATTGCAAAAGAATGAATGACTTTTAAGTATTCAACCAAATCAATGAATAATGAGATCAAACAACAACTTTGATGACAAGAAAATAAGAGTATATGTATAACACTCATGAAATGAAGCACAAGGCTCAAAAGCTCACATTTATGGTTATATAAGTCTAATTTATGCTTGATACAATTCTTTGGGTCATGCAAATCCTTTAATTGGAGAATTATGAAACAAATGGCAAGTGCAAAGAAGGTTTCGAACATATCATGCTAGAACGATGCCAAATTAATCAATTAATTAAATTTTTTTTTTTTTACAATAAAAATTTACAAGGAAAAAAAAAATAAATAATAAATAAAATTCAATTTTCATTTAAGTCATGCAAACATTTATCACAATCTCATCAAATGTGTTCGGAAAGTGAATAAAATCAAAATCAAAATCAAAATCAAAATCAAAATAAAAGCAAGACTTAACAAAAAAATAAAATAAAAACAAGCAAATAAAAAAAAAATTAAATTAAATTAAGGAAAAACCAATTTTACATGCTAAACTCCAATACCCCCAAACCTAGAAATGAACATTGTCCTCAATGTTTAAAAATTAGCCACAAACAATGTCATAACAACAAATGAAAGGTATTAAAGCAAATAAAAAAAAATCACAAAATCACAAAAGAAAACAAAAACAAAATAATTATAAAATAAAAAATACAACACAAACAAACAAACAAACAAAAAAATGAAACAGTAAACCCTAATCACACAATTCCGAAACCCAAAAAAATTTTGAAGCCCAAACGTTTGTTATTATTATTATTATTATTTTTTTAAATAAAATGAAACTTGAATTGGGAGAGCAAAGGCGGGATTTCTGAAAAGAAAGTGTGTGGTCCCTGATGCCTTGGTTCCTGGGAAGTCACGGGTGAAAGGGGTGAGGGACGTGTCGCCGCGCAGAAGCAGCTGTCACATCCCCCAAGCCAGAATTATTGTCTTCTTGGGTGAAGCGGGACGACTTTTTCACTAGAAGGTGGTGAAAGGTGAAAATGCAATTAAGGGGGGTTGGGAAACGGGTGCGGCGACATATAGAGATAAGCCGTAAGGGCCGCACAGAACTCAGAACCGCAATGGCTAGGGTTAGCAAAAACTAAGTCTATAAAAGGTAAAAAAAAAGAAAGGGTAAAAAACACAAACTCAGAAACACACAAAAGAGAAAAGAAAGAAGATAAGAAGTGAGAAATCAAATGGCCTCTTCCTACCCCTTTTCGTTGGATCTCAACCTAGCTCCACCGACTCAAACACGAGGCCAAGCAGCGGCACCAGTATGGATGCCCTACTTTGCTTCCGCACGGGGGCCTGTGACAGTAACTGACTCAATACTCCTGGACAACGATGTTGCCATTGGAGTGGGCAGAAATCTGGTGACTCCTAAAGATATACGTGTTCTGGGGACAAGGGATGACAACCGGGTCGTGAGCGATGCCCTGGCACTGAGCGTGCAGAGTACGGCAACAGTCGCAAGTTTGGGTCATCGCCTACTTGCGAAGTCCCATGAGATAGAGGTGCTGAAAGGTCAGTTGGCGGCGGAGCGAAGTATGGTTGAGGAGTGTCAGACTGCTATAAAAAGCTTGAAAAGGGAGAGGTCAAGGATAGTGGAGGTGAATCGACACCAGCTAGAAGTATTGCGGGACGAGAATAGAAACCTATCAAAGATGGTAGAGTTGTACTCTCGCGACATGCGAAAACAGCTGGAAGACCTAGACCGACCGGGTAAACGCAAGCAAGCAGATCGTGAGAGTAGTTACGCTCAAGCTAAGATTGCGATCTTTGGGAGCTCAAGTGGTGAGCCCCAAGAGGCTGTGCATGAAGCCCAGGAAGAGGACAGCCAGAGGGCCAAACTCAAAGCTCCAATGGTCGAGACACCGAGCACTGTGAAGAAATGACTTCTACTGCATTATTGATGTTTTTATTTTAATTTAATTTTTTTTTTTGGTTGTTTTTGTCTTTATTTTGTTTTGGAAATAAAAGAGTAAATTTGCAGAAGGAAAAAGAAAACGGAAAAGAAAGCACACTTTCCAAACTTAAATCAAACGAAGACGACAAACGGAAATGGAAGCACAGTTCCCTAACTAAAATAAAATAAAGATGGCAGCCGAAAGGAAAAAGCAAAAACACAAAGCTCTAGAAAATGAAAGTAACGGGCAAAAACATAAAACACCAGAAAACACGGAAAAAAGAAAAGTAAAGTGAAAGTAAAGGTGCTCCCCCTTGAAGCGATTAGGTCGAGCATGCCCGGGAAATCCGAAATGGTGTTGACTCTCTCTCTCATCAGCGTATGTCTATTTAAACCACACCTCTGCAAGCAGATGATACCCAGCATTTCTTCCTGCAAACTCAAGGAAAAACATCAAAAAATTCAGAAGCAAAACAAATGGCATCCTCATGCACTCACCTTGATGATCTTAGCCTTGAACTGTCCCTTGCACCACCGAATGCGCAGATAAGGGCTCCTCAAAACCATGTCTTCCCAAACTCCACATATCATCACGGTACGGCCTCAAACTTTGCTGAGGTAATACCGAACTTTTCTGAGGCAATGCCGAACAGAGCAGCGCTGCTTGGAGGCATGATTGGCTGCAAGCTCACACCGACAGATCATCTGCATGTGGCACAGAGGTCTGACAAAGCAGCGGTGGAGGAGTCCAATAATTTAACTGTTCTCCATGCGGTCTCGGCTACCAATTTGGGTATGCGATTGCTGGCGAGAACACGGGAGTGTGCCGCGATGAGCGAGGAAATAACTTCCTTGAAGGCTATGGTGGCGGACTTGCAGAAGCGGCTCTACTGTGCCAATCAGCACGTGGAAGCACTGCAGAGAAAAAATGAGGACCATGTGGAGCTGCTGCAGATTCTGCAAGTAAGAGATAATAGAGGCATGCCATGAAGATGAAGATGAAGACGAAGAAGAAGAAGAAGAAGTTGTTTTTATTTTTAATTTATTTGAATGTTCTTTTTTTTTTTTTGTTTTTTTTTTGTTTTTGTTTTTGTTTTTTTTTTAAAATTTTTTACTTCTTTTTTTTTTCTTTGTTTGTAATGCAGTGTTTGAGTGAAATAAAAATAATATGTTTTTAACACTCAGAAATAAACTAACTAACCATACCACGTAAATAAATAAATAAACTAACTTAACAAAACAAAAACAAAGACTATACAGAAAAGAAAACAAAGAAAATAAATAAATAAATAAAACTTAATTTAAAAACACACGAATATACAAGCAACTCACGGATGACCAGTTAAGGGCCTCAGAAAACACAGCCAGGGGATCCGGGAAGGTTGGAGGGGTCACAATGGTCCCGCTTAAAACCCAAACTTCTTAGACACCGAAGGTGTCGCCTAAAGAACTCCTAGACACTGTATTAACGGAAGTGCTCACTGGGGTTACCATAAGTCGGCTCATATGAAAAATAATTTTTTTTTTCTTTTAAAATTTTTTTAAAAATATATTCTCGTAAGAAAAAGAAACAAAAACAAATTAAGATAACATGAAACAACAAACCATAAACGAAAATGAACTAAGTACTCTAAACAAACTCAAACAAACGATTTAAATTATTGTACTAAAAGAAACAAACCAAGAAACCAAAGAAAAAAAAACAAACAGCACTTTCTATCACCTATTTATCACCATTTGGACAGATTCGTTTCTATGTTTTTCAGCTTCGACCTATGTTCAGTTTTTAGGCTATAACTTTCCAACCGTAAGTCCAAATTTTACGTTCTTTATATGGTTGGATTCAGCATAGAAAAACAAAGAACTCAACGCGGACCAAAAGGCAAAAACAACTACGAAAATAAACAGAATTCAAAGAAGAGAAAGGATTGAAATGCTCCCCCTTGAAGCGATTAGGTCGAATGTGATGCACTTGGAGGTCGCGACTTCTCCCATTGCTCCACACTTCCTATTCTTATGATTGAGGTTGCCATCTCTCTCCATTTATTATTGAGCTATAATAAATTGCTAAAACAAACACACACAAAAACTTGAAACGGAATTAAAGGATTACGAAATATATATAAAAAAACTAAAAATGAAAAGGAAAAATCAACACAAGTCCAATTCCATGCTTCAAAGCAACAAGCATCAATGGGTTGTGTAAGCTGGGACTTAAACCCAGTTCTCTTGCTTGTTGGGCAATTGTCCTTTTCTGTTGGACTACAAACACAACTGGTCCATTAACATCATTAACTTTAAAACTTGAAATTGTTTAGAAGAACATGAAAATGAAAAATAAAAATAAAACAAGTAGGGAAAAGAAATAGAACCAAACTATGTTGCCAATCCCCGGCAACGGCGCCAAAAACTTGTTGCGTAGGTTTCAGCTACACCAAAATGGATTAAGCTGCATCCTCAACTTGTGATACTCGCAAGTGCACGAGCCGTTTGGTAGTATAGCATATGTAAGTGCGAGGTCGATCCCACGAGGATTGGTGATTGAATGATCCAATTCATTTTCCCTACACAAAACAGAAATGAAAAAGAAAGGAAATAAATAAAACAAGGAAGAAATAACTCAATCAAATAAGTTCCCAAGTTCAATTAGATTAATGGATTGATTCTAGCTAAAGTATGATTAAGCCATGGTGTGTGGTCATAACCTTGTGTTCCTAATTCCCTAATTTGATCATTTGTTGTCTAACCTAAAATTAAGCATTAGGAACCCATTAAGCATAGAAGAACATTTTAAACAACCAAGCATGTATCTAATCCCTGTTGTCGAATGTCCATACATACTCTTCCTATTCATAGTTCAATTCGAATTAAAGCATGGTGTATACTCTTAATTCAAACCAAGATAGCTAACATGCAAGCCTAAATGGTGATCAATCATTCAAACTAGCATATTAACTTATAAGCATAATGAATAAGAACAAAAACCATAATTGAAACTTGGAAACTAATTAAACTTGAATACTTAAGAAAGAATGTACATTACAAGAAAAATAAATTACAACTAAGAAAACATTAAAGAAAGCTAGAATTGAGAACTATAAAGCAAAACTAAGAGAATTTGAGGGAGAGAAGGGAAGGGAGCTCTAGAGAAGTGTTTGAGAGCTCCCCCCCTTGGGGTGTGTTTACAAGCTTGGGAAACCTCACTATATATAGGCCTAAGGAAGCTGAAAATCTGAATTAAGTATGGCTAATGCATACAACACTTGTTTTATAAAATCTGAAATGGTTGATGCACTTCACTAATGCATACAACACTTCCATTATAAAATCTGAAATGGTTGATGCACTTCACTAATAAATCCCACCAGCAGCCCTAGCTCATCTTCATGTCACCATGACCAAGCTTCCAACCAGAAATAATAGCTCATCCTGAGGTCAGCATGACCAGCAACTTCAAGGGCTTACGAATTGGGCTTCCCTTAAGCAAATTAAGACTTTAAGCACTCAAACTTGAAGTTCAGAATGTCTTCTTTCCAGCCATATATCATTTGGGCCAATCCAAGGTCGGAGGAGGAAGTTAAGGCCAAAACAAATTGCTAACTCATTTTGCGCGCTGATAAAATCCATCCTGAGCATGGCTCTGTGTTTGCTAGGTAACAGACTCCATATTTATCCAATGGGGCTGAATTTTGGATATGTTATAGTACACACCAATTGGAGCAACTTTCATGAAGAATGTGGCCTCATCCGAGCTATGCAGGTTGCTGAAACAAAGCTTGCAATATGACCTACGGAACTGGACTGGCAGGGGGCTGTAGCCATAATGAATTTGTCTTTAAGCTCTTCATCAATTCATCCAAATTAGGCCTTAACATGCTTGAATTGCATGAATTATGTTCTCCAAAGCCATCATTGTTACCTAAAGCTCAATTAACTGAAAGATAAACACAAAAAGGATTAAAAGCACAAGTTTAACTCAAAAACATAACCAAATCATAAGCTAGAAGGGTAAGAAATAATATACAATTATGAACCGATCAATGATGTTGCCCAAGTTTTGGGCTCGATCCGAAATCAATAGGTGTGCGAAATTGGACAATTCAAGTTCAACGGCAGTTCGTTCCTAATTGGAGTGGTTGGTGTATTCCATACTTCTAGCGATTGGATTTCACTCAAAACACACCAAATGACTCCTCCCACCATATTATGATGTTGCCCAAGTTTTGGGCTCGATCCGAAATCAATAGGTGTTCCAAATTGGACAATTCAAGTTGAAAGACAGTTCGTTCCTAATTGGAGTGGTTGGTGTATTCCACACTTCTAGCGATTGGATTTCACTCAAAACGAACCAAAAGACTCCTCCCACCATATTATGATGTTGCCCGAGTTTTGGGCTCGATCCGAAATCAATAGGTGTGAGAAATTGGACAATTCAAGTTCAATGGCAGTTCGTTCCTAATTGGAGTGGTTGGTGTATTAAATACTTCTAGCGATTGGATTTCACTCAAAACTCACCAAATGACTCCTCCCACCATATTATGATGTTGCCCAAGTTTTGGGCTCGATCCGAAATCAATAGGTGTGAGAAATTGGTCAATTCAATTTCGACGGCATTTCGTTCCTAATTCGAGTGGTTGGTGTATTCCATACTTCTAGCGATTGGATTTCACTCAAAACTCACCAAATGACTCCTCCCACCATATTATGATGTTGCCCAAGTTTTGGGCTCGATCCGAAATCAATAGGTGTTCCAAATTGGACAATTCAAGTTCAACGGCAGTTCGTTCTTAATTGGAGTGGTTGGTGTATTCCATATTTCTAGCGATTGGATTTCACTATCAATAGGTGTTCAAAATAGGACAATTCAAGTTGAACGGCAGTTCCTTCCTAATTGGAGTGGTTGGTGTATTCCATACTTCTAGCGATTGGATTTCACTCAAAACTCACCAAATGACTCCTCCCACCATATTATGATCGATCCGAAATCAATAGGGGTGAGAAATTGGTCAATTCAATTTCAACGGCATTTCGTTCCTAATTGGAGTGGTTGGTGTATTCCATACTTCTAGCGATTGGATTTCACTCAAAACTAACCAAATGACTCCTCCCACCATATTATGATGTTGCCCAAGTTTTGGACTCGATACGAAATCAATAGGTGTGCGAAATTGGACAATTCAAGTTCAACGGCAGTTCGTTCCTAATTGAAGTGGTTGGTGTATTCCATACTTCTAGCGATTGGATTTCACTCAAAACAAACCAAATGACTCCTCCCACCATATTATTATGTTGCCCAAGTTTTGGGCTCGATCCGAAATCAATAGGTGTGAGAAATTGGACAATTCAAGTTGAACGGCAGTTCGTTCCTAATTGGAGTGGTTGGTGTATTCCGTACTTCTAGCGATTGGATTTCACTCAAAACTCACCAAATGACTCCTCCCACCATATTATGATGTTGCCCAAGTTTTGGGCTCAATCCGAAATCAATAGGTGTTCCAAATTGGACAATTCAAGTTCAACGGCAGTTCGTTCTTAATTGGAGTGGTTGGTGTATTCCATACTTCTAGCGATTGGATTTCACTCAAAACTCACCAAACGACTCCTCCCACCATATTATGATGTTGCCCAAGTTTTGGGCTCGATCCGAAATCAATAGGTGTTCAAAATTGGACAATTCAAGTCGAACGGCAGTTCGTTCCTAATTGTAGTGGTTGGTGTATTCCATACTACTTGCGATTGGATTTCACTCAAAACTCACCAAATGACTCGTCCCACCATATTATGATGTTGCCCAAGTTTTGGGCTCGATCCGAAATCAATAGGTGTTCCAAATTGACAATTCAAGTTCAAGGACAGTTCGTTCCTAATTGGAGTGGTTGGTGTATTCCAAACTTCTAGCGATTGGATTTCACTCAAAACGCACCAAATGACTCCTCCCACCATATTATGACGTCGCCCATGTTTTGGGCTCGATCCGAAATCAATAGGTGTGAGAAATTGGACAATTCAAGCTCAACGGCAGTTCGTTCCTAATTGGAGTGGTTGGTGTATTCCATGCTTCTAGCGATTGGATTTCACTCAAAACTCACCAAATGACTCCTCCCACCATATTATGATGTTGCCCAAGTTTTGGGGTCGATCCGAAATCAATAGGTGTTCAAAATAGGACAATTCGAGTTGAATGGCAGTTCGTTCCTAATTGGAGTGGTTGTTGTATTCCATACTTCTAGCGATTGGATTTCACTCAAAACTCACCAAATGACTCCTCCCACCATATTATGTTGTTGCCCAAGTTTTGGGCTCAATCCGAAATCAATAGGTGTGCAAAATTGGACAATTCAAGTTGAACGGCAGTTCGTTCCTAATTGGAGTGGTTGGTGTATTCCATACTTCCAGCGATTGGATTTCACTCAAAACGCACCACATGACTCCTCCCACCATATTATGATGTTGCCCAAGTTTTGGGCTCGATCCGAAATCAATAGGAGTTCCAAATTGGACAATTCAAGTTCAACGGCAGTTCGTTCTTAATTGGAGTGGTTGGTGTATTCCATACTTCTAGCGATTGGATTTCACTCAAAACTCACCAAACGACTCCTCCCACCATATTATGATGTTGCCCAAGTTTTGGCCTCGATCCGAAATCAATAGGTGTTCAAAATTGGACAATTCAAGTCGAACGGCAGTTCGTTCCTAATTGTAGTGGTTGGTGTATTCCATACTACTTGCGATTGGATTTCACTCAAAACTCACCAAATGACTCGTCCCACCATATTATGTTGTTGCCCAAGTTTTGGGCTCGATCCGAAATCAATAGGTGTTCCAAATTGGACAATTCAAGTTCAAGGACAATTCGTTCCTAATTGGAGTGGTTGGTGTATTTCAAACTTCTAGCGATTGGATTTCACTCAAAACGCACCAAATGACTCCTCCCATCATATTATGATTTTGCCCAAGTTTTGGGCTTGATCCGAAATCAATAGGTGTGAGAAATTGAAAAATTCAAGTTCAACGGCAGTTCGTTCCTAATTGGAGTGGTTGGTGTATTCCATACTTATAGCGATTGGATTTCACTCAAAACTCACCAAATGACTCCTCCCACCATATTATGATGTTGCCCAAGTTTTGGGCTCGATCCGAAATCAATAGGTGTGAGAAATTGGACAATTCAAGTTCAACGGCAGTTCGTTCCTAATTGGAGTGGTTGGTGTATTCCATACTTCTAGCGATTGTATTTCACTCAAAACGCACCAAATGACTCCTCCCACCATATTATGATGTTGCCCAAGTTTTGGGCTCGATCCGAAATCAATAGGTGTTCCAAATTGGACAATTCAAGTTCAACGGCATTTCGTTCTTAATTGGAGTTGTTGGTGTATTCCATACTTCTAGCGATTGGATTTCACTCAAAACTCACCAAACGACTCCTCCCACCATATTATGATGTTGCCCAAGTTTTGGGCTCGATCCGAAATCAATAGGTGTTCAGAATAGGACAATTCAAGGCGAACGGCAGTTCGTTCCTAATTGTAGTGGTTGGTGTATTCCATACTACTTGCGATTGGATTTCACTCAAAACTCACCAAATGACTCGTCCCACCATATTATGATGTTGCCCAAGTTTTGGGCTCGATCCGAAATCAATAGGTGTTCCAAATTGGACAATTCAAGTTCAAGGACAATTCGTTCCTAATTGGAGTGGTTGGTGTATTTCAAACTTCTAGCGATTGGATTTCACTCAAAACGCACCAAATGACTCCTCCCATCATATTATGATTTTGCCCAAGTTTTGGGCTTGATCCGAAATCAATAGGTGTGAGAAATTGAAAAATTCAAGTTCAACGGCAGTTCGTTCCTAATTGGAGTGGTTGGTGTATTCCATACTTATAGCGATTGGATTTCACTCAAAACTCACCAAATGACTCCTCCCACCATATTATGATGTTGCCCAAGTTTTGGGCTCGATCCGAAATCAATAGGTGTGAGAAATTGGACAATTCAAGTTCAACGGCAGTTCGTTCCTAATTGGAGTGGTTGGTGTATTCCATACTTCTAGCGATTGTATTTCACTCAAAACGCACCAAATGACTCCTCCCACCATATTATGATGTTGCCCAAGTTTTGGGCTCGATCCGAAATCAATAGGTGTTCCAAATTGGACAATTCAAGTTCAACGGCAGTTCGTTCTTAATTGGAGTTGTTGGTGTATTCCATACTTCTAGCGATTGGATTTCACTCAAAACTCACCAAACGACTCCTCCCACCATATTATGATGTTGCCCAAGTTTTGGGCTCGATCCGAAATCAATAGGTGTTCAGAATAGGACAATTCAAGTTGAACGGCAGTTCGTTCCTAATTGGAGTGGTTGGTGTATTCCATACTTCTAGCGATTGGATTTCACTCAAAACTCACCACATGACTCCTCCCATCATATTATGATGTTGCCCAAGTTTTGGGCTCGATCCGAAATCAATAGGTGTTCCAAATTGGACAATTCAAGTTCAACAGCAGTTCGTTCCTAATTGGCGTGGTTGGTGTATTCCATACTTCTAGCGATTGGATTTCACTCAAAACTCACTAAATGACTCCTCCCACCATATTATGATGTTGCCCAAGTTTTGGGCTTGATCCGAAATCAATAGGTGTGAGAAATTGAAAAATTCAAGTTCAACGGCAGTTCGTTCCTAATTGGAGTGGTTGGTGTATTCCATACTTCTAGCGATTGGATTTCACTCAAAACTCACCAAATGACTCCTCCCACCATATTATGATGTTGCTCAAGTTTTGGGCTCGATCCGAAATCAATAGGTCTGAGAAATTGGACAATTCAAGTTCAACGGCATTTCGTTCCTAATTGGAGCGGTTGGTGTATTCCATACTTCTAGTGACTGGATTTCACTCAAAACGCACCAAATGACTCCTCCCACCATATTATGATGTTGCCCAAGTTTTGGGCTCGATCCGAAATCAATAGGTGTTCCAAATTGGACAATTCAATTTCAACGACAGTTCGTTCCTAATTGGAGTGGTTGGTGTATTCCATACTTCTAGCGATTGGATTTCACTCAAAACTCACCAAATGACTCCTCCCACCATATTATGATGTTGCCCAAGTTTTGGGCTCGATCCGAAATCAATAGGTGTGAGAAATTGGTCAATTCAATTTCAACAGCATTTCGTTCCTAATTGGAGTGGTTGGTGTATTCCATACTTCTAGCGGTTGGATTTCACTCAAAACTCACCAAATGACTCCTCCCACCATATTATGATCTTGCCCAAGTTTTGGGCTCGATCCGAATTGGTGTAAGAAATTGGACAATTCAAGTTCACAGGCAGTTCGTTCCAAATTGGAGTGGTTTGTGTTTTGGGTAGTTCTACAGATCAGATTTCACTCAAACTTAACCAAATGACTCCTCCCACCATATTATGATGTTGCCCAAGTTTTGGGCTCGATCCGAAATCAATAGGTGTTCCAAATTGGACAATTCAAGTTGAACGGCAGTTCGTTCCTAATTGGAGTGGTTGTTGTATTTCATACTTCTAGCGATTGGATTTCACTCAAAACTCACCAAATGACTCCTCCCACCATATTATGATGTTGCCCAAGTTTTGGGCTCGATCCGAAATCAATAGGTGTTCCAAATTGGACAATTCAAGTTCAACGGCAGTTCGTTCTTAATTGGAGTGGTTGGTGTATTCCATACTTCTAGCGATTGGATTTCACTCAAAACTCACCAAATGACTCCTCCCACCATATTATGATGTTCCCCAAGTTTTGGGCTCGATCCGAAATCAATAGGTGTTCCAAATTGGACAATTCAAATTCAACGGCAGTTCGTTCCTAATTGGAGTGGTTGGTGTATTCCATACTTCTAGCGATTGGATTTCACTCAAAACTCACCCAATGACTCCTCCCACCATATTATGCTGTCGCCCAAGTTTTCGGCTCGATCCGAAATCAATAGGTGTTCCAAATTGGACAATTCAAGTTCAACGGCAGTTCTTTCCTAATTGGAGTGGTTGGTGTATTCCATACTTCTAGCGATTGGATTTCACTCAAAACTCACCAAATGACTCCTCCCACCATATTATGATGTTGCCCAAGTTTTGGGCTCGATCCGAAATCAATAGGTGTTCCAAATTGGACAATTCAAGTTCAACGGCAGTTCGTTCTTAATTGGAGTGGTTGGTGTATTCCATACTTCTAGCGATTGGATTTCACTCAAAACTCACCAAATGACTCCTCCCACCATATTATGATGTTCCCCAAGTTTTGGGCTCGATCCGAAATCAATAGGTGTTCCAAATTGGACAATTCAAATTCAACGGCAGTTCGTTCCTAATTGGAGTGGTTGGTGTATTCCATACTTCTAGCGATTGGATTTCACTCAAAACTCACCCAATGACTCCTCCCACCATATTATGCTGTCGCCCAAGTTTTCGGCTCGATCCGAAATCAATAGGTGTTCCAAATTGGACAATTCAAGTTCAACGGCAGTTCTTTCCTAATTGGAGTGGTTGGTGTATTCCATACTTCTAGCGATTGGATTTCACTCAAAACTCACCAAATGACTCCTCCCACCATATTATGATGTTGCCCAAGTTTTGGGCTCGATCCGAAATCAATAGGTGTTCCAAATTGGACAATTCAAGTTCAATGGCAGTTCGTTCTTAATTGGAGTGGTTGGTGTATTCCATACTTCTAGCGATTGAATTTCACTCAAAACTCACCAAATGACTCCTCCCACCATATTATGACGTTGCCCAAGTTTTGGGCTCGATCCGAAATCTATAGGTGTTCCAAATTGGACAATTCAAGTTCAACGGCAGCTCTTTCCTAATTGGAGTGGTTGGTGTATTCCATACTTCTAGCGATTGGATTTCACTCAAAACTCACCAAATGACTCCTCCCACCATATTATGATGTTCCTCAAGTTTTGGGCTCGATCCGAAATCAATAGGTCTGAGAAATTGGACAATTCAAGTTCAACGGCATTTCGTTCCTAATTGGAGTGGTTGGTGTATTCCATACTTCTAGTGACTGGATTTCACTCAAAACGCACCAAATGACTCGTCCCACCATATTATGATGTTGCCCAAGTTTTGGGCTCAATCCGAAATCAATAGGTGTTCCAAATTGGACAATTCAATTTCAACGGCAGTTCGTTCTTAATAGGAGTTGTTGGTGTATTCCATACTTCTAGCGATTGGATTTCACTCAAAACCCACCAAACGACTCCTCCCACCATATTATGATGTTGCCCAAGTTCTGGGCTCGATCCGAAATCAATAGGTGTTCAAAATAGGACAATTCAAGTTGAACGGCAGTTCGTTCCTAATTGGAGTGGTTGTTGTATTCCATACTTCTAGCGATTGGATTTCACTCAAAACTCACCAAATGACTCCTCCCACCATATTATGATGTTGCCCAAGTTTTGGGCTCGATCCGAAATCAATAGGTGTTCCAAATTGGACAATTCAAGTTCAACGGCAGTTCTTTCTTAATTGGAGTGGTTGGTGTATTCCATACTTCTAGCGATTGGATTTCACTCAAAACTCACCAAATGACTCCTCCCACCATATTATGATGTTGCCCAAGTTTTGGGCTCGATCCGAAATCAATAGGTGTTCCAAATTGGACAATTCAAATTCAACGGCAGTTCGTTCCTAATTGGAGTGGTTGGTGTATTCCATACTTCTAGCGATTGGATTTCACTCAAAACTCACCAAATGACTCCTCCCACCATATTATGATGTTGCCCAAGTTTTGGGCTCGATCCGAAATCAATAGGTGTTCCAAATTGGACAATTCAATTTCAACGACAGTTCGTTCCTAATTGGAGTGGTTGGTGTATTCCATACTTCTAGCGATTGGATTTCACTCAAAACTCACCAAATGACTCCTCCCACCATATTATGATGTTGCCCAAGTTTTGGGCTCGATCCGAAATCAATAGGTGTGAGAAATTGCTCAATTCAATTTCAACAGCATTTCGTTCCTAATTGGAGTGGTTGGTGTATTCCATACTTCTAGCGGTTGGATTTCACTCAAAACTCACCAAATGACTCCTCCCACCATATTATGATGTTGCCCAAGTTTTGGGCTCGATCCGAAATCAATAGGTGTAAGAAATTGGACAATTCAAGTTCAAAGGCAGTTCGTTCCAAATTGGAGTGGTTTGTGTTTTGGGTAGTTCTACAGATCAGATTTCACTCAAACTTAACCAAATGACTCCTCCCACCATATTATGATGTTGCCCAAGTTTTGGGCTCGATCCGAAATCAATAGGTGTTCCAAATTGGACAATTCAAGTTGAACGGCAGTTCGTTCCTAATTGGAGTGGTTGTTGTATTCCATACTTCTAGCGATTGGATTTCACTCAAAACTCACCAAATGACTCCTCCCACCATATTATGATGTTCCCCAAGTTTTGGGCTCGATCCGAAATCAATAGGTGTTCCAAATTGGACAATTCAAATTCAACGGCAGTTCGTTCCTAATTGGAGTGGTTGGTGTATTCCATACTTCTAGCGATTGGATTTCACTCAAAACTCACCAAATGACTCCTCCCACCATATTATGCTGTCGCCCAAGTTTTCGGCTCGATCCGAAATCAATAGGTGTTCCAAATTGGACAATTCAAGTTCAACGACAGTTCTTTCCTAATTGGAGTGGTTGGTGTATTCCATACTTCTAGCGATTGGATTTCACTCAAAACTCACCAAATGACTCCTCCCACCATATTATGATGTTGCCCAAGTTTTGGGCTCGATCCGAAATCAATAGGTGTTCCAAATTGGACAATTCAAGTTCAATGGCAGTTCGTTCTTAATTGGAGTGGTTGGTGTATTCCATACTTCTAGCGATTGAATTTCACTCAAAACTCACCAAATGACTCCTCCCACCATATTATGACGTTGCCCAAGTTTTGGGCTCGATCCGAAATCTATAGGTGTTCCAAATTGGACAATTCAAGTTCAACGGCAGTTCTTTCCTAATTGGAGTGGTTGGTGTATTCCATACTTCTAGCGATTGGATTTCACTCAAAACTCACCAAATGACTCCTCCCACCATATTATGATGTTCCTCAAGTTTTGGGCAAGATCCGAAATCAATAGGTGAGAGAAATTGGACAATTCAAGTTCAACGGCAGTTCGTTCCTAATTGGAGTGGTTGGTGTATTCCATACTTCTAGCGATTGGATTTCCCTCAAAACTCACCAAAGGACTCCTCCCACCATATTATGATGTTGCCCAAGTTTTGGGCTCGATCCGAAATCAATAGGTGTGAGAAATTGGTCAACTCAATTTCAACGGCATTTCGTTCCTAATTGGAGTGGTTGGTGTATTCCATACTTCTAGCGATTGGATTTCACTCAAAACTCACCAAATGACTCCTCCCACCATATTATGATGTTGCCCAAGTTTTGGGCTCGATCCGAAATCAATAGGTGTTCCAAATTGGACAATTCAAGTTCAACGGCAGTTCGTTCTTAATTGGAGTGGTTGGTGTATTCCATACTTCTAGCGATTGGATTTCACTCAAAACTCACCAAACGACTCCTCCCACCGTATTATGATGTTGCCCAAGTTTTGGGCTTGATCCGAAATCAATAGGTGTTCAAAATTGGACAATTCATGTTGAACGGCAGTTCGTTCCTAATTGGAGTGGTTGGTGTATACCATACTTCTAGCGATTGGATTTCACTCAAAACTCACCAAATGACTCCTCCCACCATATGATGATGTTGCCCAAGTTTTGGGCTCGATCCGAAATCAGTAGGTGTTCCAAATTGGACAATTCAAGTTCAACGGCAGTTCGTTCCTAATTGGAGTGGTTGGTGTATTCCATACTTCTAGCGATTGGATTTCACTCAAAACTCACCAAATGACTACTCCCACCATATTATGTTGTTGCCCAAGTTTTGGGCTCGATCCGAAGTCAATAGGTGTGAGAAATTGGTCAATTCAAGTTCAACGGCAGTTCGTTCCTAATTGGAGTGGTTGGTGTATTCCGTATTTCTAGCGATTGGATTTGACGCAAAACTCCCCAAATGACTCCTCCCACCATATTATGATGTTGCCCAAGTTTGGGGCTCGATCCGAAATGAATAGGTGTGAGAAATTGGACAATTCAAGTTCAACGGCAGTTCGTTCCTAATTGGAGTGGTTGGTGTATTCCATACTTCTAGCGATTGGATTTCACTCAAACCTCACCAAATGACTCCTCCCACCATATTATGATGTTGCCCAAGTTTTGGGCTCGATCCGAAATCAATAGGTGTTCCAAATTGGACAATTCAAGTTCAACGGCAGTTCGTTCCTAATTGGAGTGGTTGGTGTATTCCATACTTCTGGCGATTGGATTTCACTCAAAACTCACTAAATGACTCCTCCCACCATATTATGATGTTGCCCAAGTTTTGGGCTCGATCCGAAATCAATAGGTGTTCCAAATTGGACAATTCAAGTTCAACGGCAATTCGTTCCTAATTGGAGTGGTTGGTGTATTCCATACCTCTAGCGATTGGATTTCACCCAAAACTCACCAAATGACTCATCCCACCATATTATGATGTTGCCCAAGTTTTGGGCTCGATCCGAAATCAATAGGTGTGAGAAATTGGACAATTCAAGTTCAACGGCAGTTCGTTCCTAATTGGAGTGGTTGGTGTATTCCATACTTCTAGCGATTGGATTTCACTCAAAACTCACCAAAGGACTCCTCCCACCATATTATGATGTTGCCCAAGTTTTGGGCTCGATCCGAAATCAATAGGTGTGAGAAATTGGTCAACTCAATTTCAACGGCATTTCGTTCCTAATTGGAGTGGTTGGTGTATTCCATACTTCTAGCGATTGGATTTCACTCAAAACTCACCAAATGACTCCTCCCACCATATTATGATGTTGCCCAAGTTTTGGGCTCGATCCGAAATCAATAGTTGTTCAAAATTGGACAATTCAAGTTCAACGGCAGTTCGTTCCTAATTGGAGTGGATGGTGTATTCCATACTTCTAGCGATTGGATTTCACTCAAAACTCACCAAATGACTCCTCCCACCATATTATGATGTTGCCCAAGTTTTAGGCTCGATCCGAAATCAATAGGTGTTCCAAATTGGACAATTCAAGTTCAACGGCAGTTCGTTCCTAATTGGAGTGGTTGGTGTATTCCATACTTCTAGCGATTGGATTTCACACAAAACTCACCAAATGACTCCTCCCACCATATTATGCTGTCGCCCAAGTTTTCGGCTCGATCCGAAATCAATAGGTGTTCCAAATTGATCAATTCAAGTTCAACGGCAGTTCTTTCCTAATTGGAGTGGTTGGTGTATTCCATACTTCTAGCGATTGGATTTCACTCAAAACTCACCAAATGACTCCACCTACCATATTATGATGTTGCCCAAGTTTTGGGATCGATCCGAAATCAATAGGTGTGAGAAATTGGTCAATTCAATTTCAACGGCATTTCGTTCCTAATTGGAGTGGTTGGTGTATTCCATACTTCTAGCGATTGGATTTCTCTCAAAACTCACCAAATGACTCCTCCCACCATATTATGATGTTGCCCAAGATTTGGGCTCGATCCAAATTCAATAGGTGTTCCAAATTGGACAATTCAAGTTCAACGGCAGTTCGTTCCTAATTGGAGTGGTTGGTGTATTCCATACTTCTAGCGATTGGATTTCACTCAAAACTAACCAAATGACTCCTCCCACCATATTATGATGTTGCCCAAGTTTTGGGCTCGATCCGAAATCAATAGGTGTGAGAAATTGGACAATTCAAGTTCAACGGCAGTTCGTTCCTAATTGGAGTGGTTGGTGTATTCCATACTTCTAGCGATTGGATTTCACTCAAAACTCACTAAATGACTCCACCTACCATATTATGCTGTTGCCCAAGTTTTGGGCTCGATCCGAAATCAATAGGTGTGAGAAATTGGTCAATTCAATTTCAACGGCATTTCGTTCCTAATTGGAGTGGTTGGTGTATTCCGTACTTCTAGCGATTGGATTTCACTCAAAACTCACCAAATGACTCCTCCCACCATATTATGCTAGTGCCCAAGTTTTGGGATCGATCCGAAATCAATAGGTGTGCGAAATTGGACAATTCAAGTTCAATGGCAGTTCGTTCCTAATTGGAGTGGTTGGTGTATTCCATACTTCTAGCGATTGGATTTCACTCAAAACTCACCAAATGACTCCTCCCACCATATTACGATGTTGCCCAAGTTTTGGGCTCGATCCAAAATCAATAGGTGTGCGAAATTGGACAATTCAAGTCCAACGGCAGTTCGTTCCTAATTGGAGTGGTTGGTGTATTCCATACTTCTAGCGATTGGATTTCTCTCAAAACCCACCAAATGACTCCTCCCACCATATTATGATGTTGCCCAAGATTTGGGCTTGATCCGAAATCAATAGGTGTTCCAAATTGGACAATTCAAGTTCAACGGCAGTTCGTTCCTAATTGGAGTGGTTGGTGTATTCCATACTTCTAGCGATTGGATTTCACTCAAAACTAACCAAATGACTCCTCCCACCATATTATGATGTTGCCCAAGTTTTGGGCTCGATCCGAAATCAATAGGTGTGAGAAATGGAACAATTCAAGTTCAACGGCAGTTCGTTCCTAATTGGAGTGGTTGGTGTATTCCATACTTCTAGCGATTGGATTTCAATCAAAACTCACCAAATGACTCCTCCCACCATATTATGATGTTGCCCAAGTTTTGGGCTCGATCCGAAATCAATAAGTGTTCCAAATTGGACAATTCAAATTCAACGGCAGTTCGTTCCTAATTGGAGTGGTTGGTGTATTCCATACTTCTAGCGATTGGATTTCACTCAAAACTCACCAAATGACTCCTCCCACCATATTATGATGTTGCCCAAGTTTTGGGCTCGATCCGAAATCAATAGGTGTGAGAAATTGGACAATTCAAGTTCAACGGCATTTCGTTCCTAATTGGAGTGGTTGGTGTATTCCGTACTTCTAGCGATTGGATTTCACTCAAAACTCACCAAATGACTCCTCCCACCATATTATGATGTTGCCCAAGATTTGGGCTCGATCCAAATTCAATAGGTGTTCCAAATTGGACAATTCAAGTTCAACGGCAGTTCGTTCCTAATTGGAGTGGTTGGTGTATTCCATACTTCTAGCGATTGGATTTCACTCAAAACTAACCAAATGACTCCTCCCACCATATTATGATGTTGCCCAAGTTTTGGGCTCGATCCGAAATCAATAGGTGTGAGAAATTGGACAATTCAAGTTCAACGGCAGTTCGTTCCTAATTGGAGTGGTTGGTGTATTCCATACTTCTAGCGATTGGATTTCACACAAAACTCACCAAATGACTCCTCCCACCATATTATGCTGTCGCCCAAGTTTTCGGCTCGATCCGAAATCAATAGGTGTTCCAAATTGATCAATTCAAGTTCAACGGCAGTTCTTTCCTAATTGGAGTGGTTGGTGTATTCCATACTTCTAGCGATTGGATTTCACTCAAAACTCACCAAATGACTCCTCCCACCATATTATGCTAGTGCCCAAGTTTTGGGATCGATCCGAAATCAATAGGTGTGCGAAATTGGACAATTAAAGTTCAATGGCAGTTCGTTCCTAATTGGAGTGGTTGGTGTATTCCATACTTCTAGCGATTGGATTTCACTCAAAACTCACCAAATGACTCCTCCCACCATATTACGATGTTGCCCAAGTTTTGGGCTCGATCCAAAATCAATAGGTGTGCGAAATTGGACAATTCAAGTCCAACGGCAGTTCGTTCCTAATTGGAGTGGTTGGTGTATTCCATACTTCTAGCGATTGGATTTCTCTCAAAACCCACCAAATGACTCCTCCCACCATATTATGATGTTGCCCAAGATTTGGGCTCGATCCGAAATCAATAGGTGTTCCAAATTGGACAATTCAAGTTCAACGGCAGTTCGTTCCTAATTGGAGTGGTTGGTGTATTCCATACTTCTAGCGATTGGATTTCACTCAAAACTAACCAAATGACTCCTCCCACCATATTATGATGTTGCCCAAGTTTTGGGCTCGATCCGAAATCAATAGGTGTGAGAAATGGAACAATTCAAGTTCAACGGCAGTTCATTCCTAATTGGAGTGGTTGGTGTATTCCATACTTCTAGCGATTGGATTTCAATCAAAACTCACCAAATGACTCCTCCCACCATATTATGATGTTGCCCAAGTTTTGGGCTCGATCCGAAATCAATAAGTGTTCCAAATTGGACAATTCAAATTCAACGGCAGTTCATTCCTAATTGGAGTGGTTGGTGTATTCCATACTTCTAGCGATTGGATTTCACTCAAAACTCACCAAATGACTCCTCCCACCATATTATGATGTTGCCCAAGTTTTGGGCTCGATCCGAAATCAATAGGTGTGAGAAATTGGACAATTCAAGTTCAACGGCAGTTCGTTCCTAATTGGACTGGTTGGTGTATTCCATACTTCTAGCGATTGGATTTCACTCAAAACTCACCAAATGACTCCACCCACCATATTATGATGTTGCCCAAGTTTTGGTTTCGATCCGAAATCAATAGGTGTGAGAAATTGGTCAATTCAATTTCGACGGCATTTCGTTCCTAGTTGGAGTGGTTGGTGTATTCCATACTTCTAGCGATTGGATTTCACTCAAAACTCACCAAATGACTCCTCCCACCATATTATGCTGGTGCCCAAGTTTTGGGATCGATCCGAAATCAATAGGTGTGCGAAATTGGACAATTCAAGTTCAATGGCAGTTCATTCCTAATTGGAGTGGTTGGTGTATTCCGTACTTCTAGCGATTGGATTTCACTCAAAACTCACCAAATGACTCCTCCCACCATATTATGATGTTGCCCAAGTTTTGGGCTCGATCTGAAATCAATAGGTGTGAGAAATTGGACAATTCAAGTTCAACGGCAGTTCGTTCCTAATTGGAGTGGTTGGTGTATTCCATACTTCTAGCGATTGGATTTCACTAAAAACACACCAAATGACTCCTCCCACCATATTATGCTGGTGCCCAAGTTTTGGGATCGATCCGAAATCAATAGGTGTGCGAAATTGGACAATTCAAGTTCAATGGCAGTTCATTCCTAATTGGAGTGGTTGGTGTATTCCATACTTCTAGCGATTGGATTTCACTCAAAACTCACCAAATGACTCCTCCCACCATATTATGATGTTGCCCAAGTTTTGGGCTCGATCTGAAATCAATAGGTGTGAGAAATTGGACAATTCAAGTTCAACGGCAGTTCGTTCCTAATTGGAGTGGTTGGTGTATTCCATACTTCTAGCGATTGGATTTCACTCAAAACTCACCAAATGACTCCTCCCACCATATTATGATGTTGCCCAAGTTTTGGGCTCGATCCGAAATCAATAGGTGTTCCAAATTGGACAATTCAAGTTCAACAACAGTTCGTTCTTAATTGGAGGGGTTGGTGTATTCCATACTTCTAGCGATTGAATTTCAC
The DNA here is from genome assembly GCF_965620075.1 of Prunus avium. NCBI lineage: Eukaryota > Viridiplantae > Streptophyta > Magnoliopsida > Rosales > Rosaceae > Prunus > Prunus avium. The sequence continues at coordinate 33,217,082 of NC_142284.1, forward strand.
TCAAAACTCACCAAACGACTCCCCCACCATATTATGGTGTTGCCCAAGCTTTGGGCTCGATCCGAAATCGATAGGTGTTCAAACTTGGACAATTCAAGTTGAACGGCAGTTCGTTCCTAATTGGAGTGGTTGGTGTATTCCATACTTCTACCGATTGGATTTCACTCAAAACTCACCAAATGACTCCTCCCACCATATTATGATGTTGTCCAACTTTTGGGCTCGATCCGAAATCAATAGGTGTTCCAAATTGGACAATTCAAGTTCAACGACAGTTCGTTCCTAATTGGAGTGGTTGGTGTATTCCAAACTTCTAGCGATTGGATTTCACTCAACACGAACCAAATGACTCATCCCACCATATTATGATGTTGCCCAAGTTTTGGGCTCGATCCGAAATCAATAGGTGTGAGAAATTAGACAATTCAAGTTCAACGGCAGTTCGTTCCTAATTCGAGTGGTTGGTGTATTCCATACTTCTAGCGATTGGATTTCACTCAAAACTCACCAACTGACTCCTCCCACCATATTATGTTGTTGACCAAGTTTTGGGCTCGATCCGAAATCAATAGGTGTTCCAAATTGGACAATTCAAGTTCAACGGCAATTCGTTCCTAATTGGAGTGGTTGGTGTGTTCCATACTTCTAGCGATTGGATTTCACTCAAAACTCACCAAATGACTCCTCCCACCATATTATGATGTTGCCCAAGTTTTGGGCTCGATCCAAAATCAATAGGTGTGCGATATTGGACAATTCGAGTTCAACGGCAGTTCGTTCCTAATTGGAGTGGTTGGTGTATTCCATACTTCTAGCGATTGGATTTCACTCAAAACTCACCAAATGACTCCTCCCACCATATTATGATGTTGCCCAAGATTTGGGTTCGATCCAAAATCAATAGGTGTTCCAAATTGGACAATTCAAGTTCAACGGCAGTTCGTTCCTAATTGGAGTGGTTGGTGTATTCCATACTTCTAGCGATTGGATTTCACTGAAAACTCACCAAATGACTCCTCCCACCATATTATGATGTTGCCCAAGTTTTTGGCTCGATCCGAAATCAATAGGTGTGAGAAATTGGACAATTCAAGTTCAACGGCAGTTCGTTCCTAATTGGACTGGTTGGTGTATTCCATACTTCTAGCGATTGGATTTCACTCAAAACTCACCAAATGACTCCACCCACCATATTATGATGTTGCCCAAGTTTTGGTTTCGATCCGAAATCAATAGGTGTGAGAAATTGGTCAATTCAATTTCGACGGCATTTCGTTCCTAATTGGAGTGGTTGGTGTATTCCATACTTCTAGCGATTGGATTTCACTCAAAACTCACCAAATGACTCCTCCCACCATATTATGCTGGTGCCCAAGTTTTGGGATCGATCCAAAATCAATAGGTGTGCGAAATTGGACAATTCAAGTTCAATGGCAGTTCATTCCTAATTGGAGTGGTTGGTGTATTCCATACTTCTAGCGATTGGATTTCACTCAAAACTCACCAAATGACTCCTCCCACCATATTATGATGTTGCCCAAGTTTTGGGCTCGATCTGAAATCAATAGGTGTGAGAAATTGGACAATTCAAGTTCAACGGCAGTTCGTTCCTAATTGGAGTGGTTGGTGTATTCCATACTTCTAGCGATTGGATTTCACTCAAAACTCACCAAATGACTCCTCCCACCATATTATGCTGGTGCCCAAGTTTTGGGATCGATCCGAAATCAATAGGTGTGCGAAATTGGACAATTCAAGTTCAATGGCAGTTCATTCCTAATTGGAGTGGTTGGTGTATTCCATACTTCTAGCGATTGGATTTCACTCAAAACTCACCAAATGACTCCTCCCACCATATTATGATGTTGCCCAAGTTTTGGGCTCGATCTGAAATCAATAGGTGTGAGAAATTGGACAATTCAAGTTCAACGGCAGTTCGTTCCTAATTGGAGTGGTTGGTGTATTCCATACTTCTAGCGATTGGATTTCACTCAAAACTCACCAAATGACTCCTCCCACCATATTATGATGTTGCCCAAGTTTTGGGCTCGATCCGAAATCAGTAGGTGTTCCAAATTGGACAATTCAAGTTCAACAACAGTTCGTTCTTAATTGGAGGGGTTGGTGTATTCCATACTTCTAGCGATTGGATTTCACTCAAAACTCACCAAACGACTCCCCCACCATATTATGGTGTTGCCCAAGCTTTGGGCTCGATCCGAAATCGATAGGTGTTCAAACTTGGACAATTCAAGTTGAACGGCAGTTCGTTCCTAATTGGAGGGGTTGGTGTATTCCATACTTCTAGCGATTGGATTTCACTCAAAACTCACCAAATGACTCCTCCCACCATATTATGATGTTGTCCAACTTTTGGGCTCGATCCGAAATCAATAGGTGTTCCAAATTGGACAATTCAAGTTGAACGACAGTTCGTTCCTATTTGGAGTGGTTGGTGTATTCCAAACTTCTAGCGATTGGATTTCACTCAACACGAACCAAATGACTCATCCCACCATATTATGATGTTGCCCAAGTTTTGGGCTCGATCCGAAATCAATAGGTGTGAGAAATTAGACAATTCAAGTTCAACGGCAGTTCGTTCCTAATTCGAGTGGTTGGTGTATTCCATACTTCTAGCGATTAGATTTCACTCAAAACTCACCAAATGACTCCTCCCACCATATTATGTTGTTGACCAAGTTTTGGGCTCGATCCGAAATCAATAGGTGTTCCAAATTGGACAATTCAAGTTCAACGGCAATTCGTTCCTAATTGGAGTGGTTGGTGTGTTCCATACTTCTAGCGATTGGATTTCACTCAAAACTCACCAAATGACTCCTCCCACCATATTATGATGTTGCCCAAGTTTTGGGCTCGATCCAAAATCAATAGGTGTGCGATATTGGACAATTCGAGTTCAACGGCAGTTCGTTCCTAATTGGAGTGGTTGGTGTATTCCATACTTCTAGCGATTGGATTTCACTCAAAACTCACCAAATGACTCCTCCCACCATATTATGATGTTGCCCAAGTTTTGGGCTCGATCCGAAATCAATAGGTGTGCGAAATTGGACAATTCAAGTTCAACGGCAGTTCGTTCCTAATTGGAGTGGTTGGTGTATTCCATACTTCTAGCGATTGGATTTCACTCAAAACTCACCAAATGACTCCTCCCACCATATTATGATGTCGCCCAAGATTTGGGCTCGATCCGAAATCAATAGGTGTTCCAAATTGGACAATTCAAGTTCAACGGCAGTTCGTTCCTAATTGGAGTGGTTGGTGTATTCCATACTTCTAGCGATTGGATTTCACTGCAAACGCACCAAATGACTCCTCCCACCATATTATGATGTTGCCCAAGTTTTGGGCTCGATCCGAACTCAATAGGTGTTCAAAATTGGACAATTCAAATTCAACGGCAGTTCGTTCCTAATTGGAGTGGTTGGTGTATTCCATACTTCTAGGGATTGGATTTCACTGAAAACTCACCAAATGACTCCTCCCACCATATTATGTTGTTGCCCAAGTTTTGGGCTCGATCCAAAATCAATAGGTGTTCCAAATTGGACAATTCAAGTTCAACGGCAGTTCGTTCCTAATTGGAGTGGTTGGTGTATTCCATACTTCTAGCGAATGGATTTCACTCAAAACTCGCCAAATGACTCCTCCCACCATATTATGATGTTGCCCAAGTTTTGGGCTCGATCCGAAATCAATAGTTGTTCAAAATTGGACAATTCAAGTTGAACGGCAGTTCGTTCCTAATTGGAGTGGTTGGTGTAATCCACACTTCTAGCGATTGCATTTCACTCAAAACTCCCCAAATGACTCCTCACACCATATTATGATGTTGCCCAAGTTTTGGGCTCGATCCGAAATCAATAGGTGTTCCAAATTGGACAATTCAAGTTCAACGGCAGTTCGTTCCTAATTGGAGTGGTTGGTGTATTCCATACTTCTAGCGATTGGATTTCACTCAAAACTCTCCAAATGACTCCTCCCACCATATTATGATGTTGCCCAAGTTTTGGGCTTGATCCGAAATCAATAGGTGTTCGAAATTGGACAATTCAAGTTCCACGGCAGTTCGTTCCTAATTGGAGTGGTTGGTGTATTCCATACTTCTAGCGATTGGATTTCACTGAAAACTCACCAAATGACTACTCCCACCATATTATGATGTTGCCCAAGTTTGGGGACCGATCCGAAATCAATAGGTGTGAGAAATTGGACAATTCAAGTTCAACGGCAGTTCGTTTCTAATTGGAGTGGTTGGTGTATTCCATACTTCTAGCGATTGGATTTGATTCAAAACTCACCAAATGACTCCTCCCACCAAATTACGATGTTGCCCAAGTTTTGGCTCGATCCGAAATTAATAGGTGTTCCAAATTGGACAATCCCAGTTCAACGGCAGTTCGTTCCAAATTGGAGTGGTCGGTGTATTCCATACTTCTAGCGATTGGATTTCACTCAAAACTCACCAAATGACTCCTCCCACCATATTATGATGTTGCCCATGTTTTGGCCTCGATCCGAAATCAATAGGTGTGAGAAATTGGACAATTCAAGTTCAACGGCAGTTCGTTCCTAATTGGAGTGGTTGGTGTATTCCATACTTCTAGCGATTGGATTTCACTCAAAACTCACCAAATGACTCCTCCCACCATGTTATGATGTTGCCCAAGTTTTGGGGTTGATCCGAAATCAATAGGTGTTCGAAATTGGACAATTCAAGTTCAACGGCAGTTCGTTCCTAATTGGAGTGGTTGGTGTATTCCATACTTCTAGCGATTGGATTTCACTCAAAACTCTCCAAATGACTCCTCCCACCATATTATGTTGTTGCCCAAGTTTTGGGCTCGATCCCAAATCAATAGGTGTTCCAAATTGGACAATTCAAGTTCAACGGCAGTTCGTTCCTAATTGGAGTGGTTGGTGTATTCCATACTTCTAGCGATTGGATTTCACTCAAAACTCACCAAATGACTCCTCCCACCATATTATGATGTTCCCCAAGTTTTGGGCTCGATCCGAAATCAATAGGTGTTCCAAATTGGACAATTCAAGTTCAACGGCAGTTCGTTCCTAATTGGAGTGGTTTCTGTATTCCACACTTCTAGCGATTGGATTTCACTCAAAACTCCCCAAATGACTCCACCCACCATATTATGGTGTTGCCCAAGTTTTGGGCTCCATCCGAAATCAATAGCTGTTCCAAATTGGACAATTCAAGTTCAACGGCAGTTCGTTCCTAATTGGAGTGGTTGGTGTATTCCATGCTTCTAGCGATTGGATTTCTCTCAAAACTCACCAAATGACTCCTCCCACCATATTATGATGTTGCCCAAGTTTTGGGCTCGATCCGAAATCAATAGGTGTTCCAAATTGGACATTTCAACTTCAACGGCAGTTCTTTCCTAATTGGAGTGGTTGGTGTATTCCATACTTCTAGTGATTGGATTTCACTCAAAACTCACCAAATGACTCTTCCCACCATATTATGATATTGCCCAAGTTTTGGGCTCGATCCGGAATCAATAGGTGTTCCAAATTGGACAATTCAAGTTCAACGGCAGTTCGTTCCTAATTGGAGTGGTTGGTGTATTCCATACTTCTAGCGATTGGATTTCACTCAAAACTCTCCAAATGACTCCTCCCACCATATTATGTTGTTGCCCAAGTTTTGGGCTCGATCCCAAATCAATAGGTGTTCCACATTGGACAATTCAAGTTCAACGGCAGTTCGTTCCAAATTGGAGTGGTTGGTGTATTCCATACTTCTAGCGATTGGATTTCACTCAAAACTCACCAAATGACTCCTCCCACCATATTATGATGTTGCCCAAGTTTTGGGCTCGATCCGAAATCAATAGGTGTGAGAAATTGGACAATTCAAGTTCAACGGCAGTTCGTTCCTAATTGGAGTGGTTGGTGTATTCCATACTTCTAGCGGTTGGATTTCACTCAAAACTCACCAAATGACTCCTCCCACCATATTATGATGTTGCCCAAGTTTTGGGCTCGATCCGAAATCAATAGGTGTGAGAAATTGGACAATTTAAGTTTAACGGCAGTTGGTTCCTAATTGGTGTGGTTAGTGTATTCCATACTTCTAGCGATTGGATTTCACTCAAAACTCACTAAATGACTCCTGACACCATATTATGATGTTGCCGAAGTTTGGGGCTCGATCCCAAATCAATAGGTGTTCCAAATTGGACAATTCAAGTTCAACGGCAGTTCGTTCCTAATTGGAGTGGTTGGTGTATTCCATACTTCTAGCGATTGGATTTCACTCAAAACTCACCAAATGACTCCTAACACCAAATTATGATGTTGCCCAAGTGTTGGGCTCGATCCGAAATCAATAGGTGTGAGAAATTGGACAATTCAAGTTCAACGGCAGTTCGTTCCTAATTGGAGTGGTTGGTGTATTCCATACTTCTAGCGAATGGATTTCACTCAAAACTCACCAAATGACTCTTCCCACCATATTATGATGTTGCCCAAGTTTGGGGCTCGATCCGAAATCAATAGGTGTGAGAAATTGGACAATTCAAGTTCAACGGCAGTTCTTTCCTAATTCGAGTGGTTGGTGTATTCCATACTTCTAGCGATTGGATTTCACTCAAAACTCTCCAAATGACTCCTCCCACCATATTATGATGTTGCCCAAGTTTTGGGGTTGATCCGAAATCAATAGGTGTTCGAAATTGGACAATTCAAGTTCCACGGCAGTTCGTTCCTAATTGGAGTGGTTGGCGTATTCCATACTTCTAGCGATTGGATTTCACTCAAAACTCACCAAATGACTCCTCCCACCATATTATGATGTTGCCCAAGTTTGCGGATCGATCCGAAATCAATAGGTGTGAGAAATTGGACAATTCAAGTTCAACGGCAGTTCGTTCCTAATTCGAGCGGTTGGTGTATTCCATACTTCTAGCGAATGGATTTCACTCAAAACTCACCAAATGACTCTTCCCACCATATTATGATGTTGCCCAAGTTTGGGCCTCGATCCGAAATCAATAGGTGTGAGAAATTGGACAATTCAAGTTCAATGGCAGTTCTTTCCTAATTCGAGTGGTTGGTGTCTTTCATACTTCTAGGGATTGGATTTCACTCAAAACTCACCAAATGACTCCTCCCACCATATTATGATGTTGCCCAAGTTTTGGGCTTGATCCGAAATCAATAGGTGTTCGAAATTGGACAATTCAAGTTCCACGGCAGTTCGTTCCTAATTGGAGTGGTTGGTGTATTCCATACTTCTAGCGATTGGATTTCACTGAAAACTCACCAAATGACTACTCCCACCATATTATGATGTTGCCCAAGTTTGGGGACCGATCCGAAATCAATAGGTGTGAGAAATTGGACAATTCAAGTTCAACGGCAGTTCGTTTCTAATTGGAGTGGTTGGTGTATTCCATACTTCTAGCGATTGGATTTCATTCAAAACTCACCAAATGACTCCTCCCACCAAATTACGATGTTGCCCAAGTTTTGGCTCGATCCGAAATTAATAGGTGTTCCAAATTGGACAATCCCAGTTCAACGGCAGTTCGTTCCAAATTGGAGTGGTCGGTGTATTCCATACTTCTAGCGATTGGATTTCACTCAAAACTCACCAAATGACTCCTCCCACCATATTATGATGTTGCCCATGTTTTGGCCTCGATCCGAAATCAATAGGTGTGAGAAATTGGACAATTCAAGTTCAACGGCAGTTCGTTCCTAATTGGAGTGGTTGGTGTATTCCATACTTCTAGCGATTGGATTTCACTCAAAACTCACCAAATGACTCCTCCCACCATGTTATGATGTTGCCCAAGTTTTGGGGTTGATCCGAAATCAATAGGTGTTCGAAATTGGACAATTCAAGTTCAACGGCAGTTCGTTCCTAATTGGAGTGGTTGGTGTATTCCATACTTCTAGCGATTGGATTTCACTCCAAACTCACCAAATGACTCCACCCACCATATTATGATGTTGCACAAGTTTGGGGTTCGATCCGAAATCAATAGGTGTTAGAAATTGGACAATTCAAGTTCAACGGCAGTTCGTTCCTAATTGGACTGGTTGGTGTATTCCATACTTCCAGCGATTGGATTTCACTCAAAACTCACCAAATGACTCCTAACACCATATTATGATGTTGCCCAAGTTTGGGGCTCGATCCGAACTCAATAGGTGTGAGAAATTGGACAATTCAAGTTCATCGGCAGTTCGTTTCAAATTGGAGTGGTTGGTGTATTCCATACTTCTAGCGATTGGATTTCACTCAAAACTAACCAAATGACTCCTCCCACCATATTATGATGTTGCCCAAGTTTTGGGCTTGATCCGAAATCAATAGGTGTTCCAAATTGGACAATTCAAGTTCAACGGCAGTTCGTTCCTAATTGGAGTGGTTGGTGTATTCCATACTTCTAGCGATTGGATTTCACTCAAAACTCACCAAATGACTCCTCCTTCTATATTATGTTGTTGCCCAAGTTTTGGGCTCGATCCGAAATCAATAGGTGTTCCAAATTGGACAATTCAAGTTCAATGGCAGTTCGTTCCTAATTGGAGTGGTTGGTGTATTCCATACTTCTAGCGATCGGATTTCGCTCAAAACTCACCAAATGTTTCCTCCCACCAAATTATGATGTTGCCCAAGTTTTGGGCTCGATCTGAAATTAATAGGTGTTCCAAATT